>NW_006204127.1:799566-802212 GCF_000334495.1 Tupaia belangeri chinensis
TCTCGGGATCTTGGGCACGCACGCACACGCGCCCGGCGTGAGTTTTAAGCCACCGGGTCCGGGACACGAAGCATGGTTGACTACATGGGAGTCCAGCGACATAGCAATTATGCTAACTGCTGGTCCTGATGAAGGATACTTTTTATTGCTAAAAGCCACAATTCACAGTGTTTAACAATGATGAATATCTATGCACCAAAATAACATAACAACTATTTTTGCAGAGCAAAAACCACGAAATGCCAGGAGACATAGAGAAAGCATGCTAATAATATAAGACTTTAAGTCACACAAGACAGCTCCAGTAGATGAAAAAAAAGGTAAAACAATCTGAACCTCACGTGTGACTAATAAGGTAACGCTGTGCTGAATCCGACTGACTCTCCTGGTAGATGGTGCACGTTTCTCTTAAGCAATATGGAAGGTGAAAAAAAATGATCTGTAACAAAGAAACGTCAGTATAAATAGTTTACTGTAGATGACCACAGTTCGAATCCCAGAATCAGCTGCTAAAAACTCAAGCCAGAATCGTGTGCATGCATGCCCAAACTCCTGAGAGGAGAATGGAGAAGGGATTGTGGCATGGCCATCCCCCCTGGGAGGTGATTTCTCACTTTGTCTCTCTGGTGAGCATACATGCACTATAGCAAAACTCTTTAAAAAAAGAGAAATCATTATTAAGTTAGAAAAAAGATCCTTGCATCTAGATACTTAATAATTTCATAACCTTTTATTTTCAACTCTTGATTGAAAGCCTTTTATTATCAGCTCTTTATTGAAAGAGGAAATACAGTGTAAAATTGCATAATTTACCAAAATTAGTAAAGGAAAGACTCTATATTAAGACTGGACATATTTAAAGCAATAATTAGAGTAAAATTCACAGCACAAAAATTTTTATCAAGGGAACCAGCAGTTAGCGTAATGGCTATGTTGCTGGACTCCAACGTAGTCGACCACGGTTCGCGTCCCGGACCCAGTGGCTTAAAACTCACGCCGGGTGCGTGTGCGTGCGTGCCCAAGATCCCGACAGGAGAATGGAGGAGAAGGGATTGTGGCATGACCATCCCCCCTGGGGGGTGATTTCTTGCTTTCTATCTCTCTGTCTCTCTCTGTCTGTCTGGTGAGCGCACACGTCCTATAGCAAAAACCTCTCCAAAAAAAAAAAATTTATCAATAAAAATATATGAAATTCTAAGCATATAAACAAAAACAAAACAAAACAAAAACAATGTAAAGCAAAAGAAAGCCCAAGGAAAGAAATGAAAAGAATGACAGAATTAATAAGGATAATAGGTAAAGATGAAATTTGATTAATAAATAAAATTGGTAATTTGAAGACATTAACAAAATGGATGAACCTATAACTAACATAATCTAGAAACAAAGGAAGAAATCCTAAGTGTACAAAATAAGAAATGACAAGGGAAAAGGATTATTGAATCAGACAAAATTTTAAAATATCATGTAACTATTTTGGAGATTCTAAGAAAATACATTTGAAAATGTAAGTAAAATGGGTGAGGTGATGTAATTTCCCAAAATGACCCAATTAAAAAAGAAATAGAACTTTATCAAGACACTGCCCCACAAAATTAGTGTCCAGGTGGGAACTCAAGCATGGGAAGAAGTTTAGCAAACTCCAATTCTCTATGAATTATTCCACAGTATTAAAAATGGCGAAGGGTCGAGCAGGTGGTGTGGAGTTTAAAGTGGCTGAATCCCACATGTTCTACTGTGCAATTAGAGTCCTGGACCCAGCAGCTGGAAAAACATGCTAGGCAAGTATGTGTGTGCGCCTGAAATCCTGAGAGGAGAATGAAGAAGGAATTGCAGTGTGGCAATACCTCCTGGGGGATGACTTAGCACTTTCCTTCTTTCTCTTTCTCTTTCTATGCCTACAGCAAATTTAAAAAAAAAAAAAAAAAGGAAGGAAAACTAGCTATATTTTTGTAAAGCAAGTATAACCTTGATAAAGACAGTACCAAAAATAAATTCTCATGCCAATATTGCCAGTGAATACTGACTTAAAAGTTCTAAATAAGGTATAGCTAACATAATCTATACTACTATAAAAACAGAACACACAATGACTTAATGAGATTTATTTTAGGAATGTGAGATTGAATCAATATTTGAAAATCCATTAACATAATACACCTAAATAATGTTTAAGAGAAAAAAAATGAAAGGATTTTTCCCAGAAACTGAAAAAAGTTTTCAATAAAATAGAAACTGGGAAAATTTTTGACAAAATGTATTCTATTTCTGATAAAAATGCACTCAAACAATTAGATGCTTTTTTACAAGGTAAAAATATGTATGAATACCTTATTCCTGAATCTAACATCTTCCTAAGTGGGGAAGCACTGGAGGCAATCCCATTAACATCAGAGTGAAACAACTGCAGTAAGGAATCTAGGTGAACGCACCTGGGAATTCTTACTAGTTTTGTAAATTTTTTCTAAATCTAAAGTCACATCAAAATTAACTATTTAAAAAGGAGGAGAATGAAGCCCTAATGCCTATTTCCTTTATCAGAACCTGAGACCTCTATCTTTATCAAATATTTCTAGTTATCTGTCCAGCATCTATTTCTTCTCTCTTCCAAATATACTCTGATTTTTTTTTTTTTTTTTTTTTTTT
>NW_006204127.1:802467-827897 GCF_000334495.1 Tupaia belangeri chinensis
TTTTTTTCCAAAAATTTTTTGTTTTTTTTTTTTTTTTTTTTTTTTTTTTTTTTTTTTAGGGAGGTGTGCAGTGAAATACCTTTCTCCTAAACCAGTTCTGTTCTTTAAAATAAAGCAGGAGTTTCTGGGTATGGTTCCTGGGAAAATTTCACAGTTCTACATTCTATCCATAAGGAAAGCCTCAGGCTAAAGATAAAGAAGCAGAGATACAGGAGAAGCTTACGCCAGAGTGAAGTCATTGAGTCATTGTATCAGGTCCTGGTGGCCAGTTCCAGATGTTTTGTAAAATAGACATGATCACCCATCTGTACTTGACCATAGTTGGTTGGGTGTTAATTTTCAGAACAATCAGAAAATTAAAATAGTCGAGAATCACAATCCCAGACACAAAGATCCAGGATTAAATTTTAAACTTCATCTCAAAGTAAAGTTTTGCCATGTTCACATTAGATTGAGACACATTCCAATGCACTAGAAAAATAAGCATAATTTAGACAAGCTTGGGTAATGCTTTCATCCTCTGTTGGTACATTCATTCAGTGTTATTTGCTAAGATATAACTTCATGAAAAACAGAAATATGTCTCAATATTCTAGTTCACAAGGACCTTATAATACTAATTGTGAAGTAAAAGAGATGTGAGAACTTTAAGCAGCAAAACCCACTCACGACATTATGCTAAAGTGTGAATAAGCAGTATAAATGGTTTAAGTCCTATATAAACTCAAACATGTACTGGATTGAATAGAGGAGAATTCACGGAGGAGTTGGTGTCTAAGTAAGTCTTGGCAAAGATATAAACTTGGATCATTAGAAGGGATAGGTGGGGAGGCATTCTTGGCAAAATAAATGGCATTTACCAATGAGTGGAAGTTATAAAGTTAGAGACAGTAAGGCAGACAGTTCTGTTGAAAAAGAATGTGTTTGACATTATAAGTTCTTTAGGAAGATTGTGGTCTGATTGGAACATAATTTTAGAATGAGTTATCAGATATGTAGGATGAAACGGAGGAACCTTATAGACAATCAAATTGCAAGATGCTGAATTTAGAAATCTTCATCATAGGTGGAGGAGTAAGAATGAGAAAGACATATTCAAGAGCTTTTTCTCAAGGAAAACTCATATGCTTTGGTATTTTATCAGATTTAGAGGTGAACCATTAACTATGCCATGGTTTTTAATGCAATTGCTTGTAAAAGTAATGGTGTCATTGAGAAAAATTGGAGCTCCTTTTTTGGAGCGGAAGAGTGAGAGGAGGGGATGAGGTTCAAATGCAACATTTAGATTTTCAGCAACTGCAGAACTAGAGACATTTTAAGAGACCACATTATAGTTAAACTAACAGTATGTAAATTTTGTTTTGTGACTTAGTGCTGGTCATCTCTGCTGTATTTTGTTCTGAGCCCTAACTAGAAGTGGGCCAACTCTGTGAACCATTACAAAATTCTGAACTGTTTAGGATCATTAGATCGTTAGCATAACAGTAGTTAAAAGTTTAGCTGAAGTAAATTGCTCTCTTTCAGTTTCAAATTCCCAAGTACTTCCTTGGTTCCTTTCTAGAGACAGCAATAGTATTTAATAAAACATGTGACCTATCTCCCTTATAATATTTTGTACATAATGTTGCTCAGCTTCTTTATCCAGTGGATAGAGTTTACGTTTCTGAAATATGTGGTAGCTATTTAGGTGTGCTATAAATATTGTTCGGGGGATTTGATGATGAAGTAAATATAGTTGAAAAAGAATGCATTTTTTAAACAGAACTGAGATTGCTCTTTTATTTATTGTCTGTGTGATCCAGAAAAACATACTTGGCACCTAAAAGCTATAATATTTTCATATGTAAAATGGGGATAGCAATATCTTCTCATAGCTCATTGAGAATATTAAATAAAACACCATAAGGGGACTTAAAAAGTTTGTAGAAAAATGGAATTAAAGAACAAGTTTAACTTGACATAGTTTTGAAATTCATGCATGTTATTTTCATAATATAAATTTTCCATTAACTTTTTGAAGATTCATTGTATGTGAAGCTTCTAATTTCTATAAAAATATTCATTACATGATATATGTTTGTAAAAATATTATTTATCTGAGGCTAAAGTGTATTTCCGTAATCAATACGTAATCAAACCTCAGTACTTCAGTTGCTATTATATAACAGCTGTATCAGCAATTTGATGGTAGCTATAGCACTTCAGAATAGAAAAACACTTAATTTTTATGTTTCCAAGTGTCATCCTCCAACCATGGAGCACATGCAGGATATTCAGACAATCAAAAGATTTTATTTTACTTTCCATTTGAAGCATAAAGAAACAGCAGTTGTATTTTAATATTTCTATCTTAATTGTAATAGCATTACTTCCAAATCACTGAAGAGAAATTCAGTTTGTACCAGTTATGACATCTGAATTATAGGAGATTTTAGTAAATAAAGACTAAATAAATTACTTTACAAAATACAACTCTGAAACAGTGGTTTCGAAGCTTCGTTCCTAGGAGCCCTAGGTCTGCAATGACTACTGCATTAGTAGTGGGATAAGAAAGCTTGACAGACGCAACAATTTTATCTGTTTCATATATTGGCTTTTCTTGTCTGATTTTAATGAAAAAAGTTAATCAACTAAATTTTTGCATATATGGCGTAGAATTAAAATAATTGGCTTAATGACCTTTTTTCTACTAATTCACTGTTGCTCGTGTTGATCATGGGTGGGCCCTCGATAGAATTTTCACTGCATTTTAGGTCGTATTTTTCTACTTCTTTGCATACCTGGCAACTTGCTATTAGTTTTCAGACTGAGAATTTATCTAACAATGCCTTATTCATCAATAATGTTATTTTTCAGCTTTAAATTTTTTTTTTTTTTTTTTGAGAGGTTTCTGCTATAGGGCGCGTGGGCTCGCCAGACAGAGAGAGACAGAAAGCGAGAAATCACCCCCAGGGGGGATGGCCACACCGCAATCCCTTCTCCTCCATTCTCCTCCCGGGATCTTGGGCACGCACGCACATGCACCCAGCGTGAGTTTAAGCCACCGGGTCCGGGACACGAACCGCGGTCGACTACGTGGGAGTCCAGCGACATAGCCATTACACTAACTGCTGGTCCCCAGTTTTAAAATTTTTTATTGGCTTTACAAAGATGTTGTTTCCTTTCTCTTGCTTTACTTTTTAATTTTAATTTATTTTTCCCATGAGTACGAGTGAGATAGGGGGAACGAGCAGTTAGCGTAATGGCTATGTCGCTGGACTCCCACGTAGTCGACCGCGGTTCGTGTCCCGGACCCGGTGGCTTAAAACTCACGCCGGGCGCGTGTGCGTGCGTGCCCAAGATCCCGAGAGGAGAATGGAGGAGAAGGGATTGCGGCGTGACCATCCCCCCTGGGGGGTGATTTCTCGCTTTCTGTCTCTATGTCTCTCTCTGTCTGTCTGGCGAGCGCACGCGCCCTACAGTGAAAATCTCTCAAAAAAAAGAAAAAAAAGAGATAGAAAGCACCCCTGGCAGAGTCTATGATGCAGCGGGTCACCCCCACCCTTAGCTAGTGTCTGATGACAGGCCTGAGTGTGCCTGGTGTACTCACAAAGGTGTGTAGACCTAAAGCTGGGGCTCCCCATGTAGGATGTCAAGCACACAGAGCATCGCCCCGTTATCCAGCTCCTACTCCCGCCTTTCCTAAGTCAGCAATATTGCCATTTTAAATTCTAAACTACAGTTGGGTTGAACACAGAACTTTTTAGTTTGGAATGATGAAATGAGCCTATGAATTTTTTTCAAAAATAGCTTTGTTTTTTCTTTATGAATTTTTATGCAATATTCTTTTTTTAACTTTTTATTTTATTTATTAATTAGTTTAGAGGTTTTTAGCTTAGGACATGAGAGAGAGAAACTTGCAGGAGAGAGAAAAACAGAGACGGTGAGGGGAAGTGAGAAATTGTTCCCCAGGGGTGATGGCCATGCACCGATCCCTTCTTCATTCTCCTCCAGGGTCCTGCACATGTTCTTGGCACGATTTCCAGGTCACCAGGTCTGGGATTCAAGCCGTGGTTGGCCATGCGGAGTCCAGCTACGCTATCTGCTGGCCTGGCATTATTTTCTAAGTGGATTATGACCAGTTTATGCTCTCTTTGCTTCAGGCATTATGTAGGCAAATATTTTAATGTTCCAGTTTTTGTTTGTCTTTAAGACATCTTTCTTACTAATTTCTAGCTTAATTGTATTTTGATCAGTATGTACAATATTTAGAATTTTGCCTTGTAAGTTTAGGTTTTACTGTGAACAAATAATCAATTACTATAAATGTCCTATGGATGTTTAAATGTTCATTTCTGGAAGAGCACAAATATCATCATATATTATCAATCAAAGTTAATTATGTGTAAGTACTCTCTATCCTTATTTATTTTTTGTTCACTTATTCTTTGAAGAACCAGGGGCAAAATATTAAAGCACAGGTTACAAATAATCAGCCATATATAGATGTTTGTAATTTGCCATGCAATGTTATTTTAAAAATGAATTGCCAGTGGGACCAGCAGTTAGCGTAATGGCTATGTCGCTGGACTCCCATGTAGTCGATCGCGGTTCAATTCCCGGACCTGGTGGCTTAAAACTCACGCTGGGGGAGTGTGTGTGCGTGCCCAAGATCCCGAGAGGGGAATGGAGGAGAAGTGATTGCGGCGTGGCCATCCCCCCTGGGGGATGATTTCTCGCTTTCTGTCTCTTTGTCTCTCTCTGTCTCTTTGGCGAGCGCACACGCCCTATAGCAAAAACCTCTCCAAAAAAAAAGAAAAAAAAAAAAGAGATAAAAATGAACTGCCAGCATTTAAAAGTCAGGGAATTTGGGCCAGCACAAGACAGCTAGATCCCACATGGTCAACAGTACAGTTTGCATCCTGGACCCAGCAGCTTAAGAAACATGCTGAGCACATATGGATACATGCCCAAGTCCCCAATGAGGGAGAGATGGAAGAGAAGAGGTTATGACATGATTGTGCGTGCCCCCATGGGGTTGATTTCTCACTCTCACATTCTTTCTGTTTCTCTCTGGCTAGTTAAGAAAAAAAAATCGACTAATTAAAAAAAAAAGCTAAGGGATTTTCATGTAGCATCCATATTTCTGACTTCCTTTGACAAATGAGAAAATCTGCTAAACCTGAATTTTTATGGCCACACAGAAATGTTTGCCTGGAGCTCAAAAATGTTTCCCCTCCTAACAGTGCTAAGTGCACTCCCCTTTAACATGACCTGTCATCTAGACCCAGGACACTTTTTTGTTGTTGTTACTTAGATTTTTTTTTTTTCATTTGTCTTTGTTTTAACTTTATTTATTTACATTCATGGTTACTTAGATTTTCTTTTCTTTTCTTTTTTTTTTCATTTTTCTTTGTTTTAACTTTATTTATTTACATTCATTCACTGTACATCATTACAGCATACAAAATGAAATTTTTCATCCAGAATACACTGTATATTGGCTCAATCAAGCACATCAACATATGTGTTCGTCAACAAATAACTCTGACCTTGAGTTTGAAGCTGTCATTTGTTCTATTCCATTCCTTTGTGATAACAGAAAATACCTGAGTCCTAGTAATTTAAATGAACAGAACTTTGTGTAGCTCACGGTCTGAAGGTCCAAGGTCCAGAGGCCACACTGGTAGGGTCCCTAGGCCATTCAGGGCATCACGCTGTGATAGAATGTGAACATGTTCACTGTGTGTCCACGTGTGTCTCTCCTTATGAATCTACCAAGAGTCAGTAATGCGGGCCTCCCTCTATCACCTCTTCCCTCCCAAGGCAACACCTGTTGGCCCATGAAGGTGTAAGTCTCTTAATACCTTTGTATTACAACCAAATTCCAACACGTAACTTGTGGGGGCCACTCAAGCGACAGCATCATTTTTAAAAATTTTTATCCTGCTTTATTTCATTACTTGTGGTAGAGTGGACGAAAACGGCAAAATGAACTATTTAAGGGTTAAGTCAAAAGACAGACTGAGAAGGAATTGTCTTTAAAAATTTTTTTTAAATCTTAAAAATTTATCTTTTATGCTTTTACATTACTCTCTTGCCACTGTAGCAATATCTTTGTAATTCTTGTAACAATAGCTTTCTTTCCATTGCTGATATTTTTAATCAGCTTTATTGATGTATATGTGTGTGCATGTGTATGTATGCATATATACAGTAAACTAATCCATAGAAAGTGTTATGGGACCAGCAGTTAGCGTAATGGCTATGTCACTGGACTCCCACGTAGTAGACCGCGGTTTGAGTCCCGGGCCCGTGCCCAAGATCCTGAGAGGAGAATGGAGGAGAAGGGATTGTGGCGTGGCCATCCCCCCGGGGGATGACTTCTCGCTTTCTGTCTCTCTCTGTCTCTGTCTTTCTGGCAAGCACATACACCCTATAGCAAACAAACCTCTCCAAAAAAAGGAAAAAAAATAAGTATACGATTTGTTGATATACACATCTGTGAAACTAACTTTGGTGTGAAAACACGGCCACAACAAAGATACAGAGCATTTTCAATATCAAAGTTTTCTGTGCCCATCTAAAGTCCAGCTCTCTTTCTTTGCCTCAGGCAATCTCCTATTTTCTGTGACTAAAGATTTGCATTTTTAAGAATCTTTCACAGGGACCAGTAGATGGCATAGTGGCTATGTCACTGCACTCTCATGTAGTCGACAGAGGTTCAAGTCCCAGACCCAGTGGCTTAAACTCATGCCGGGTGCATGTGCGTGCGTGTCCAAGATCTTGAGAGGAGAATAGAAGAAAAAAGATTGTGGCATGGCCATTCCCCTGAGGGGTGATTTCTCGCTTTCTTTCTTACTGTCTCTCTCTGTCTTTCTGGCAGGCACATGCACCCTGAACCTCTCCAAAGAAAAAGCATCTTTTACAAATGAAATCACTTGGGATACACTCTTTTCTGTATATATATATGTATTTAATGCAGCACATCAGTTTTGAGATTCATGCACACTTTTACTTTCACCAGTTTTTTTTTTCTGTTGTATTTTTGAGAATTATTCCCTTGCTTAGATGTACAACAATGATTATATCCATTCATCAGTGAAAACACACACACACACACACACATATTTATACATACATACATACACATTTTAGAGGAATTTTTGCTATAGGGAATGTACACTCTCCAGAATAATAGAGACAGAAAGCAAGATATCACACACCCACGCATCCCACCCCCACCAGGAGATTGCCACACCACAATCCCCTCTCCTCCATTCTCCTCTTGGGGTTTTGGTCATGTATGCACATGTACCCTGCATGAGTTTCAAGCCACAGGTACCCGGATTCAAACAACAGTCAACCATGAGAGTCTGGTGCCTTAACCACTAAGCCACCCATTGGCCAAATTAAAGTATATTTTAAAAGACATAAGTAGAGCTACGTGAACATTCCTGTGCTTGGATACCCGGTTTCACTCTCTTGGGTAAATATTTAGGAGTACTATGGCTAGGTTATATTGTGGATGTAAATTTCACTACTTAGGAAACTGCTAGTTTTCCAGGTGTCATACAATTTATGTTCCTATTAACAGCACCCAAGAGTTCTACTTGCTCCATATCCTTGCCAACATGAACACTGTCAATGTTTGCAATTTTACCATTCTCTAATTGTGTAGTAGTATCTCATTGTAGTTTAAATTTCCCTGATGTCACATCATGTTGAGCATCTTCCTGTGTATTTATGGGGAAATGTTGCTCAAGTCTTGGACTTTTTTTTTAAGTTTACTTTTCAAGAGAGTGAGAGAGAGAAAAAGATTAGCACCCCAAAAGAGCCTCCTGCTGCATTGTTCCCTCTGCCTTCCCAATAAGACAAGACTGTTGTATTCATTTTTATTGGGTGTTCTTCTTCTTACAATCAAAATTACAAGGTTTATTGTTGCTATTGTAGGTTCGGTTCTAGACCACCACAGAGAGTGAATATTACAATATAGTAAGTCAAAATTTCAAAAAAAAAAAAAATTGCCCGAGGGAAGGTATGCTTGCCAGAGAGATATGGAGAGGGGGGACTGAGAAGGCACCCCCAGGAGGAATGGTTACACTATAATTCCTTCTCCATTTCTCTGGAATGATTACACTATAATTCCTTCTCCATTTCTCCTTCTTTTTAGAATTTCGGGCAAGCAGGCATACTTACCTAGTGTATTTTTCAAGCTGCCTGGGTCCATGACTTGAACTACACGGTTAACCATGTGGATCCAGCTCATATAACTACCATAAGTCAAGTTTTTGGTTTCCCAGTTCATATAAAAATTATGTTTACACTATACTGTCATCCATTAAGTGCGCTGCAGTATTATATTTAAAATATTGTCCATGTGCCTTAATGAAAAATATTTTATTGCTGGGGCCAGCTGGTACTATGATGATTTAGGCACTAGATTCCCACATGGCGTACCGCAGTTAGAGTTCCAGACCCGGTGGCTTGCGAATCATGCTGGGCACTTGTGTGTGTATGCCTAAAATCCTGAGAGGAGAATGCAGTAGAAGGGATAGGGCATGGCCAACCGTTTAGGGTGCAATTTCTCACTTTCCTTATCTCTGGTGAATGCATATGTCCTATGGCAAAAACTTAAAATACATACATATACATATACATATATTTACACACACACACACACACACACACACACACATATTTCAGTTGCTATAAAATGCTAAGGCAAAAACCTAAAATACATATATACACACATATATTTACACACACACACATATTTCAGTTGCTATAAAATGCTAATAATCATGTGAAGTCAGGCTTTATCCTGATATTGTAGCAGTTCACTCACACCTTCAGGCTCCACTTTCAATTCTAGGTTTCTTGTTATTGCTACCACATCTGCGGGTACTTCCTTCTCTGAATATTTGAACCTCTAAAATTCATCCATGAGGGCTAGGATAAACTACTTTCAAACTCCTGTTACTGTGAATATTTTGACCCCCTTCCATGAATTACAAAGGTTTCTAATGGTATCTAGAACAGTGACTCTTTTCCAGAATGTTTCAATTGACTTTCTGAAGTATCCAACAGAGGAATTACTGTGTATGGTAGCTATAGCCTTATGAAATATATTTCTGATATCATAAAACTTGAAAGTCAAAATGACTCTGCAATCCAAGGGCTAAAGGATAGATGTTGTATTAGCAAGCATGAAAACAACATTAACCCCGTATACATCTCCATCAGGGCTCTGGGGTAACCAAATGCATTGTCAATGAGAGATATTATTTTGATAGGAATCATTTTTTCTGAGCAGAAGGTCTCAATAGTGAGCTAAAATTTTCAGTAAACCATGTTGTAAACAGATGTACCATCAACCAGGATTTGTTTTTCCATGTATAGAGCACAGGCAGAGTAGCTTAAGGACTCCTAAGAACTATTCTAAATTCTTAAAGGCCCTAGGATTTTCAGAATGATAAATGACTTTAACTTAAAGTCACCAGCTTCACCAGCCTCTAACAAGAGAGTCACTGCAGATTCTAGCACTTGCTGCTCCACCTTGCACTTTGATTCTATGGAGAAAACCTTACGAACTAACCTGTGCTATCTACAAATTTTTCTTCAGTTTTCTCACCATTCTCAAGCCTTTATAGAATTGAAGTGAGTTAAGCTCTTCCTTTGGATTAGGTTTTGACTTAAGAGAAGGTTGGGACTGCTCGCTCTTCTATCTAGACCACTAGGTTGTTTCATCTTCTCATTACTCATATGCCAACTAGAATAGCACTTTTAATTTCCTTTAGGAACTTTTCCTTTGCATTCACTACTTGGCTAACTGCTGTAAGACACCTACCTCTTCAGCCTATCTTGGATTTTGACATACTTTCCTAAGTTCAGGCTCTTGATATAAAAAGAAGGAGACATGTGACTCTTCCTTTCTCTTGAACACTTAGAGGCCATTGTAGGACTATCATGTGCCCTAATTGCAATATTGTTGTGTCTTAGGGAATAGGGAGGCTTCCTCAACATTGAACATTAAATTATGCTGTGCACATCTGATAGTAATTCTAGGTTTTTTTTAAGTATGTATTGAATTGTCAATGATTTTTTAACTTGTTGTGGTACACTATATCATCACCCATTCCCCTTGTTCACCTATCTTCTTCCTGTGTCTGTAATAATTTTTCTTCCAAACACCCCTGCTCCCTTCTCCTGGTTAGTATCATTAATCTGTCTATTTCTATGCCATCAACTCCTTCAGTTTCCACCAAACAATATGGACATTTGGTGTATGTTAAGCAGGACATAGAGTATTTGTTTTTCATAGCTTGGCTTGTTTTACGTAGTATTATATCTTCTAAGTTTGCTCACTTTATTTTTGTTTATGAGTGAATAATATTCCATTGTGTCTATGTGTTACAGTATGTTTATTCATCAGTTGTGGAGCACTTAGGGCAACTCTAAGTTTTACCTATTATGAATCACGCTACAATAAGCATGAATGTGCAAATGTCTCTGCAGCTGAGTGATTTCCTGTCCTTTGGGTAAATACCTAAGAGTAGAAGGTAGCTCTGTTTGTAAAGTTTTGAGGAAACTTCTGTCTGGAACCTCTCTAGTGCTTGTTATTTTATTTATTTATTTATTTATTTATTTATTTATTTATTTTTGAACATAGTCATTCTGACTAGGGTTGACTTATACCTTGTTGTCTTATACCTTGTTGTGGTTTTGTGTTTCAATGACAAAAAGAGATGCTGAACGTTTTCTCATATACTCTTTAATAATTCATATGTCTTCTTTGAGAGTTGATTGTGCAGGTTGATAGCCCAATTTTTGGTTGAATTATTATTTGCAGGGTGGACAGAGTTGAGTTTCTTCTACTTTCCGTTTATCAGTCCCTTAGCTGAAGTACGACTTACAAATATTTTCTCCCATTCTGTGAGATGTCTCTTTATTTATTGTTTGCTTCTCTGTGCAAAAGCATTTAGCGTAATCCCACTTGTCTATTTTTGGTGTTGTTGCATGTGCATTAGGAATCTTATTTAAGAAGTCTTTGCCTATTTCAATATCTTGAAGTGTTTCCCCCACCTTTACCTCAGGTAGTTTTATAGGTTTGAGCTTTACATTTATGTCTTTAAACCATTTTGAGTTAATTTTGTAAATAATTAGAGATGAGGGTCTAATTTTATTTTTTGTACAAGAATATTCAGTTTACCAAGAACCATTTATTGGAAAAACTGTCTGTTTGTCTTGTATTGTCATGTGGTCTTTGTCTAAAATTTATGTTATTGCATTTATTTCTTCAGTCTTTGTTCTGTGTCATTGGTTTATGTGTGTTTTTGTTTTAGTATCATAGTATTTGCACAGTATCATGTTTGTGATTTCAGACAAATTTTATTATTTTAGGATTCTTTTTTATATTTCTTTGAATACTGTCTCTGGTATTTTGACAGGAATATCAATGCATTTATAGATAATTTTTGTTAATATAGACATTTAACTAAATTGACTTTTCAAATTCATAAACAAGGGATGCTTTTTAATTTTTTGGTAATAATCTAAAATTTTTTATAGTAGAGACCTTCTACTTCCATGGGTCTAAGTTTATTCTTAGTTTTTATTTTCTAGTTTATTCTTTTTATGGCTATTATAAATTTTTAATTTTTCATTCCACTCATTCTAAGTGTACAAAAATGCCATAGATTTTTGTATTTTGACTTTTATATTCCATAACTTTACTGAATTCATTCATATCAAAAATAGTTTTTTCATATAATTTTCTTTCCTTTTTCCTTTTATTTTCTTATATTATTTTTTACATTCAATAACTGCATACAAAATGAATTTCCCCAGCATGAATATACTGTATATTAGTCCACTCAAAGATATAACTATTCATATTACTAGCAACAGATACTTTTCCATTTTTGTGCCCATAAAATATTTTGCTTTTTCCCCCTTGATTACCATTTCAACACTCTCCTACTTCTCACCCTCTTCCTACACTGTCTCAAATATCCACTGTTGCTTTCCCTGCTTTTATACCTTCCAGTCTCTCGGTTTCTGCCATAGAATGTAGACATTCAGTGTGTGTGTATGTGTGTGTATATATATATTTATTTATTTAAGATATTTTTGCTAACAGGTACATGGACCTGCTGGAGAGACAGAGAGAAACAGAAAGACAAAAAGCAAGAAATCATTCCCCAGGGGGATGGCTATGATGCAATCTCTTTTCCTCCATTCTCCTCTCAGGATTTTGGGCACACGTGCACACGTATTTGGCATGTTTCAAGTCTCTGGGTCCAGGACGGAAATGTCTTAGCAACTGTGAATATAATAAACATGGATGTGCAAGTGTTTTTCCAACTAAGTATATTCCAACTAAGTTGATGCCCAGGAGTGGAAATGCTGGAATATATGGTAGTTCTATTTGACGTTTTTGAGAAACCTCTGTATTCTCCACAGTGGTTGTACTAATTTCCCAGCAAACAGTATAGGAGAGATCCCTTTTCATAGCAGCCTCGGCAGCACTTATTGTGCCTATTTTTTTAATCTAACCAATTCTGAACTGAGATTAGATGATATCTCATTGTGTCTCCCTTATAATAAGAAACGTGGACCATTTTTTCATATGCTCTTTGTCTGTTCATATGTCTTCCTTGGAGAGTTGTCTGTTCAACTCATTGGCCCATCTTTTAATTGAATTGAATATTTTTTGTGTGAATTAGCTGCTTGAGTTTCCTGTATATTTTGGTTATCAATTTCTTATCTGAGGGAGAGTCTGCAAACATAGTCTCAATTCTGAGGGTTGTCTCTTATCTCTAATTATTGTGTCTTTCCATTAAAGAATTTAATCCATTTACATTCAATGGTATTATTATGTATAAATTTATACCTACCATTTTGCTGTTTGGTTCCTTAGCAGTGCTTTCTTAATTCCTTTTTCTTTTATGTTTTTTCATCTTTGCTGTTTGGAAATATTTCACAGTGATAGAGATTGAATCACCTCTCTTTCTCTGTGAAGTTTTATACCTTGAGTATTTCTATCTTTTTGTAGTGGAGGTGAATTTCCTCATATTCACAACAGCTGCTGCTCAAGAGGGTGGTTGCCTGAGTAATAACCTCTATCTTTAATGGGTTTAGTGGATATGTTAGTAATGGAGGAAGAGTTGTGTGACACATGGAGTGGCTAGTTTAGTTCACCACTCATGTGTATTCCTGGAGATGAAGAAAACTGCCCCAGTATCTGAGTCTCTCCATAGCCATGCCCCCTCCTTGCAAGCAGTTTGCTGCAAGAGGGAGAAGGAGGCTGTTGTTGGCATGGGTTGGGGCTCTAAATGGGCCTCCACAGCCCTAGCAAGTGGGCAGGGGTCTCTGAGAAGGCTTCCATGGCTCTGGCTGGTGAGTGCCATGAGTGCATAGGGGACTTAGCAGGCATCTATTAAGTGCCAGCAGGTGCACTGGTGGGGAAGGCTCTGGGAAAGCTTTCATGGCACTAGCTCTAATCCTGCCTGTGGCACTAGTGGGTACATGAGGTGCTTTGTGTGGGCCTCTGTGGTGCTTGTGGGTGTCATCAGATGTGATGAGGGACTCTGGAATGGTCTCCACAATGCTGATGGCTGCCAGTGCGTTGATGGGAAGCTCTGGGTGGTCCTCTGCACCACATCCATGCCTCCTTTCTGCCTAGGTCAGGGGATCCTGGCACTCTCCTCTCCCTCAGTAACCCTTCATCACATAGGAAGATTCTGAGAATCTGCTGAAGCAGGTAACAGAGTGGGCAGGAATCGGTTTCCAGGGTTTCAATCTGTGTGAGTGCAGACCTGCCAGTCATTCAGGGGAAAATGTCTGATTTCTCCAGGTGTCTTCAGTTGGAAGCAGGGAGTATGCGCTCACAGGTCACTTTCCATTCCTCAAAGCAGTCCTCCACTGTGCTAAGTTCTGCAGTGGTAATGCTGCATTCCCTTGGGTGACAGGGTCACAGCCTTACTGTTCAGTCTAGCTGGGTTGTTCTCCACAGCTGCCTATACAAGTTGGTGGGATTTGAGTGGGTTCTCAGGGATGTGAACAGTTACAGACTATTCATCCTTAAGGCAGTTTCCTCTTCAGCAGTTGCTCAGTTCTCAAAATGGTGCTGTTCTGAAGCTGCTTGGGTCCCGAGACTTGAAGTTAACCAGGGCAAGAGTATTATCTGGAGCTATGTAATGCCGTGAATCTCAGGAGCTCCCCTCCCCTCCACTGAGTCCAGGGCCATGCAGAGTGCTGGACTCCCAGGCAGCTGAAATGTCCTTTGTGCTTGTACCAGAGACTGCTAGGTATCTCAGTAAGAGGGGGTCCACTTGTGGGTGTGCTAGAAATATCCTTTGTGCTTGTACCAGAGACTACTAGGTATGTCAGTAAGAGGGGGTCCACTTGTGGGTGTGCTCCATACATGGAACTCTCTTCATGAACTCCTCCTGTCCTTGTTTTCATGAGAACTACCTGCAGTCCACATCTTGGACTCATAAGCATCTTGTGACCATTATTTTACCTCATGGGATTTTCCCACCACCGCATTATAGAGGTATGTGTACCTTTCCGAGGCCAACATCACAAGATAAGAGGCAGTCAGCCCTAAACATATTCTGCTGATTCTGATCATTGATACGATAACCTTTTATTATACAAACAATGTATGTAGAAACCAGATCCTTGTCTTGGAGCAGAAGGCTGGCATTGACCTCTCTTAAGTTTAGGAAAGCTTTGTTAACATCAAACTCCCTGATAGTACATCCTACCCTTCTCTGCTCTATGTAGGTAAAGAAGCTCATGTTTCCCCTGCTGGGATGTTGGTATGTTGTTGGAATTGGTAAACGTTACAGGCAGGCCCTTACTGATTTGGGCTCCTGACTTGCACTGCTGATTTCGACTGGTAAGTATCAGCAGGTTGGGTGCCTCGGTCCCTTCTCCATGCGATTTCTCAGAGTTTCCACATTTCAGAAAACTTGGGATCTTTCCTTGATAATTTCAAGTGTTCTTTTTTAGAAATTTCAGTCAAAGGGCCCAGCAGATGGCATAATGATTATGTCACTGGACTCCCATGTAGTTGACCATGGTTCAGATCCTGGACCTGGAGGATTAAAACTCACACTGGGCGTGTGTGCATGTATGCCCCAAATCCCAAGAGGAGACTGGAGAAGGGTCTACAGTATGGCCCCCCAGGGGCTGGGGGGGGGCATGATTTCTCGCTTTCTGTCTCTCTGCTGAACACACATGCCCTATATCAAAAATCTCTCTAAAAAGGAAAAAAAAGAAATTCCAGTCCAAGTGTTATGTCTAGTAATTATTATTTTATGTGCTGATTGAAGAGGAAATGCGAGCTGGGTGCTTCCCACTGACCATCTTGTTTCTCCCTAGTCCTATATTCTTTTGTTCTTTTTCTAGTGACTTGAAAGCTATGTACCTATCCTAAAAACCTAGTCCCATATTCTTTTGTTCTTTTCCTATGACTTGAAAGCTATGTACCTATCCTAAAAACTAAATTTTTATTTAAGCATAAACTAAAATCTAATATTTCAATTATTTGACATTAATGATGCAATACTAGCTTTTTTTTTTTTTGAAGAGGTTTTTGCTATAGGGCACGTGCGCTCGCCAGGCAGAGAGAGAGAGACAGAGAGACAGAAAGCGAGCAATCACCCCCCGGGGGGATGGTCACGCCACAATCCCTTCTGCTCCATTCTCCTCTCGGGATCTTGGGCACGCACGCACACACACCCGGTGTGAGTTTTAAGCTACCGGCTCCAGGACTTGAATCACGGTCGACTACGTGGGAGTCCAGCGACATAGCCATTACGCTAACTGCTGGTTCCCGCAATACTAGCTTTTTTAACATCAAATTCCACCACTTTTATTCACAATAACATAAAATGTAATACTAATATTTTCAATAACCTATCTAATGAGCATCGGGAGGGGAAGCACCATTCCTGATCACAGTTTTTAATTCAAATTCTGTTACTTTTATTCACAATAACATAAAATATAATACATTTAAAATAACCTATCTATTCAGTGAACATTAGGTGAAGGAGTATTCTTCCTGAACACTTTTGTACACAAAGGTTCTTCTGAAACAGTAATAGCATCATACAGCACATACTATAAAATACGTTTATTTGTAATAAACTTATATAATTTATTCCCGATATTTGATATTCCAAACTTTAGGGTCTTTGAGATATGCAGGACCCTTGAATGTTACTGGCATAAACCCCATTATTTGAGCTCTCTTAATCACTTTTGTGAATTCTCTCTATTTCTTCCCACAAAGATCTATTATGTGCCTTTCATAAATTCATCTAGTAAATGGAAAAATAAACCAAGAGAAAAGCTGTACATTCTTTTATTTTTTTAAAAAAAGAATTATTTTATTTCACCTTATTTATTTATTTATTGTAATTTGACCAGAGAGGGGCAGAGAGAGGGAGAGGGAAAGTGAGAAAGCAAGTTGCCAGGTCCAGGACTCAAACTGTGGTCGGCTTTGTGGGAGTCCAGCACCCTTAACCAGCTGCCACCCACCGGCCCCAAAAGCTGTACATTCTTATAATCTATATGTTTCTCACACAAGATACTTTTCTTAATAGGCTCCTTATAAGGATTTTCCATTAAAATGAGGTCCTTATTGCTTGTTTCCTGTCTCTACTGTGAAGAACCTCTTCACAGAACCTGTGAGTCCTGGGGCTGTAAGGCAGATAGCAGCTGCTGCCAAGTACGTCACATTTCCTCCCTAGACCACGGCAGCCATCATTCCCTGTTCCTTTCTTTCCCCATGTCCAAATCTACCCCTCCAGTCCCTTCTGATGCCCTCCCCTGTTGGTTGAGGGAGCTGCATCCCACGTGGCTGCCTGTGTTTGACTCAGCCATAGAGACCTGAAAAGCATGCTAGGCAGTGCATGAGTGTCTAAAACCTGAACTGGATAAAGAACTAGAGGAGAGAGGAGTGCAACGTGACCATGCCCCATTACAAGATGCTTTCTCCCTCTCTCCATTTCTCTGTCTCTAGTGAGTGCATGTATCCTCTGACAATTATAAAGAATAAAAAAAAGAGTAAGTACTAGAATTCCATTAACAAAGGGAAGAAAAGAAACATATCTGAGAAACTAAAAGCATACAATTAAAAAAATAGGTTAAAATAAGATCATTATAAAATAGAATATGAAGACCAGCAGATGGTGTAATGGTTAACATCTCTGGACTCCCACATAGTCGACCATAGTTCAAGACCCAGACCCAGTGGCTTAAATTCACACCAGGCACATGTGCATGCATGCTCAAGATCCCAAGAGGAGAATGGAGACGAAAGGATTACAGTGTGGCCATCCTCCTGGGGCGGGGCGTGGGGTGGGGGAGAAGTGGTCTCGCTTTCTGTCTCTCTATCTGCCTCGGTCTCTCCAGCAGGTGCATGCTCCCTATAGCAAAAATCTCTCTCTCTCAAAAAAAAATATATATATGAAGGAAGTAATGCTTTGCAATCACAAATTTTCAGAAATACCAGGAATGTTGAGACTTACTCTTTGTTTCCTTGTTTCATTTACATCGTTCTTTTTCTCTCACAAGTTTCTGTTGTCATTTTGTCTGTATTTTGAGAGTTTAGAAGTTTATCCCTCCTTGTTGTATTCTGATTTTCAGTAATATAAAAAAATGCTTTTTATTTCTCACACTGTCAGTTCTAATACAATTTAAATTTTACTGTCATTTTCAATACTACCCAGCTTCCTTTTCATTTCTGTTTCTACACTGATTCTATTTAGCTTTTCTGTGAAGTGAATTCCCCAAATTTCCTAGTCTTCCATTTTATATTCCATTTTCAGATGCAAGCTTTTATTTTCTTGAGTACTATGTTCTGTTTATGTAGCAGAATCTCTACATAACTCATGCTGGTCCTTTCTAAAAAAGGATCCGCCTGTGTATAGAGGTATTTGTCAATAGAATAGGTCATTAGATTTACCTTGTCCCTCCTGAAATTTCATCTGTGATCTAATTAGTCCTTCTTTTCCTGTAGGACAGATAGATGTTTAGAGCTCCATGTCAAGTTTCTGGTGATTTTCCTGGCATGACTCTGCTAGACTGAGAAGGGATCTTCTCTTCCTCTTATTTCTAGCTGTCTATCCCTGCTAGAATATTCATAAGTGAACTCAGTTTGTTGTTTTCTTCATGCCAGTAATAGCACACACAGCCTCCCAGAAAGCAGTGATTCCACAGATTTCTCACTTTCTGCACCTTGTTATTGCCAAGCTCTTATTCAATATGTGGCGTTCCGCCTGCTCACTTTCACGATCGAGTATGGCACGTTCTGAGGAGTTGGAGTAAGCAAAGAAGCACAGTAAGTCACTGATGAGGGTGTGATCAAGAAATGCCTTTGTCTGAGTCAGAAAACCATTTTGAGCAGAAGTAGGATGACTTCATTTG
This sequence comes from Tupaia belangeri chinensis, assembly GCF_000334495.1. Taxonomy (NCBI): domain Eukaryota; kingdom Metazoa; phylum Chordata; class Mammalia; order Scandentia; family Tupaiidae; genus Tupaia; species Tupaia belangeri. Next base: position 820,894 of record NW_006204127.1, read on the forward strand.
TAATGGTCAGAGAAGTCCTTTGTCTCTGAAGTAAGGGTCTATAATGCAGTTGAATGAAAATTTCTTCATGTCTTCTTTTTTTTTGGCTCTTTTATTTCAGACATTTTCTCCCTTTCCTTAGTCAAAATTCTTCTGGATATGTTGTGAGTGGTTGTTTGATATTACCTGAGCTATCATGCTTTGCATTTCCCAGGCTTTCGTGAATATATTAACAAATGAAGGAAGAAAAGAAAAAACAGGTTCCTTTTGCTATCTACCTTTCAAATGAAGAAGTCTGAAACTGTTGAAATGTCACTGGCTCATGAATAAATGTTTCATCTGGGTTTGACATTGACACACACAACACATTCGATCAGAGCCAAGTGAAGGCCTTGGAGGTGTGTAAAGGCACACCAAGACATACCGCTACCCATGGCTCATGGGGGATATCTAACAAAAAAACCATGAAACACTATAATAGGCAATTATTCAAAGCATTTAAGTTTAGATTATTTCTTTTGAAGAGAAAGCATCATTAGAAGGGTAGTTTGGTTTTCCTGCTTGGATGCAAAAATGGTTTTCAAAGATTAGAAGCAGATCATGGCACAGAGTGTATGTGTATAAGAACTTGGCATCAGGACCAGCAGTTAGCGTAATGGCTATGTTGCTGACTCCATGTAGTCAACTGTGGTTCGAGTCCCGGACCTGGTGGCTTAAACTCACACCAGGCGTGTGTGCATGCATGCATGCCCAAGATCCCGAGAGGAGAATGGAGGAGAAGGGATTGTGGTGTGGCCACTGGGGGGTGATTTCTCGCTTTCTATCTCTCTGTCTCCCTCTGTCTGTCTGGTGAGCCCACGCGCCCTATAGCAAAAACCTCTCAAAAAACCCCAAAAAACAAAAAACAAAAACCAAAAAAACCCAACTTGGTATGTAAGAAAACTTTGATTGGTGTTGTCAGAAAAAATAAATACTGATATCTATTTCATATTTCTAATCCTCATGGATATACCACTGGGAGATGTGGAAAACTGGAAAACTGGTAGTATTGCCAGACCCTCTGTGATGCCTTTCTAGATAGCTTGATGTAAACACAGTCACCCTGCAAAGACCTTGGGTGGCTCTCAGTACCGTTCTGTCCTTCCATCTATTTCCGTGATGAACCATGTGTTTCCTCTCTAGTCACAATTTGTTGAGGGCTGAGGTCTTTAATAGTTGGTAGTCAGGAATAAAAATGGAAGAAAATAAGAAGGGTTCACTTGATGACAGTCCCTTCCTTTCTACCCTCCCCTGGGAACTTTAGGCATGCATGCAAGTGCACCTCATGTGTTTTTCAACATGTCGGGTCCAGGATTTAAACCATTCAGTAGGTCATGTGGGATCCAACCACCTTAACTGCCACACTGCTGGCTGGCCTATTCATTTATTTATTTATTAATGACATTTAGCAAACACTGGCAGTCACCTTTCAGAAAAACTGTGGCAGAAGTTTGCTTCAGTAAACAGGGGATGCTGGTGCGAGAAAACACCTGATAGCTCATCTGGTTCTCTCCCTTTACTTTACAAGTAAGGAAAACTGAAACCAGGTCAGGTAAAATAACTTTCTCAAGATCGAATGTGAGTTTAGCTTAACTCTGTTCTATTTTAGTGCCCTTCATTTTGCTACACATTTTTGCTGGGAAAATTTTCATCAGATAAGAAAAAAATTGCTTTGCATATTAAAAAGTGTCCATTATTTGGGAAAATAAGCAGAGCGTTAGGAGAAAGATAATTCCTTCCATGAAGGTTTTAGGAGCAGAAATGAAAAGGAAGGAAAAGAAGGAAAACTTTTGTTTAGGCCTCAGTTTTTACAATTTCTGATAAAGTGTCTAGATATTTGCTTTCTTTTTTTTGAGAGAGGTTTTTGCTACAGTGTGTGTGTGGTCACCAGAGAGATAGAGAGAGAAAGAAATTGAAAAATAATTCCCCGAGGGGATGGCCATGCTGCAATCTCTTCTCCTCTATTCTCCTCTCAGGATCTTGGGCACGCACGCACACGCGCCCAACATGAGTTTTAAGCTGCCAGGTCTGGGACTTAACTGTGGTCTGCTATATGGGAGCCTAGTGATGTAATCATTATGCCACCTGCTGGTCCCAAGATAACTTATTAAAGCATAATTTAGCTCTTACCCTTTTGTGCCTTTGTTTTCTAAGAAGGCAATGGTGTAATTCTTGGCATAACAAATGTCAATTTCTGTTTTAATCTGGAGGTTCTAGATTTTGACTGTATCATCTAACCCTTATTTTAGCCTATTAGATCTATTTTTGTGACACTGCTTAAATCATTTTTAGGGGACCAGCAGATGGCATAATAGTTACGTTGCTGGACTCCCACATGGCCAACTGAGATTCGAGTCCTGAACCTGGTGGCTTGAAAATCTTTCTAGGCACATGTGCAGCAGTTAGCGTAATGGCTGGGTCGCTGGGCTCCCCCATAGTCGACCACGGTCCACGTCCCGGACTCGGTGGCTTAAAACTCACACCGGGCGCGTGTGCATCTGTGGTCTGCCAAGGGCACATGCTCTAAGGCAAAAACCACTAAAAAATACTTAATAATCTGAAGGTTCTAGATTTTTATTGCATCATCTAACTCTTATTTTAACCTATTATATCTATTTTTTGTGATACTGCTTAAATCATTCTTGGAAGGTGGCAAAAAATAAATAAATGCACTTTATTTGATTTACTTTGATTTAAAACTCCTATTGCCTTATTTGAATTTCTTTAGATCATTCTTTTATTTTCTTCACTGAATCTTCATCATTAACTTACATTATAAATAAATTGAAATTAGCCTAAGAACTTTTGGCTTAATGAAGGTAGATGCTAAAGACTCTAAGTTATAAACATCTTAAACGACTAATTTCCTAATTTTATTTATTATTTATTTATTTATTTATTTATTTATTTTGGGGAGAGGTTTTTACTATAGGGCGCATGTGCTCGCCAGAAAGAAGAGACAGAAAGAAAGTGAGAAATCACCCCCCAGGGAGATGGCCATGCTGCCATTCTCCTCTCGAGATCTTGGGCATGCACACATATGCACCTGATGTGAGTTTAACACCATTGGTTCCAGGACTCGAACTGCAGTCGACTATGTGGAAGTCCAGCGACATAGCCATTATGCCAACTTCTAGTCCCAAATTTTCTAATTTTACAAAAGGTGGCTAATGAGGTGGGGGAAGCAGTAAAGTAGATTTTGCCTTAGTTTATATGATTAGAAGAGAGTGAAATATTTGTTCTAGTTATTTCTTTTTTCTTTCTTTCTTTCTTTCTTTTTTTTTTTTGTAGAGGGGGAGAGATTTTTGCTCTTGGGTGTGTATGCTCTCATGAAAGACAGAGAGAGATGGAAAGTGAGAAATCACTTCCCAGGGGCATTGGCCACGCCACAATCCCTTCTCCTCCATTTTCCTCTTGAGATTTTGGGCACACATGCAAATGCATCTGGTGTGAGTTTTTCAAGCCACCATGTCTAGGACTTGAACCACAGTTAGCTATGTAGGCGTTCAGTGCCTTAACCACTACACTACCTGCTAGGCCCCGTTCTAGTTACTTCTGAATGAAGAAAGAAATAAGAGACGTCTACTCCTGGCCCAGTAATACACTTTTCAATTAATCAGTTATGTAATTCAAAGCAGCAAATGCTTTGGGAAGGATTCTGAATGAAGATGGCCTCATCCAGGGATTTTTTTTCCTCTCCCATAAGAGACTCTGGAGCTTGCACCTTGGATACTTTCACTAAATGCTTGAGGTTCTGGAAGAAGCCTAGACTTAAAGCTCATGTCAAAATAAAATTCAAGTCAGAGACGGGGACATTTTAAGTCTTTAGAATCTAGTGTGAGTTTAATTTAAGAGGGTAAGATGGCCTGGATTTAATTATTTTCTTATGAGCTAAGAGACTCTGAGTTCCATTTCTGGTTTTGTGTGAGTTTTGTCAAGTGAACTTCTCTAGTGCTCTGCTTTTTATCTGACAAGCAAGTCAACCATGCTGTTAAATCTGCTTTATGGGCAAAAGTAACAGATTTGTAAAAATACTTTAAAAAAATAAAAAGGACTTTGGCACTACAAAGTATTGTTCTTTATTGATTTATGCTCTTGGCACCATTTATTTTTCAAAGGGTGTTGACCCCTCTCTTCTTAGGAACCATACTTGGACTGTCTTTGTCTCTTTTCTGTGTACCTCATTTTGTATGGTTTTGGTTTTTATAGTTCTGAGTAATTGGAAATGGCTGACAAAATTGACTCCTTAATATAGCCCAACATTTGGAGGGGAAAAACCTTGACGAATGTATTCTCAAAGTCAGCACTGAAGAAGGCTTGAGTATTGCCTATGAATGATTGCCCTTATTCCAATCAGATACAAACCCTTTGCCAAAGCATGACATTCTGATTCCACAAGCTTCTCACAGAGAAGTTCTCAGAAATATTCTCCCCTCTCCCTTTCCTGGGGTGCAGGAGCCCTCTCACGAGCATTACTGTGAGAGTATGTGCTGGGAGGTGGGTCCTGTGTAACCCAGCTGAACCCCTTTTGGTGATGACTTCTTTTCTCCTTTAGGGTTTTGGGGCATGCACACACATACCCAGTGTGAGTTTCAAGTCACTGGGTTCAGGACTCGAACTGGGGTGGAGTAACTCTAGTGCCTTAACCACTACTCCACCTGCTTGCTCCCATTTTTCCATAAAGTTTTTAAAGTCTCCTCATATTAATTCATTAAATCCTTACAACTCTCAGAGGTAGGTATTATTATTATCACTACTTCTATATCAGAGATGAGGACAGGAAGGCCCAGACAGTTGTAAGGTATGCCCAAGGTAATTTACAATAGCTAGCACACAGCTGAGCAGGGATTAGAATCCAGGCAGGCCGATCCCAAAGTGCCTTTAACCTTAGTCATTTTGTTACTATTTCCTGGGAGTACACCTGCTCTCTCTGCCTGCTTCCTGGTGTGGCTCACATTAACACACTAGGGAAGATGGTTTTCTTAGAAAGATCCTAGAACATTTTCTAATGCAGTGAGAGAAAAAGAACTCTAAGTTGCACTGACATTGGGAAGTAAAAGGGAAGATTAAAGTTAAAGGAAAAAAAATGATCCCAGCATTGTTCATGTGTGTGTGTGTGTGTGTGTGTAAAGAGAGAAAGAGAAAGAAATGGGAAGATTAGGAGCAGTTAAGGGATAGAGAAGAGAGAAAACTTGAATAATAGTCTATGGTGTTAAATGTTGAGTAAAGGCTTCATTATTCTCTGGTTGGTCTGTGTGCTAATTGGGTGTTTATTAATTGTGTGTTAGTTAAGTTACACATAATTGGATGACGAACCAAAAAATAGAGAGATAACAAACAAGGGGTTTGTTTTCACACTTGACAGGAAATCTGGAGGCACATGGGAAGGAGCCTGGATTCGCTGGTTCAGGGCTTAGCTCAGTTGTCAAGCTCTGAAGCTTTCTGTCTTTCAGCTCTGCCACTCTCAGACTACTGGTCTGATCAGCATTCACGGATGTAACATACCAGAGTAATTCCAAGATGTACATGCAAATGACAACCTCCATAGTAGATGGAAGATGTATCTTACAGTACCTTACAGTACAGTCCCTTTACTACTTATGGAAACCTTACTTTCAACACAACCCCAGGAAGAGTGAAATGACCAACTTGTTTTCCAAAGATATTGTACCATTTTCCATTTCCACCAGACGGATATGTGAGTTCTAATTGTTCCTCATTCTTCTCAAAACCTGATGTGTACAGCTTCTTTCAGTTTTAGGCATTCTAAGCAGGTGGTGGTACCTCATTTTGATTTTAAGTTGCATTTCCCTGCAATTAATAATGTTGTCAACCCTCTACAACTTAAGGGGTTTGATTTTTTGCTGTTGTGTTTTGAAAGATCATCATGTATTTCTGTTTATAAGCCTTTTATCAAATATATAATTTGCAAATAATTTTAATAGTCCCTTGCTTGTCTTGTCCCTCTCTCAAAAGCATTTTTCAGTGAACAGAGATTTTAAATTTTGATGAGACCAATGTGTCTACTTTTTATTTTTTGTATCATGCCTCCTAATTCTACATCTAAGAAATCATTGTCTAACCTATGTTTACAAGGATTTTTCTCCCAAGTTTTCTTGTCTTTGGGTTTACACTAGGTCTCGTCAATTTGGCGTTAATTTTTATATTCAGTATGAGATATGGGTAAGTTTCTTTCTTTCTCTCTCTCTCTCTTTTGTAATGGTTCTAATTGTTCTGGCACCATTTGTTGAGAAATCTGGTCTTTCCCAGTTGAATTACATTGGCACATTTTTGTGAAAAATCATTTGACCGTATATTTTGGGGTCTGTTTTCCCACTCACTATTTTATTGAATTGCTGTACTTATCTTTTTAAAATTTTATTTATTATCATAATCTTTTTATATTACATTGAATCAAACATATCTTTTTTATTTTATTTCAAGTTCTTTTATACATTCAATCATATTATTTAGCTTGTAAAGTGAATATTCCAACATGTTTACATTTCTCCCAGTCCAGTTGATAATACTATAAAATTATCTTCAATAGATAATATCCCATTTCTTTGTCCCATTAATGCTATGTCTCTCTATTTTTCTCCTCAATGTTTTTCCTCAGACTATATTTTCAATGGATATGTTTTCTTTCAACCATTTACTGTGTTTCTACATCTTTCAGTCATTCAGTTTCGGTCATAGAGTGGGGACACTCAGTATGTGTTAAGTGGAGAAATACAATGTCTCTCCTTCATAGACTGACTCACTTCACTCAGCAATAAATCTTCCATATTCCTCCACTTTCTGTCAAAAGCCAGGATCTTGTTATTTTTTATGGCTGAGTAGTATTCCATAGAGTATATGTGCCACAGCTTTTCAATCCCTTCATTTGTACATGGACTTTTGGGTTGGTTCCATGTCTTAGCAATTATGAATAATGCCTCAATAAATATTGATGTGCAAGCACTTTTCTGATTAAGAATTCTTCT
>NW_006204127.1:831110-835423 GCF_000334495.1 Tupaia belangeri chinensis
TTTTTTTTTTTTGCATTTTTTGCTGTTGCTTTGCCAGTTCTCTGAGACATGATGTTAGGTGATCCATTTGTCTTCTTTCCACCTTATTCTTATGTACACTAATTGCTATGAACGCCCCTCTTATGACTGCTTTTGCAGTGTCCCAAAGATTATGGAACCTCCTCGTGTCATTACCATTGGCTTCAATGAATCTTTTGATCTCAGTCTTTATTTCTTTAGTAGTTGTGAAGTCATTTAGGAGTAGGTTAGTTAGTTTCCATGTATTTGTGTATTTTTGAGAGTTTCTCTTGCAATTAAAATCAAGTATAATTCCATAATGGTTGTTGAGGGGCAGTGGTTCCCTGCCTCAAGGTCCCTTGCTGGCCAGGGGCCTGGAGATGGAACTAGAGCTCTGTTGCAGAGTGAAGGCCAGTCTGTGGGCAAGGAGGAGGAAGGTATTAACAAAAGAATGAAGAAGAGCAAAATAAATAAATAAATAAATAAACCTGGCTACCTTTCTAGGTTGTTGGGTCCTGAGCTTGGGAGGGCTGGAAGTATGGCAGGTGGGTAATGCTGTCCCTGGCTCAATGTCCCTTACTGGCCAGGGGCCTGGAGATGGAAACTAGAGCTCTGCTGCAGAGTGAAGACCAGTCTTCAGGGCAAGGAGAATCACACATATCTTTACAGTGCATTATAATTTCTTTTCCAGTAGTAATACCATGCATATCAGTCAGTACAAAGACATTACTATCCACATCATCATCATCAAATAGCTTTTCATCATTTTTTCCAGATAATGATTTTTATTATTCTCATTTTTTTAAAACATTCAGTCACTACATATCATTTTGTTTGTAAAAATAATTTACCCAACATGAAATACTTCTTAGACCAGTCCAGTTGAGAATACTACACACATCATCACAAACAGGTAATTAACCGTTTCTCTGTCCCACTAATGTCATGCGCCTCTCTATTTGTTCTCTTGCTATCATTTTTATACTATTCCCTTCTTCCACCCCATTCCACACTGTCTTAAGCATCAATTACTATTTTCACTGCCTTTATGCCCTCCAGTATTTCGAGCTCTACCATAAAGTGTGGATAATCAGTATGTATTAAGTGGATACATACAATATCTTTCTTTCATATCCTGGCTTGCTTCACTCCATATTCCTCCATATTCAACCACTTTCTATCAAATGCCAGGGTCTTGTTTTTTAATGGCCAAATAGTATTCCATGGAGCATATGTGCCACACTTTTTCCATCCGTTCATCTGTTCATGGGCATTTGGGTTGGTTCTATGTCTTAGCAATCATAAATAGTGCTGCAATAAACATTGATGTGCAAGTGCTTTTCCGACTGAACATTGTCCTGTCCTTTGGGTAGATACCCAGGAGTGGAATTGTTGAATCAAATGGTAGTTTTATTTGTAGATCTTTGAGGAACCTCCATATTGTTCTCCACAGTGGCTGAACCAGTTTACATTCCCACCAACAGTGTAGGAGAGTTCCCCTTTCACCATATCCCCACCAACACTTATCACTTTTTGTATTTTTAATCTTTGCCATTCTGACAGGGGTTAGGTGGGATCTCATTGTGGTTTTAATCTGCATTCCCCTTATGATGAGGGGTATTGAGCATTTCCTCACATGCTTTCAGGCTATTTGTGTGTCTTCCTTAGAGAGCTTTATGCTCAGCTCATTCTCCCATCTTTTAATTGGGTTAATCTCTCTCTCTCTCTCTCTCTCTTTTCAGGTAAGCTGCCTTTATGCTTTTTTGTCTTCTGGTTATCAGTCCCTTGTCTGAGGGATATTTTACAAAAATATTCTCCCATTCTGCAGATTGTCAATTCACACTAGTTACTGTGTCCTTTTCTTGGCAGAAACTTCTTAGCCTGATATTGTCCCACTTGCCTATTAGAAGGATTATTGCCTGTGCTATGGGAGTTTTATTTGAAAATTCTTTTCCTACTCCAATGTCTCCCAGAGTTTCCCCAGTATTTTCCACCAGTGGTTTTATAGTTTGAGGTCTTAGATTCAGATCTTTGATCCATTTTGAGTTGACTTTTGTTAATGGTGAAAGATGGGGGTTCAGTTTTATCTTTCTGCGAGTGAATACTCAGTTTTTCCATCATTTACTAAAGAAGTTTTCCTTTTCCCAATGGATTGACTGGTATCCTTTGTCAAAAACCAGTTGGCTGTAAGCTTTGGGGTTATTTCTGGCATTTCTATTCTATTCCATTAGTCAACATGTCTGTTTTTGTGCCAATACCATGCCATTTTGATGATCACAGCTTTATAGTGTATCTTGGGATCAGGGAGTGATATGCCTCCCACTCTGCTCTTCTTGTGCAGGATTGATTTGGCAATATGAGGTCTTTTACGATTCCAGACAAATTCTATGATTGTTTTCTAGATCTGCGAAGAATATATCTGCTTTTGAATGGAATTGCATTAAATATGTAGATTAATTTGGGTGGAATTGCCATTTTGATCATGTTAATTCTTCCAATCCAGGAGCATGGGATATCCTTCCACTTTTTAATGTCCTTTTCAGTATTTTTCCTTAAAGATTTTCATAGTTTTCTTTATAAAGGTCTTTGAATTCCTTAGGTAGGTTTATCTCTATGCATCTTATACATTTTGTGGCTATGGTAGAGATTCCTTTCTTCAGCTCTACTTCATTCAACTTGTTGTCCATATATAGAAATGCTATAGATTTTTGGATGTTGATTTTGTATCCTGACACTTACTCTATTTATTACTTCGAGAAGTTTTTTTCATGGAAACCTTTGGGTCTTCTAAATACACCATCACATCATCTGCAAATAAAGATATTTTCAACTCTTCTTTGCCTATTTGAATGTCTTTTATACTGTTCTCTTCAATTCGCATTGGCTAAGACTTCTAGCACTATATTAAAAAGTAGTGGAGAAAGTGGGCATCCTTGTTTAATAGCAGTTTTTAATAGAAAAGCTTTTAGCTTTTCCCCATTCAGTGTAATGTTAGCAATAGATTTTCCATAGATGGCTTTTATTGTAATGATGTTTTATATTTCTGTTGTGTCTATTGTAATGTTGCTTATTTCATACATATTTGATTTATCCGGTTTCCTTCTTTCTTCTTTATCAGTCTAGATAATGGTGTGTTGATTTTGTTAACCTTTTCAAAGAACTAGATTTTGCTTCCATTTATTTTCTGTATAGTTTGTTTACTTTCTATTTCACTTATTTCTGCTCGAATCTTTATTTCTTTTTTGCCTGGCATTTTTTGTTGTTGCTTTCCCAATTCCATGAGGCATTTTGTTAGGTTGTCTATTTGCTACCTTACCATTTTTTTCTTTTGTGCACTAATTGCTATGAATTTCCCTGTTATGACTGCTTTTTCTGTGTCCCATAGATTATGGAAACTTATGTAATCATTATAATTTGTTTCCATACTTTTTTAAATTTCAGACTTAATTTCTTCAGGAGTTAAGAAGTCATTCAGAAGTAGGTTGTTTAATTTCTATGTGTTTGAGTATTTTTGAAATTAATATCCACTTTAATTCCCTTATGATCAGAGAAGATGCTAGATATAGTTCCTATGCCTTTGGATTTGATAAGGTTTGATTTGTGTCCTTTGATATGGTCAATCTTTGGAAAGGTTCCATGCTGGGTTGAGAAAAATGTATATTTTGTCGTCTTAGGGTGGATAGTGATACAGATGTCTGTCAAGCCCATTCAATTTAATTTAGCATCATTTAGTGTCATTTAGTTCCTGTACCTCTTTGCATATTTTTTGTTTAGAAGATCTGTCTAAAAGAGATAATGGGGTGTTGAGGTCCCCAACAATTATAGTGCAGTAACCTATCTTTTCTTTTAACTCCAGCAGTCTTTTCTTCACATATCTGGGGCTCCTGAGTTGGGTGTGTATGTATTTATAAGCGTTATGTCTTCTTGTTGAATTAGCTCATTTACTATTTGGTAATGCTCTTCTTTGTCTCTTCTTAGAGTCTTTGCCTTGGAGACTATTTTGTCTGAAATTAGTATTGCAACTCTGGCCCTTTTTAAATTTCCATTTGCATGGAATATCTTTTACCAGCCCTTCACTTTTAGTCTATGTATGTTTTTATCCATAAGGTGCATTTCTTGTAGGCAACAGATGGAAGGTTTCTGGTGTTTTTGGTTTTTTGTTTGTTTGTTTTAATCCATTCAGCATTAGCGCAATGGGCGATTTCGCCAGAGGCTTCTAGTTGGACCTGGTGCCTGCGTCTTGGAAGGACAGTCTGAGAAGAGAGGCAGAACTAAGAATTAGCAATAGAATAGGTGGGCTCCAAGGGAAAAAAAAG
>NW_006204127.1:835442-837743 GCF_000334495.1 Tupaia belangeri chinensis
AGAGCTAGAAATTAGCAATAGAATAGATCGGTTCCAAGGGAAAAAATAGAGAAAAAAGCCACAGAAAATTTCTATCTATCTACCAAGAAGTTGGAGTCTGGCGCTGGGACGACTGGAAATGGGGTGGGGGTCAGAGATGACCCTCCCTCAGAGTCCCTTGCTGACCAGAGTCTTCTAGTTGGACCTGGTGCCTGCGGCCTGGAAGGACAGTCTGTGAAGAGAGCCCTTCCTGTATTATTTAAGGTGTCTCTGAGCATTCAAAGATGTGTAGGAGTAGAAAATTGCAATATCTCTTCTGCTCTACCTCCCTTTTGCTCACCAGTACCCTGCACTGTTGTCACTGGTCCTGGGTGACCCAAAGTCCTCCCTGTTTCTAAAGAACAGGTGTGCCTCCAACTGATCTGCTGAGCTTCACTTCAGAAGCAAAGCTTTGCGTGCTGCACACTAGCCCAAATACAGAAGTCCTGAGAGTTCAAAGGCGAGTGGGGAGAATATGAGCCACACATCCCTTGCTGTCAGGCCCTGCAGCTGCAGGCAGCCTGGTGTCCACCAAGGACAATCACTTGTACCTGTCTCCAGATGGGGTGGGGAAGGGTGCAAGTTCCTCTAAAGTCTCGACACAAACCTGAAGTCCAAAGGCGAGTGAGGCCCAAATACAGAAGTCCTGAGAGTTCAAAGGCGAGTGGGGAGAATATGAGCCACACATCCCTTGCTGTCAGGCCCTGCAGCTGCAGGCAGCCTGGTGTCCACCAAGGACAATCACTTGTACCTGTCTCCAGATGGGGTGGGGAAGGGTGCAAGTTCCTCTAAAGTCTCGACACAAACCTGAAGTCCAAAGGCGAGTGAGGGAGCGCAAATTCCTCTAAAGTCTCAAGACACAAACCTGAAGTCCAAAGGCGAGTGAGGGAGGGAGTGAGGCATGGGTCTCAGCCATCAGGCCCTGCAGCCACAGGCAGCCTGGCATCTGGCAAGACCACTCCCTTGGATTGCTGTTTTTATCTTTATGCAAATCGACATAGTCTTGATTACTGAAGTCAGGAATTATTAAGTCTTTAAAGTTTGTTTTCCTTTTTGAAAGTTGATTTGGCACTCTAGGCTTTTGAATATCCATATACATTTTGGAAACAGCTTCTTAATTTCTTTTAAAAAACTAAAAACACTGCTTGGATTTTTCACTGGGATTGAATTGAACCTATAAATTAATTTGGGGAAAAATAGACATACTAACTGTAATGACTTTTCTAAATCCATAAACACTGATGACAGCAAAACATTGCTGAGCAAAATTAAAAACTTAAATAATTTCTCTCACGCATGTTTTGAAGTTATCCATATTTCTGCCTTGCTGTATTTATCTGTTTAAAAAATTGTCACAATGGGACCAGCAGTTAGCGTAATGGCTATGTTGCTGGACTCCCATGTAGTCGACCGTGGTTCACGTCCCAGACCTGGTGGCTTAAAACTCATGCCGGGCTCATGTGAGTGTGTGCCCAAGATCCCGAGAGGAGAATGGAGGAGAAGGAATTGCAGCTTGGCCATCCCCCCTGGGGAGTGATTTCTCACTTTCTGTCTCTCTGTTTCTCCCTGTCTGTCTGGTGAGCGCATGCGCATTATAGCAAAAAAAAACTCTCAAAAATAAAAAAAATTGTCACAATGGACATGATTTATTTTTTCTTTCCTTTTCTTCTTTGTCTTTCTCTTTTTCTCATTTTTCTGTCAAATTTTTCTCCCCTTTACTTCCCAGCCACCCTCCACCACCCACTCTCTGTCATCCATTCTCCTCCCTTACAGTAATTATGCTCATTCTCTCCAACATCACCTTTTCGAGTCTCTCAACTTCTGCCATAGCACTCAGTACTAACTGAGTAAGGATACACAATATGAATTGAGTGAGGATATACAATGTGTATCTTTCAAGGCCTGGTTAACTCCACTCAACAGTAAGTCTTCTATATGCATCCATTTTGAGTCAAATGATAGGATCTCATTATTTTTTATAGCTATGTGATATTACATAGTATATATGTGATACAATTTCTCAATCCAGTCATCATTTTTTGGACATGTAAGTTGGATCCATGTTTTAGCAATTGTAACTAATGCTGTAATAAACATAAATGTGCAGATATCTTTCTGATTGTTTTCTTATCCTTTGGGTATTTACCAAAAAGTGGGATTACTGGGTTCTACAGAAGTTCTATTTGTAGACTTTTGAAAAACCTCTACAGGGAACCAGCAGTTAGCATAATGGCTATGTCGCTGGACTCCCACGTAGTCGACCGCGGTTCACATCCCAGACCT
>NW_006204127.1:837862-849288 GCF_000334495.1 Tupaia belangeri chinensis
TTTCTGGCTCTATGTCCCTCTCTGTCTGTCTGGCGAGCGCACACGCCCTATAGCAAAAACCTCTCAAAAAAAAAAAAGAAAAGAAAAGAAAAGAAAAACCTCTACACAGGGTGGACTAATTTACATTCCCAAAAACAGTGTAAGAGAGTTCCCTTTTCACTGCAGCCTTACCAACTCTTGTCATTTATTTTTTTGACCCTACCCATTGTAATTGGCATTAAATGATATCTCATTGTAGTTTTAATTAGCATTTCTCTTGTTATAAGAGACTTTGATCATTTTTTCATATGACTCTTGGCCATTCGTAAGTCTTCCTTGAGGAGTTGTCTATTCAATTAATTTGCCTGTTTTTTAATTGGATATTATATTTTTTTATGGATGAGCTGCTTGAGTTCCCTATATATTCTGGATATCAAACCCTTGTCTGAGGAATAATTTGCAAATATTTTCTCCCATTCTGAGGAATTTTTTCCTCACTCTAGTTATAGTTTCCTTTGATGTGAAGAAGATTTTTAACTTGTAATCCAACTTGCCTATTTTAGGGACCATTGCCTGGTTTTTAGGGGCCTTATTTAAGAAATCTTTGCCTCTTTCAATAACTTCAAAAAGTTTCCCTTACATTTTTTACCAGTAGTTTTTTAGTTAGAGAATTTATATTTAAATCTTTGATCCATTTTTAGTTAATTCTAATACTGGTGAGAGATAGGGGTTCAATTACACTTTTCTGCAGATGGATAGGATATTCAGTTTCTCCAACACAAATTGTTAAAAAGTATTTCTTTTCTCCCCTCCATCTTCTTATACACTTTATCAAAATCAGTTGACTTTATGATTTGGGGTTTATTTTTGAATTATCTAATCTATTCCATTGGTCTATGTAGCTATTTTTTATGTCAGAACCATGCTGTTTTGATTATCACTGCTTTACAATATATGCAATATACTTTAAAGTTGGGTAGTGAGATTTCTTCTTTTTTTTTTTTTTTTTTTGGTACAGTAGTGCTTTGGCAATATGAGATATTTTTTGATTCCAGAAAGATTTCATAATTGTTTTACTATTTCTGGGAAGAATGTCTTAGGTAATTGGATCAGAATCATATTAAAGATGTAAATTAGTGTGGATAGTACTTACATTTTAATTATAATTCCTCCAGTCCAAGAGCATGGGATATCCTCCCTTTTTTGCATGTGTTATACTCAGTTTCTTTTCAGCTTTTCATAGTTTTCCTGGTAGAGTCTTGCACTTCTTTAGGTAGATCTATTCCTGGGTATCTTATTTGTTTTGTAGCTTTTATAAATGGGATTGCCTTCTTCATTCTGTCTCAGTCTGTTAATTGTTGATGTATAAAAACACTATAGACTTTTATATATTGTCCTTTTGGCCATATTTAATTTTAACTATTTCTTGTTTCTGCATACTATTGTAAGTAGCATGTAAAATTTTAATTTTGATTGCTGTGTTTTGTGCATTAATCTTTTTTTTTTTCTTTTTAAGAGAGAGATTTTTTGCTATAGGGTATGTGCGCTCACTGGAAAGACAGAAAGAGGCAGAAAGTAAGAAATCACCCCAAGAGAAGATGGCCACACTGCAATCCCTTCTCCTCCATTCTCCTCTCAGGATTTTGGGTATGCATGCACACATGCACAGCATGAGTTTTAAGCTGCTGGGTGCAGGACTTGAACTGCAGTTGACTATGTGTGAGTCCAGCAATGTAACCATTATGCAATCTGCTGGTCTTGCTAAACACACAAGTTCGAGGAGGTGTTTATAAACAAATAAATTCCTTAGAATTTTTCTACAGAACCAATAGTTCCTCTTTAAAAAAAAAGACAATTTTTGATATTCTTTTCTAATCTTGACAAGTTTTATGTATCTTTCTTGTTTTTATAGTATTATCTAGAACCCTCAGTAAGATTTTGACTAGAATTGGTGACAGCTGACTTTCTTGTCTTTTTCCTGATCTTTTATATGAATTAGTATATTATCAAAGGGTTATTATAAAATTTTTTAACTGGTTGAAAAGGTTTCCTTCTATTCTTAGTTCCAGAAATTTTTTTATCAGAAAAGATTTTGTATTTTTGTTTAATGCTTTTTCTTTATATCTTAAAATGATCATTTGGTTTTGATTTTCTACTCAATTGGTAAATTACATTGATTATAACTGTCTAACCAAACTCACATTTTTAGAACAAATCCTTCTTGGTTATAATGCATTATTAATATTTTAAATATGATTTTAAATTAAATTTATTATGATTCAGTATTTTTTTATCTAAGTTTATAAGACATGTTTGAGCGTTAGCTTTCATTTTTATTTATTTATTTTTTCAATGTGGTTTTGGGTAATGCTGACTGGCCACATGATAAAGCTGATACTACAAATCAATGGAGAAAAGATACATCATTACTGAATTGTGTGGAAATAACATTATAGTTCTATACAGCAGCTTAAAAAAATGTTCACTTGGATCACACTTCATATTATATACCAGAATAAACTGCAAATGAAACTAAACTTTAAGTTAAAAGGATAAAAGCCTCCTGAAAACTTAAGAAAATTATTTTATACCCTCAGATTATAAAAGATCCTTCTAAATATGACTCAAAATCCAGGACCAAAAACATAATCAGTACTTCTTTACTTTTTTTAAGAATGATTTTATTTAATTAATTTATTTATTTATTTTTATTTGACCAGAAAGGGACAGAGAGAGAGAGAGAGAGAGAGAGAGAGAAAGAAAGAGTCCAGGACTTGAACCTCAGTCAGAACATGTGAGAGTCCAGCACCTTAACCACCATGCCACCTGCCAGCCCCAGAATTGAGTACTTCTCTTGTAAGTAAAATCCATAGACTTCAAATGGGTAAAATGCAATAAGTTATATATGAGAAACTGGCAGATGGAGAAAGGAGTTGCTGTAAGACTTCTTTTTGTATTTTATAATTGTGATCCATGTGAGTCTTTTACCATTCAAAATTGAATATAAGAATATCCTGTCTTGTATTGTTTCCTAGATTTAGGCTCCCTTTGGTGGCGTTATTCCCTGAGTTGTTTCCTTTATTTGTTGGATTCTCTGGGCTCAATTCACATATATTACACTTTAAAAAGGAAATTCTGTTCTTCCTCACTTCAACCAGCAAGTCTTCCCTTATTTGTCTCATTTTTTCTATGGCTGCAAAACCTAGACAACATTTTTAAATAGTACAACTGTTCCTGATCAAAGATAATTTATAGCAATAATATTCCCAGGCACAGACAAGTCTGTTTTCTTCAGTATCCTTTGGGTTCATAATAATTTCAGGTTAGTTGAGTTTGTTTTTTATAATTCCTACCTCTATCCAAGAAATTATCAATATATAGTGACATCACCTACATTGTTTTCTCTAGTTTACAGAATATAGATGATCCCTATTATCTACAAATCAATAAAACAATGAAAGATTATTTTTTAATTTCCAGAGGGCACATGCACTCTTGAAATAGAGAGAGAGAGAAAGAGAGAATCTCCCCAATGAGGGCTGCTTACACAACAATCTCTTTTCCATCATTTCTCCATCCTGTTGGGATTTGGGGCACACATGTGCACTCAAGTGTTTTCAAGCACTTGGCCCAGTGTGTTTTTTAAGTCACTGAGGCCAGGATTTAAACTATTGTTGGCTATATGGAATCCAGCTCCCTTAACCACTAGATTATGGGGTAAGCCCACAATGAAAGAAATTTTATAACTCCATTATATCTTACAGTCAGAGAATTAGGCAGTGAAAAGAGAAGCAAAATAAACCAACAAATGACAAAGACACATTGAGTAAAGAAGAAGCAAGTAATTTACCAGAAACCTTGTTATAATACTTCCTGCCTGCCTTGCTCCCAAAGGAATACAGTAGATTTTAGAAGTGTTCCAGAGGAGAACTCAGTACAGAGACTTGAACAGAAGTGACCAGTGCGGCAGGGTAGGAGCCAGGAGAGTGTGGCTCACAGATACCCGGAGATGTCTCACTGAGGGCAGTGTGAGACACAGGTAGCCTGTTGAGATTTGAGTGAATGAAAGGCAGAGAAATAATGATTAGATGTGGCAGCACAGAGGTATCTGGTTATTTTATAAAGCCTCGAAGGTGTTGTGAAAGATAGAAGCATAACTGGACGGTGATGAGGAGAGAGTAATGAGGAAGGGCACTTGGTGGAGAACACTAATATAGGCAGTTCCTGGGGTACTTCACTGCATCAGAGCACAGAGCAGCTACAGCAACCATAGGTAATTGCCCTGCCCACTAGGTACCCTGCTGTAATGGGTACTGTGGGTGCCATGCTAGCCACAGTCTCAAAAATTAGATTATTGTCTCATCTTTTTATGTACTGGGACAAATGAGGAAAAAGAAGAGAGAAGGGTTGAAAGATTTTTCCATTTCTACTGACTTCTGGAAATTGTAGGAAACACTACATTATTTGAAAAAGCTCCACCCGCAGTGAAATTTAGTATTCCTAATAGTTAATAGTCAAAGCAGATGAGAAAAAACATGACAAAAATTCTCTTTCTAATGATTAGCTTTAGTAAATAATTTTTTCTTTTTATTTTTTTCAATAAAAGAAACAATAAGCCCCAGGCTTTTTTTGTTTTCCTGAAAAGAAACAATATTCGCTGGAACAAACATTGTCACATTAGGCTTGAGGATAGTTTGTCATTTTCATTATGTCATCAGTTTGGTGCCAGACTAAAACTGCTTCTTTAGGAAGAAGAGAAAATTTTGGAGACAAATGGTAGAATCATTTGCATTTTCTTCAAATGCCTGCTTTCGACATTATTTTTCTTTTGTTTTTCTAATAGTGATAAAATGCAGGCCAAATTTACCTTTTTTTTGGAGAAGTTTCTGCTGTAGGTTGTGTGTGCTCTCCAGACAGAGAGAAACAGAGAGACAGAAAGAGAGAGATCACCCCCAGGGGGGATGGCCACACCACAATCCCTTCTCCATTCTCCTCTCGGGATCTTGGGCACACACGCACACGCGTCTGGCGTGAGTTTTAAGCCACCAGGTCCGGGGCATGAACCGTGGTCGACTACGTGGGAGTCCAGCAACATAGCCATTACGCTAACTGTTGGTCTCCCAAATTTACTTTTATAGTAGATGACCTTTTTGGTGTCATCTACTAATGAAATATCACTAGAAACCTTTTTGAGGATAGTATTTAATCTTCTACCTCAAGGAAGAGAGGATTTTAAGGTGTTTTTGTTTGTTTCTTCAGACTTGGACAATTGTGTTACCTGACCAAAGGTGGAGGATGTAGAAATGCAGGATGGTGGGGACACCCAGAGAGTTTTCAGGCTTCTTCTTTTTTTTTTTTTTTTAGAGGTTTTAGCTATAGGGTACGTGTGCTCACCAGAAAGACAGAAAGAGACAGACAGACAGAAAGCAAGAAATCACCCCCCATGGGGGATGGCCACACTGCAATCCTTCTTCTCTATTCTCCTCTCGAGATCTTGGGCACGCACATACATGCGCCCAGTGTGAGTTTAAGCCACCAGGTCCAGGACTCGAACCGCCCTAGACTACATGGGAGTCCAGCAACATAGCCATTATGCCAACTGCTGACCCCCAGGCATCTTTGAACTAGTAGGCAGACAGTCTTTAAGGCATGGAGAACAGTCACTTTATCTTTACTTGAAACATAACGCATTTTAATTGTAACATCTATGTTACATGCATTGTAGATATAAAAATCTTGCTATGGACCAAGTAAATATTTGTGATTTTAAATGCTTATTTCAAGGAAAAATGGAAGGGATATCTGCTTCTCTCTTTGCTTTTTATAACCAAAACATTGCAGACTTAGTGTTTGTCCTGGGTTCCTTTATAATCGCCACTCCTGTTACTGAAAACCTGATGTATCTGGTATGAATAGATACTAATTTCTTTTTCATGAAATTGTTCTTCATTTATTGATATTTATTGGTTTGTTAGTCAATTCTTTTGTCAATGTATAATCATTATTTTCTATTTATTTTAGTTTTCAAGATTCCAAATGGTAAATATATATATATATTTTTAAGGATCTTTGCTATAAGGACCATGCACTTGCCAGAGAGAGAAAGACAGAGAGAGACAGACAGAAAGCAAAAAATCACCCCCCAGGGGAGATGGTCATGCCACAATCCCTTTTTCTTTCTTTTTAATTTATTTTTTAAATTTATTTTATTTTACATTCATTCACTGGATATCATCACAGCATACAAAATGTGATTGCCCATCCAGAATGCAGTATATAGTGGGTTAATCATACATGTTATCATCAACAAATAATTTTCCATTTCTTGTATATGTGTGTGTGTGTGTGTGTGTGTGTGTGTGTATGAATTTTTTTCTATATTTCTCACCAACTGCCATTTCCCACCCTTCTCCCACACTGTCTCTGGTATCTACAGTTGCTTTCCATTCCTTTTTTTCCCCCCCCTACATTTTATTCATTCACATAATATCTTAATCTAACTTCTTTTGATAGCAAGTTCAGCTGATATATACATATCTGTGAACACAAGTCTGACTCTAGGCATGAAACTCTGTGGGTATAATGGACATACTATAAAGTTGCACCTGGCTGAGGCTATATAGCTTATTGTGGTCATTAAATATTTTTAAATATTTTTAAATATATTTTTAATTTCAAGAAAGGCAGTTTTAGATTTCATCAATCAAAATTTTAAAATGTTAAGAGTATTTTGCTTAAGACTTAAAGCCTGGAAATACATTAGTATTCTCTTCAAATAGTAGGTATGTGAACCTATTGGCAGCTCAAGAGAAGAGAAAAGTTTCCAAATCTGGAAAAAACTATAGAAGAAAATTAGTAATGTTTTAATCAGAAGTTATAAAATTCTATTTCACCAGTTCATTCTCATACATTTAATCTGTCTTCTGTTGTGGTCCAATCTTTCCATTTAAGTTCTGGAAGATAACATTCAGCTCCAGATTAGTCCCTACCACTAAGTTGACCATGTTTATAGGTGTTTTTGAACTATTTCTGTGTGTCTGTATTTAGTTTTCCTGATATAGCACACACTTCCTTCATAACTTCTTGGAGAGGTGGTCTGGTATCAGTAAATTCTTTCAGTTTTTGCTTATCTGAGAATGTTCTTGTCTTCTCTTCCCATATGAAGAGTAATCTTGTTGTATATAGTATTCTTGGTGGAAATTGTTTTTCACTCAACAATTTGAATATATTCTCCCATTCTTTCCTTGTTTCCAATGAGAGGTCTGTGGTTAGCCTGACGGGATATCCTTTGTAGGTAACTTAGTATCTTGTCTTTGTCTGTGGTTTGGTCACTCTGACTATAATGTGTCTTGGCAAAGATCTTCTTAGGTTGACTCTATTTGGGGTCCTTTGTATTTCTTGGGTCTGGATCTTTGAATGCCTCTCTAGGTATGGAAAGTTTTCTTCTAGGATTTCATAGACTAAATTATCAGTGCCCTTATTGGTCTCCACCTTCTGGGATATTGATTATCCAGATGTTTGAACGTTTAATGGTATATAGTATTTCTTGTATATTATACTCATGGGGGAGGAGGGTCTATTTTCTCAGCCTTTGTGGTGAATTTTTCTAATCCAGTGATTATGTGTTCTACATATGAGATTTGATCTTCTGTATGATCTAGCCTGCTTTTAATACTTTCAAGGGTGGTTTTGATTTCCTGTATTACAGCATTCATATCTATCAGTTCTATTTGATTCTTTTTAAGGTGAATATTTCCTCTTTCAGATCATGCAAAAACTTCCACACCTCCTGGAACTCATCTACTCTTCTCCTGCCTCTTCTGGAGTTCATTGTCTCTCTTCTCTTGCATCTTTTAACTTCGTACTGTCTGTTGATGAAGAAGAGTTATTATTAGGCTGCTTGTGGCAGCAGGCCCTAACAGCTGAGACCCATTACTCATCCCCACCCCTACTCATCTCTGGACTTCAGATTTGTTTCTTGGGAATTTAAGGTGAACTTGCACCTCTCCCCACCCCACTTGGAGACTGGTTCAAGTCAGCGGCAGTGCCAGACACCAGGCTGCCTGTGGCTGCAGGCCTTCATGGCTGTGACCCGTTTCTCATCCTCTGCTCTCTCCCCACTAGCCTTAGGACTCTAAGAATCTCGGTGTTTTGAATAGCATGTGGTGCATGCACCTTGCAATATTTTTCTTTTCTCTTGAGGTGAAGTTTATTGGGTCAGTTGGAGGCTTACCACTCCTTAGAAACAGAGAGGTCTTTGGGTCACCTAGGACCAGTAACAACAGGTAGGAAGACCAGAAGAGAGATCACCAATTTTCTAATCCTGCACACCTTTTTAACACTCAGATATATCTTGAATAAGTTAGGAAGTAACGTATAGATTACCAGATGACTAGGAACAATCATAGAGGCTCAAGAAATATGAGCAACCAACAAAAGCCTCTCCCCCAAGGGAAATCGTCAAGCCCACATCACCCACAGTAAATACAATGGTCATTGAGGACATTTTGGATAAGGAATTCAGAATATTTGTAGTGATTGATCTAACTGAGATGGAAGAGAAAAGAGACAATGAGCTCCAGGAGATGAAGAAGTCCTTTCAAGATTTGAAAGAAGAAGTAGACACCTTAAAAAAGAACCAGATGAAACTTCTAGGGTTGAAGAATGTATACAGGCAATCAAAACCTTTCTCAAAAGTATTAAAAGTAGATTAGATTAGGCAGAAGATCAAATCTTAAATGTAGAAGACAAAAAACTCTGACCTAGAAAAACGTATTAAGAAGATTGAGGAAAAAAAGAAAGAAAAATGAGGATAATATATGAGGAATACTGGTTTTCATCAAACGCCCCAACATCTGGATAACTGGTATCCCAGAAGGGGAAGAAAATAATAAGGGCCCAGATAATTTATTCCATGAAATCCTGGAAGAAAACTTTCCAAACCTAGAAAAGCATTCAAATATCCAGACCCAAGAAATACATAGGACCCCAAGTAGAATCAACTCAAGAAGATCTTCTCCAAGGCACATCATAGCCAGATTGGCAAAAACAAAAAAGACAAGATACTAAAGTTGGCAAGAGGGAAATGTCAAGTTACTTACAAAGGTCACCCCATCAGGCTAACATTAGACCTCTCAGCAAAAACAATGCAGGCAAGGAAAGAATGGGGAAATATAATCAAAGTGTTGAATGAGAAACAATTTCGGAACCAGCAGTTAGCGTAATGGCTATGTTGCTGGACTCCCACATAGTCGACCACGGTTCAAGTCCCGGACCTGGTGGCTTAAACTCATGCCAGGAGCGTGTGCATGCGTGCCCAAGATCCCAAGAGGAGAATAGAGGAGAAGGGATTGCGGTGTGGCCATCCCCCCTGGGGTGTGATTTCTCGCTTTCTATCTCTCTGTCTCTATCTGTCTTTCTGGCGAGCACATGCACCCTATAGCTAAAACCTCTCCAAAAAAAGAAAAGAAAAGAAAAGAAAAAAGAAATAAAACAATTTCAACCAAGAATACTATATACATGGCAAGATTTTTTTTTTTCATATGGGAAAAAAAGATAAAAAACATTCTCTGATAAACAAAATCTGAAGGAATTTACCAACTCCAAAACAGCTCTTCAAGAAGTTCTGAAGGGAGTGCTACACCAGGAAAACTAAAAAGACAGACAGTTATAAGAGAACAAAAAGCAACCAAGAAAATGGCTCACTTAATAATAAGAAGAGGCCCAGAAATATTGTTAATAACATTGAATGTCAATGAATTAAATTCCCCAATTAAGAGACACGGACTGGCCAAATGGAAAAAAAAAAAAATCCAGAAACCCACTATCTGTAGCCTATAAGAAACTCACCTTATGGATAAAGACATATATAGACTAAAAGTGAAGGGCTCTAAAAAGATATTCCATGTAAATGGAGATCAAAAAAGCGCTGGAGTTGTGATATTGATTTCAGACAAAATAGATTTCAAGTCAAAGACTGTAAGAAAAGACAAAGAAGGGCACTATATAATAGTAAATGGGGTAATCCAGTAAGAAGACATAACGCTTATAAATATCTATGCATCCAACTCAGAAGCACCTAAATATGTGAAGAAAAGACTGCTGGAGCTAAAAGGAGCAACATTATAACTATTGGGGATCCAACATCTCATTATCTCCTTTAGACACATCTTCTAGGCAGAAAATAGAGAGATACAGGGCTTAAATGATACTATAAATCAAATGGGCTTGATAGATATCTGTAGAACTTTTCACCCTAAGTCCACAAAATACACATTTTTCTCATCCTGGTATGAAACATTTTCAAATATTGACCATATGTTAGGACACAAATCAAGCCTTTACAGATTAAAAGACATAGAAACTATATCCAGCATCTTCTCTGACCATGATGGAATTAAATTCAAGATTAATTTTAAGAAATAGCATAGAAAATACACAAACACATGGAAATGGAACAACCTACTTTTGAATGACTTCTTAACTACTGAAGAAATTAAGCCTAAAATTAAAAAAAAATATGGAAACAAATGATAATGAGTGCACAAGATTCCAAAATCTATGGGACACTGCAAAAGCAGTCATAAGAGGGAAGTTCACAGCAATTAGTGTGCATAAGAAAAAGATGGAAAGGTGGCAAGTAAATAACCTAATATCATGCCTCAGGGAACTGGAAAAACAACAACAAAACTCTAAAAATGTCAGGTGAAAAGAAATAATAAAAATTCTAGCAGAAATAAATGAAATAGAAAATAAACAAACCATACAGAAAATAAATTAACAGCAAAAGCTGGATCTTTGGAAAGATTAACAAGTTTGACACACCATTGGTTAGACTGATAAAGAAGAAGAAAGAAAGAAATCAGATAAATCAAATACATGATGAAACAGGCAACATTACAACAGACATAATAGAAATACAAGATATCATTAGAGGATATTATGAGCAACTATATGCCAACAAACAAGATAACTTGAAGGATATGGACAAATTCCTGGATGCATATAATCTACCAAGATTGAATCAGGAGGACATAGAAAACCTGAACAAACCCATAATAAGCCAGGAGATTGAATCAGTAATAAATAACCTCCTGGCAAAAAAAAACCCAGGTCCAGGTGGCTTTACTTCTGAATTCTACAAAACCTTTAAGGAAGTTTTAATCCTTACCTTACTCAAATTATTTCTAATGATTCAAAAGTAAGGAAACTTTCCAAATTCATTTTATGAAGCCTTCATAATCTTCAATCCCAAAATAGATAAGGACATAACAAAAGAGGAAAGTTACAGACCAATGTCATTGATGAATATAGATGCTAAAATTCTCAAGATACTTGCAAATTATATCCAACAACATATAACAGATTATTCATCACAACCAGGTAGGCTTTATCCCAGGGATGCAAAGGTGGTTCAACATACACAAGACCATAAATGTAATACACCA
>NW_006204127.1:849440-850688 GCF_000334495.1 Tupaia belangeri chinensis
GAGCGCACGCGCCCTATAGCGAAAATCTCTTCAAAAAAAAAAAAAAAAACTGGTACTATGCAAGGCGGCCCACTTTCTCCACTGCTTTTTAATATAGTGCTGGAAGTCTTAGCTAATGTAATCAGAAAAGAGAACAATATAAAAGGCTTTCAAGTAGGCAAAGTAGAGTTGAAAATATCTTTCTTCACAGATGAAATGATGGTATGCTTAGAAGACCCAAAGTTCTCCATGAAAAAACTTCTTGAAGTAGTAAGTGAATACAGTAAAGTGGCAGGATACAAAATTAACATCCAAAAATCTATAGCATTTCTATATATGAACAACAAGTTGAACTAAGTAGAGATGAAGAAAGGAATCCCTTTCACCATAGACACAAAATGTATAAAGATACCTAGGGGTAAACCTAACTAAGCAAGTCAAAGACCTTTATAAAGAAAACTATGAAAATATTTTAAAAGATATGAAAAGTGACTTTAAAAAGTGGAAGGACATCCCACATTCCTGGATTGGAAGAATTAACATGATCAAAATGGCAATTCTACCCAAATTAATCTACATATCTAAAGCAATGTCAATCAAAATACCAGATATATTCTTCACAGATCTAGAAAAGACAATCATAGAATTTGTCTGGAATTATAAAAGATCTCATATTGCCAAATCAATTCCACACAAGAGTGGAGTGGGAGGCTTATCACTCTGTGATCTCAAGATATACTATAAAGCTGTGACCATCAAAACAGCATGGTACTGGCACAAAAACAGACATGTTGACTAATGGAATAGAATAGAGACCTCAGAAATAACCCCAAAGCTTACAGCCAACTGATTTTTGACAAAGGATACCAGTCAATCCATTGGGAAAAGGAAAACTCTTTAGTAAATGGTGCTGGAAAAACTGGGTATCCACCTGCAGAAAGATAAAACTGAACCCCTATCTTTCACTATTAACAAAAGTCAACTCAAAATGTATCAAAGATCTGAATCTAAGACCTCAAACTAAAAAACTACTGGTGGAAAATACTGAGTAAACATTGGAGTAGGCAAAGACTTCTTAAATAAGACTCCCAAAGTACAGGCAATAATCCCTAAAATATGCAAGTAGAACTATATCAGACTAAGAAGATTCTGCACAGCAAAGGACACAGTAACAAGTGTGAATTGACAACCCTCAGAATGGGAAAATATTTTTGTAAAATATGCCTCAGACAAGGGACTCAGAATGGGAGAATATTTTTGTAAAATATG
>NW_006204127.1:851720-858686 GCF_000334495.1 Tupaia belangeri chinensis
TCCAAAAAAAAAAAAAAGTTGTGTTTTTTTTTTTCCCACCCTTGGGGGAGAGGTATTTTCTTGGTTTCTCATATTTGTTGTGCCTCTGTGGTGATTTTCGGTCATCTGATAGGTTATACGTTTCTTCCTAGAATCTCGAAGTTCAATCTGAGTGTTTCGAGATGTGCAGGAGGAGGTAGTCTGTACACTCACTGCTGCTCCATTTGTCTACCTTTGTGCGGCAAATTCAGTGGGAACTGAAGAATATTCTGACCCTAATAGTATTTAGATGTTTGGCTTTGGTTCACTTAAAGCTGTCTAGATATTCAGAACATGGAGGATGAGCAGCAAAGTGGTAAAAGAAAAAGGGAAAGAAAATAGAGAAAGAGAAAAAATACACTAAATTTTTTAGAGAGAAGAAATACACTAAAATTTTTAGATTGTATTCATTTTTTTAAATGAAAGTTGTGGTGCACTCACGCACAACGTAAAAGCACTAGTTCCAGCTCCAGTGGGAAGTCTTTGCTTCTGCTGGTTGGGAGGCTGGAAAGGTGAGAATTAGCAAGAGAAAGGATCTGAGAGCCAATAAAATACTTCACCTTAAAAAAAATTTTTTTTAAATTTTAAAAATGAAAAGACAGAGAGAGAGAGACAGAGAGCAGTATATGGAGGGGGGCAGGTTAGGGGAGGGGGAGGGAGAGGGCCCTAACGCTCATGCATGGGTTTAGAGGGAGAAGTCTCAGTAGAAAATCTATATAACTTTAGTCCCTGAAAGCACTAGTTCCAGCTCCAATGGCAGAGTCTTTGCCTCAGCAGCAATCTCTTTTTCTCCATTCTTGTCTCGGGATTTTGGACATGCACACTCATGCACCTGACATTTTAAACTGCCAGGTCTGGGACTCCAACCATGGTCGACTATGTGGGAGTCCATTGACATAACCGTTATGTTATCTGGTGGTCCTGGTAAATATTATTCTCATTTGATTCTCAGTTTCTATTAAATTCAATAGTTAACATTTTTTCTATCATTTGCAAACAACTATCTAAACTTGGTTTGGTTGCTCTAAGGTAATGGTGAATAAAGTTGTATTTAGAGATCAATTTTACTTTCAATTAAAAAATATATTTTTTAAAATAAGAAAATGTACTATCTCCATCTGTTTTAAGTAATTCATTTATCATTTATCTGTTACAAGAGTCTCTTTTTCTCTTGGCTGAAATTTTGAAAACTAATATGTATCAGCAGTGCAATATCTTGTAATATTCTGCCCTTAAACATATTTTGTTTTTGAGAAAGATTTTTGAAAGCTGGCTTCTCTTGTTTTCTCTTGACTGATTTTTAAGTTATTTAATTGCAATATGTGTTTTGTCTCACAGTGATTGAGACAAAGCATCCGATGGTCTCACAATAGGATGCTTGTTAAATAAGAGATGTGCTTTCAATGCGAAAAGCAAACTTTAGAAAGTCTAGGGGTCAGCAGATGGCATGGCGGTTAGGGCAGTGGACTCACACATGGCTGACCATAAATCAAGTTCTAGATCTGGCGGCTTGCTTTCAATATTTTTCCTCTGTCTTTCTCTCTCTGATCAAATTTAAAAATATTAATAATGATGAATAAAATTAAACTAAATGATTCTTACAAAAAAGAATTGAATAAAATCTATCTGGAAAATTTCAAATGTACACAAATTATAAAGAATAGCACAATTAGCTTTTGTTTGTCACTTAGTTCCATCATTTATCAAAAATATGCCTCATTTGCAATACTCGTCCATCTCTTGTTTGCCTTTCTTGGACTATTTTCAAGTATATCTCATAAATTATGTCATTGTACCTCAACACACATTAGTATCCATCTCTGAAAAAAACAGACCACAACATAACCACAATAATGTGATTATATCTATTATAATTGCTATCATATGATGCATGTCTCATAGTTCTTCTATCATCATTAAAGGTGATTTTATGATGGTTTAGTGGAATCAGGATCCACACAAGTTTCACATATTTATTTGCCTATCCTTCCTTCTAAATCTTTTTTAATTTGGAGTACTTCTTTTTTTGGGGGGAGAGGTTTTTGCTATAGGGCGCATGCGCTCGCCAGACAGACACAGAGAGACAGAGAGATAGAAAGCAAGAAATCACCCCCCAGGGGGGATGGCCACGTCGCAATCCCTTCTCCTCTGTTCTCCTCTTGGGATCTTGGGCACGCATGCACATGCACTTGGCATGAGTTTAAGCTGCTGGGTTCGGGACTCGAACCACGGTCGACTACATGGGAGTCCAGCAACATAGCCATTACACTAACTGCTCGTCCCAAATTTGGAGTACTTCTTTTCTGTATAGTCTCTTTTTTATCTTTTGTAGGGAATAAGTTAGTTCTTTAGAAGGTTTTTTTCCTCTGTGTTTGTCTAGGTTTTTTTCTCTCTCTCTTATTTATTTAGTATTTTTAAACTTGTATTTACATTTCATCACTGTACGTGGTTTTTCTCAGCTTGCATTCAGTGCATGCCAATCAAGTCAAAGACATTACCATATACATCACCATCAACAGATAACTTTTCATTCTTGCATTCAATTAGATTTTTTTCCTGAACCTTTGCCTTTTCTTCCCCCACCGTCTACTCCCTTCTATATAGTCTCTTGTATCCACACGTGCCTTCCCTGCTCTGATGCCTTCCATTCTCAATGTCTGCCACAGAGTGCAGACAATAGATATTTCTTGAGTCGGGATGTACAATGTCTATAGTCTGACTTGCTTCACTTAACATCAAATCTTCTATATTCATCCACTTTGTACCAAATGAGAAGGTTTCATTCTTTTTTTAATATTCAATAATGTATATACCACACTTTTTAAAAATGTCATCTGTTCCTGGACATTTGAGTTAATTCCATTTTTGAGCAATTGTGAAAAATGCTGTAGTAAACATGGATGTGTAGGTGTTTTTCCAACTAAATGTTTTCCTACCTTTTGGGTAGACACCTCAGGAGTGGTATTACTGGGTCATATGGTAGTTCTACCTGTTAGAACTTCCATATTGTTCTCCACAGTGACTACTAATTTACATTCCCACCAACAGTATAGAAGGGTTCCCCTTTTCACCACAGTCTTGTCAGAACATGTTTTTTTTTGTTTTGTTTTATCTTAATCATTCTAAGTGGTGTTAAATTGAGTCTCGTTGTGGTTTGGTTTTCATTCCCCTTAATTAAGATATGTCAGAAGCATTTTCGCCATTATTATCTTCCTTGGAGAGTTGTCTGTTTGCTTCATATGCCCTTTTTTTCCTTCTTCTTTATTTTTTTTTCTTATTATTTTAGAGTTTTTTGTCTTAGGGCACATGCACTCGCTAGAGAGAGAAAGACAGAAACAGTAAAAACGAAAACTGAGAAATCACCTCCCAGCGGTATGGCCATACAGCAATCCCTTCCCCATTCTCTTCCTGGAATCTGGAAAACTGAGAAATCACCTCCCAGCAGTATGACCATACTGCAATCCCTTCCCCATTCTCTTCCTGGAATCTTGGGCACGCACACAGATGCGCCCAGCATGAGTTCCAAGTTGCCAGGACTGGGACTCAGACTGCAGTCAGCCTTGTGGGAATCCAGCAATGGAATTGCTATGTCATCTGCTGACCCCCATATGCTCATTTTTAAATAGACTATTTTTTTTGTGTGTGTGAGTAATCTGCTTGAATTCCTTGTATATTCTGTTTATCAGTGAAACTAATTTTTTCATTTTTCATAATTTTCTGTATAAAGGTCTTTTACCTCTTTAGTTAGATTTATTTCTAGTTTTGTGTGTGTGTGTGTGTGTGTGGCTATTACAAATGCAACTTCTTTCTTCAATTCTGCTTTCTGTTCATGTATTCTGCCACTTTGCTGAATTCATTTATCACTTCTGTAGTATTTTTTTCCATGGATTCTTTTAAATTTTCTGTGTATATAATCATTTCATCTGCAAATAGGAGCAATTTCATCTCTTCCTTTCCTATATGAATTCCTTCCATTTCAGTCTCTTGTTTAATTACATTCATTAAAGCTTCCTGTACTGTGTTGAATAGGAGTGGAGAAGTGGACAGCCTTGTTTTGTTTTAGTTTCTAGTGGGTAAGATTTCAGCATTTTCCACTTAGTATGATGCTATCTATGGGTCTGTCATACATGAATTTTATTGTGTTCAGACATATATCCTCTATACAATTTCTTTTTTGAACGTCTAAATCATGAAGGGATGTTGCATTTTATCAAATGCTTTTTATATGTAAATTGATATGATCATATGATTTTTATCTTCCCTTCTATTAATGTGATACATTACATTTATTGTTTGGCATAGTTGAAGCATCCTTGTATCCCTTGGATATAGCCTCTTTAGTCATGGTATATACTCTTTTTAATGTGCTGTTATATTCAATTTGCTAGTATTTTGTTGAGGATCTTTGCATCTGCATTAATCAATGATATTAATCAATAGTTTTTCTCTTTCTTTTTTTTTTTGGTTATGTCCTCATCTGCTTTTGTTATCAAGATGGTGGAAGCTTCATAGAATTAGTTTAAGAAGGTTCCTTCCTTTTAGATCTTTAGAAAACAGTTTGAGGAGAATTTGGGTTAACTCTTCTTTAAACGTTTTGTGTAATTCAGAAGTGAAGCCACTACGACCTAGAATTTTTCTTGTTGGGAGACTATTTATTACTATTTATCAGTTGTTATTGGTCTAGTCAGACTTTCTATTTTTTCATGGTTCAGCCTAGGTATATTGGATATGTCCAGAAATTTATACATCTTATCTAGATTTTCTAGTTTGTTGGCCTATGGTTATTCATAGTATTCTGTCATGATCTTTTGTATTCTGTGATATCCATTGTAATATGGCTTGTTTTATTACTGATTTTATTTATCTTGTTCATTTCTCTGTTTTCTTTTAGCTTTTTAAAAGATATTTATTTTAATTTGACTAGAGAGAGACAGAGCGAGAGAGAGAGAGGAAAAGTGAGAGAGCAAGCAACCAGGTCTGGGACTAAGACTGTGGTCAGCCATGTGGGAGTCTAGCACCTTTACCTACCACGCCACCTGCCAGCCCCCTGTTCTCTGTTTTTCTAAATAATAGTCTTGATTTTGTTTATCCTCTCAAAGGAGTCAGCTTTTTGTTTTGATTTTTGTGTATTATTCTCTTATTCTCAATTTCATTTATTCCTGCTCTGATCTTGATTATTTTCTTCTAGTATTTCGTTATTGTTGTTGCTGTTCTTGCTGTTCAAGTTTCTAGAGATGAGTCATTGGTGTATTTATTTGCCATCTTTCTATTTTTTTCCCTGTTAGAATTAATTGGTATAAATTTCCCATTTATGATTGCTTTCAACTGTGTCACAAGAGTTGTGGAGAGTTGTGTGCTTTTTATCATTGATTTCAATAAATCTTGTAGTTTCAGTCTGAATATTTTTAGTAGCTTTAAAGTTGTTCAGGAGTAAATTGTTTAGCTTTCATGTTTTTGTGTATGTTTTAAAATCTTTTTCTGTTGTTTATCTCAAATTTAATTCCACTGTGGTCAGAAAAAATGTTAAATACAGTTTCTATGCTCTTAAATTTGTAAGGGCTTGTTTTGTGCCCAGCCATTTGGTCAATCTTTGAAAATATTCCATGTGGGGATGAGAAAAATTTATATTTTTTAGTTACTGGGTGAAATGTCCTACAAATGTCTATCATGTTCATTTCATTTGTCATTTAGCTCCTATGCCTCTGTTTATTTTTTGTCCAGATGACTTGTCCAATGTTGAAATCCTCAACAACCAGTGTGTTGCAGTTTATCTCTTCCTTTATATCTAGTATTCTTTCTTTTACATATTTGGGTCCCCAGTTTTAGTTGCATAAATATTTATAATTGTTATATCTCTTGATGAATTAATCCCTTTAATATTACATAGTATCATTTGTCTTATTTTACGGTTTGCATCTTGAAGTCTGTTTTGTCTGGTATCAGTACTTTGACTCCAGCCTTTTTCGGTTTTGCTTTTCATAAAATGACTTTTTCAATCCTTCACTTTTTTTTTTTTTTTTGATTTTGCCATGAGGTGTGGCATAAAATGACTTTTCCAATCCTTCACTTTTTTTTTTTTTGATTTTGCCATGAGGTGTGTTCACTCACTGAAGAGAGATGATGAGAGGGAAACTGAGAAATTATACCACAGGGGGCTGGCCATGCCACAGTCCCTTCTCCTCCTAGAATATTGGGCATG
The DNA here is from genome assembly GCF_000334495.1 of Tupaia belangeri chinensis. NCBI lineage: Eukaryota > Metazoa > Chordata > Mammalia > Scandentia > Tupaiidae > Tupaia > Tupaia belangeri. The sequence continues at coordinate 857,938 of NW_006204127.1, forward strand.
CACACACATGTACCTGGCCTGATTTTCAAGCTGCCAAGTCTGGGACTTAAACTGTAGTCAGTCATGTGAGAGTCCAGCACTTTAGCCACCATGTCACCTGCTGGCTCTGCTTTGTGGGTTAATTTAACTTTATTAATATACTGAGTTCATTTCACATGTATATTTTTGTCTCTTCATGACTTCCATGTCTGTCCAAAACATTCCATATACACCTAAATGTACTACTACTGTGTCCTATCAAAGCATTCCAAACATACTTAAATCAAGCAAAGGGTGGAGTTCCATCTTTAAAAACTAAAGAGGCATACTCATTGAGGTTTACGCCTAAAGCCAGACACATGTTCATAGATAAGCATATATCAGCTACACTTGTTATTAAAGTACTTAGATTAATTAAGATCTTTAGTGAATTAGTAAAATGTGGGGAAAAAAGGCATGGAAAGCTACTGTAGATACCAGAGACAGTCTAGGAGGAGGGCAGAAAATTGCAGAGTGTTAGAGGTAGGGAATCAAAGGGGATAAAAAAAAATAATCAAAATATAAGAAACAAGAAATGGAAAATTATTTGTTGATAACACATATGGTAATATCTTTGATTGAGCCAATCAATCTGTATTCTGCGTGGAAAGTCTCATTTTGTGTACTGTAATGAGGCACAGTGAATAAATACAAATAAATAATAATAATAAAGAAACCTAAAGAGGCATTTTGACAACACATTCTTGGCAATGGAACCTGGATGACATTTA
>NW_006204127.1:858858-862799 GCF_000334495.1 Tupaia belangeri chinensis
TTGCCTTGCCTTCCCCTTTGGGAAAAAAACCTCTTTTTTTTTTTTTTTTTTTTTTTTTAGAGGTTTTTGCTATAGGGTGCGTGCGTGCGCTCGCCAGACAGACAGAGAGAGACAGAGAGATAGAAAGCGAGAAATCACCCTCCAGGGGGGATGGCCACGCCGCAATCACTTCTCCTCCATTCTCCTCTCGGGTTCTTGGGCAGGCACGCACACACGCCCCGTGTGAGTTTAAACTACCAGGTCCAGGACGCGAACCACAGTTGACTACATGGGAGTCCAGCGACATAGCAATTACACTAATTGCTGAAAACTAACTTTTTCTATACTTGCTTGTATTTTTGTTTTAATGTCTTCTACAGAACTAGATGCTTTCAGTGTTTTCAGATTTTTTTCCCATTTTTTTTTAGAACAATTCTTGACTTTTTGTTCTTGGTGTGGATGGTTTTGAGTCTTTCCCATCCTGATTTTATTTTTGTGCACTTCTGCCAGGAGTACCTCATAGATTTCTTCACTGGAACTTTTTCTTCTGTTTCTTCATCTTCAAAATCATCATCATCATCTTCATTAGCAGCAAGTTTTACTTTTTTCAGTGGAAACTTGCTACCAGCTCCAGGGGCAGATGGCTTTCCAGATTTACTTAAGAGTTTCATATTCTCTTCCTCTTCTGACTCTGCATCTTCCTTCACAGCTAAGTGGTGTCCACTAATATGCACAGGCCCTGAACCATACTGCAATATTAATACCACAGGTGCTGTTATTTCAAAGCCCACGACAGAAACTGTTGACTATACCAACATTCTTAATGTTTCCTGTGTTACTCCCTTCATAATTCATTGCCTCTACTTCAACAATGTGCAATTCATCCTTTGCACCAGTCCCTAAACTGACTGTTACTAGAGATAATTGTTGTTCATTTTCATCATTATCTTCCTTAAAGTGATATTCATTGTCAGTGTTTAGTTCACAACCCAAAAGATAGTTCTGAGGTCTCAGGGGATTCACATCCACGTCCATCAACGTGGGATGGTGGGACACACTTAGGTGGGAGAGAAAGTAGACAGACATAAACAGCTCCTTGGAATACCCACACAGGACAAATCACTCCAGACTCCAACCCTTCAATCTGCATATGATTTTAGCAATGAGGTGTGTTTCTTGTAAGCAGCACATTGAAGGCTCATGTTTTTTATCCATTCAGCCAAATTGTTTTTTAATTGGGGGAATTTAATCCTTTAACATTCAACATTACTATCGATATGTTTGGACTTTTATCCCTGAGATTTTTTGATAGTTATTTTCTTAATTATTTTGTGTTTTATTTCTGTTTGTCTCCCCTTTATTTTCCTGATGTAGTATTCTCTGATATATTTCTTGAAGAGGTGGTCTAGAGCTGGAAAATTCTTTCAGTTTTTGTATATCAGGGAAGGATTTTCTCTCTCCCCATTTGACGGGTAATCTTGCTGGGTATAGTGTTCTTGGGTCATTTTTTTTTCTTTCCGAATATTAAATATGTCTTCCTATTCTTTCCTTCCCTGTATTGTCTTTGTTTAGAAGTCTGAGGTTAGACTGATGGGGTAACCTTTGTAAATAACTTGACATTTTTCTCTTGCTATTTCTAGAATATCATCTTTATCTTTGACTTTTGCTAATTTGACTGTGATGTGCCGTGGAGAAGATCATATGTTGAACCTATTTGGTATTCTTCGTACTTCCCAGATCTGGATGTTTGCATGGCTCTCTAAATTTGGAAAGTTTGCAGATAGCATTTTATGAAAAAGTTTTGTTGCTGTTCTTGCTGTTTGTTCTGTATCTTTCTCTTCTAGAATATCCATTATATGGATATCTGGCCACTTAATGATGTCTAGAATTTCCACTATACTGTCTTGATTTGTAATGATTATTTTACATCCTTTTTGATGACTTAGACTAAATTAGAGGTTTTGTCATTACTGTCAGAGATTCTTTTTTCTGTATGGTCTAGTCTGCTGTTAATACTTCTGAGGCATATTTTGATTTTCTGTTTTGTATTCATCTTCAGAAGTTTTGTTTAATTCTTTTTAGGATGTCTATAGAATTCTTCCTTCATGTCATGGAATAATTTTCTCATCTACTGGAATTGATTATAATGAATATTTGTAATTCTTTTTATGACAGTTCTATGATTTCCTGTGCTTTACCCATTGCTGATGAGGAGTTACTGTATTCCTGTGGGAGAGAGATTATTCTTTTTCTTTTTTCATATTTCATGTACCCCTGTATTGATTTTTAGGCATCTTTTAGAGTAACCACCTCTTCCTAATTTTGAAATTAAGTTTTGTAATGCCAGGAAAAGAGTAGCCCTAGATCCTAAATGTGTCCCTGGCAAAGTGGTTCAGGAGGGGCCACAGGCCAACCACATCTTCCAAATCAGAGCAGGACATGCATAGTCCATGCCTGAGGACCGGAGGCAGATTGGAATTTCAGACTCATGTGGAGCCCTGGCAAGGTCATTCGGAGGGTGTGGGGTCTAGCCTATCTATAAGACCCTAGATGCAGGTCTGAGCAGCCCAAACATAGCGTCCAAGAGCAGCGCCTAGTCAAGGCCTCAGTGTGGCCCTGGGAAGGTGACTGGAGGAAGGGAAGCAGGGCAGCCTCAGGACCTGGGTGTAGCCCTGGTAACCTGTTCCTGGAGTGCTCAGGAACCAGCTATGCCTTTCAGATCCAAGCAGGACGTATGTACTCTTCCTCTAATTTCCGGCAGAAGGTGACCCTCCAGACCTGAATGCAGCCCTGGCAAGGTTATCCAAGAGGAGCCAGGGAAAGTGTGAGACTCAGACCCTGTGTGGGGCACCCCAAGTAGAGTGGCCTGCCATGCTTGGATGTGGTCCTGGGAAGGTTGTCTAAGAGGTGTGAAAGGCAAACCCATCTGTGAAGATCTCAACAGAGACTGACACCTGTAATGCCTGGGGATTCAGGGCGGCTGCTTGGATTTGAGCGGATTCCCACTAGAAGTTAGTTGGCTAGATCCTGTACTCCAGGATCAGGAGGTGGTCTGGGGTGTTGCCGTCATCTCCAGTCTGACTGGGAGTGGGGAACCCTGGTACCTTTCTCTCTGCTGAGTGTCCTTCTCTTTTCTTTCCCACACTTAGAGTTCAGAGCAGCCCAGAAGAGCTGTGCTGTGAGTGCCATCACTTGGGGGAAGGCAGCCATTCCCTCGGACTCGAGTCTGGTGGGAGAAAGAATACGGGCCTGCTCTGCCTACCAGATAGGGGCTAGTAACCACATTACTCAGTTTATGTTGGGATGGGGCTGTTCTCTTTTGCATCCTCTGCTCCCTTTGGGTTGTAGAGACTTGATCATTAAAGGAGCTCTGCTGCAGCAGGTGGCATGAAGTTTAAGGCAGCTGGATCCCACATGGTCAACTGTGTGAGTTCAAGTCCTGGACCCAGTGGCTTGAAAAGCATTCTGGGCAAGTGTGTGTGTCTGTGTGTGTGTCCAAAATCCCAAGAGGTAAAATGGAAGTGACAGGATTGTGGCATGGCCATGCTCGCTGGGGATGTTTTCTCATTTTGTCTCCTCTCCCTCTCTCTGGTGAGTGCGTGAAGCAAACAAATAAAAAATAAATAAATAAAGGAGCCCCACCTGCTGGTCACTGGTTGGACATTGCAACTCTCTTGATAGCTTGGGCAGTAGCGGGGTGGGAGGTCCAGTGTTTTTTTCTGATATCATATGCCCACACACTTCCCTACAATGTGTGTGAACTCTATGCTAAATGTCTCCTTGGTTCTTTTGTGGGTGCGAGTGCTGGAATCCACAGTGAGTCTGGCATCTGTAGTTCCAGAGGAGGGTTTCTCTTGCTCTCCTCTAGAGGAGAGGTGAGTGGGGAGAGTACTTTGGAGCCTTACCAGCTTTGGGCAATTGGCTTCTCTTTACATTTGCAGAGAGAAATTACGTGAAATAGA
>NW_006204127.1:862841-870016 GCF_000334495.1 Tupaia belangeri chinensis
GTCAGCCCCACCTACGTCCCCTCTGGATGGGCTGTGCACAGACAGTGCCCAAGTGTCTACAGACTGCAGAGGCAGTGGTGGCAAGCTCTCCTGTCAGGCAGTGGCCATGTTCCTTCTGACTAATATCAGTATCTCTGATCCCCCTGTGGCCAGAGCCTAAGCTGGGGAGGCAAAGTCTGAGGTGTTGGGAGTCCACAGTGATGAGCCCTCACCATTGTAGATGGTTAGAGTAGGAGGAAAGCAGTTCCTCACAGAAACAGGGAGCAGTTTTCCCAAGAAGGGACCTGTTTGCTGCATGTAGGTAAAATAATGAATGTCCACTCTTCGTTTACACTTCCAGCACCTGAAAAAGTGTTTTCATATCACAGATGGTTAAAATTTGCAGGCAAATCAACAGAATCATTGGATATGGCCTGGTTGTATTTCATGCATTTGATTTGTAGAAAGAATCTATTCTGAATTTATTACAAAGTCATGCTGTGTTTTGCTCACTCTATAGGTTGTCTGGTCTTCGAAACATTTTACATTTTATTTTTCTTTTAAAAACACTCTTACTCTACCCTCTACACATTCTCAAAGATTAGAACTTTTTAATTATGGGACATGCAGATGGCATAATGGCTACATCACTGGACTCCTATGTGGTTGACCTCGGTTCAGGTCCTGGATCAAGTGGCTTGAAACATGCTCAGTGCATGTGCGTGCATGCCCAATATCCTGAGACAGGAATGGAGAAGGGATTGTGGTTTGGCCATCCCCACTGGAGGGTTATTTCTTGCTTTCTGTATCTCTGGCAAGTTCATATGCCCTATAGCAAAAATCTCTCTTAAAAAAAAAAAAGAAAAAAACTTTATAATTGTAAGGGGTCAGCAGATGTCATAGTGGTTATGTCACTGGACTCTCACATGACCGACCACTGTTTAAGTCTTGGACCTAGTGGTCTGAAAGTCAGACCGGACATGTGTGTACATGGCCAAGATCCTGGGAGGAGAGAGGAGGAAAAGGGATTGCAGTATGGCCATCCTCCCGGGGGTGGTAGGGTCTTTCACTTTCCCTCTCACTGTCTCTGTTTCTTTCTTCAGCAACTGCTTGCACCATAAAGCAAAAACCTCTAAAAAAGAAAAGCTTTTTAATTCTAAATACACAAATAATTTCTCTTTTACTAAAAATGGTGCATCATCAGGACCTACAAATCTCAATATAACTCAATGTGTTTTCAAGTACTGGATCCTTTCTTGATTGTTTCGTTACTTAGCCACTTTTTGTGCTTCCAAATGAGACAATGAACTTGAAGACTAAACTGAACAAAACACTATTTCTTTTTAACTTGTGTTCATAAATTGACTATTAATCTACTTATTTATTTAAAGCTCCATTTTTAAAGTTTGTTTCTTTTATGAGAAGTAGAGAGAGTGAGCAAGAGAGACTGAGAGACAGGCATCCCTGGTAGGGTGCCCAGGTCATGGTCTACCCTGAGCCTCAGCCAGTCCAGATTTTGGCCACTTGCACCAACATGTACAGGGAACTCCTGGGATGCAAACACGGGCACCTTCCCATGTAAGTCCAGCTACATTACCACCGTATCCACATCTGGCCCCATACAGTGATTTGTTTTTTTAATTCAAACTAATAGATAGTATTCTCTTTTTAGGATAATAAAACACTACAACACAAAGTTTTCATCATAATTGTTTTCTGTCCTTGTGTATAACTCAACATAGGATGATAATTTTAGTTCCATGCTAACTGTATATTTCCGGCTTGACCTAAGTTTAGCTCTTAAAAAAAAAATGACCCTACATCCATTTTTCATTTGTGGATTTATTCAGATTACTTAAAATAATGGGACTTTCTTGGGAGTGCTTTCCATCAGCGGCAAAAATATGTAATGTTTTTATCTTGTTCCCTAACTTCATCTACACACAACTAGATGCAATTTTTTTCCTGTTAGTAAATATATCCTGACAGATTTCATAGAAGATTTGAGGCCTGTTTTCCTTGAACAATTCTTCAGTTTTCAAGTTTTGTTTAGAATCCTTAATATTGCCATACAATTATCAAAAATGTATGGAATTAAATTATCTATAAAATTTAAGTAAATGCTTAATATTTTAATATTTTATTCTTTAATAGACTATCTTTAATATTTTATTCTCTCAACTATTTTTGTTGTATGTCATCAAGGAGAAATTCACATTTAAGAGATAACTAAGTATTAAATATATTGTCCCCTTTCCTCTCATCATGGAATGTTCATCAGGTTGATAATGAAATCTGCAGCAACATCATGTTGTTTTGATGGCATTAGATGCAGGGGAATTTGGAAGCCAATATGCAGTTCATTTAACTTGTGCCCAAGCCATCTGTTTATCTGCATTACTCAGCCAGCCAGCCTGCTTCTTTCTCCTACCATCTACAGAGATGATTAACCTGGATGAAGTTTCCTGGCAGCTCCAGTTCACTTCCTGAATCTTCCACAGCATCCAGAATTCCCTGGTGGAGCCTGGCAGGGTATTTGGAAAGGCAGAGAGACTTTTTTGGCCTGGAAGAATGTTGACATAAATGTCAGCTGCTAACTCACCACTGTGGAGAATGAATTCAGGGTTCTAGGCTCATAAGAAATAAATTTCATGCCACCAGACAACTATAATATAGAGCAAATAAGAAGGAGACATTCTGGTCTGGACTATCTTTCTTCTTTATTCTACAGCAATAGAAATGATGTAGTTTCAACCAAGTTCAAAGTGCCAACAAATGTATTTTGTTATCAAAGTCACTAGGAGGATAAGACAGGTTATTTTTTCCCCTTCCTTCCTGGCTCTCTCAGTACTATTCCAATAGAAGGTGGGACTCTGCTCATTAATGTGCCTTGGGACATCATTATATTAAGATCTGTTATGTGCGGCCAGCAGTGCAGTGGTGACAACTTGGCCTGAGTGACTTAGAAAGTTCTCTGAATGAACCACAGTGTGCCCGGCCTTCGTTTGTACCAGGAATATGAGTCAGGGAACTGCCCTGCCATTCTCCCACTAAGCGGGGTTTTTGTCATTGTGTCCATTTGACCTTCAACTGTGAAACTGCCAGGAACTACCCAGCTGGCCACATCAGAAGTAAGGACCAGTGTGCACACTAGTAACGGAATGGAATGCCGGCCTGTGAATCCAAGAGGGAAGTCCCTTTCTTATTGCAGCAGCACTTTGGCAATGGAAGCTCCTCTTGCCCCACTGTGCTGGTGCTGAGCACTCATCTACAGTGGGTGCCCGTGCATCATCGGGAAGTTGATCAGTGCTTCATGGCAGTCATGTGTTGCCTGTGTATAGTCCAGTAGCATTTTGACATTGTGTCTTCTTTATTGGCAACTGTGTAGAAAATATTTTCTAATGAAAGCTCTTTATATAAACAATAAATAAGAAAGGAAAATAAAGACAGGTCTGAGATTCCTGTGTATCACCACACAGGGGTGGTTCAGGACAAAAGCTATAACATGTAGCATGAATGATGGTGTTCTTTATATTTCTCTATTTTCCCCCTTAATGTCCTTTCTCAGACTCTCCTCCTTCACTCACCCTCTTCCCACACTCTATCTGGTACTTATAACCATTTTCTGTGTTTGTATATCTTCTCGTCATTAAGTTTCAGCTATAGAGTGAGGGCAGGTGGTATATATTAAGTGGAGACATACATGTCTCTCCTTCATAGCCTGGCTTGCTTCACTCAGCAGTAAACCTTCCATATTGACCACTTTCTGTCAAAAGCCAGGGTCTTGTTTTTTAAGGCTGAGTAGTATTCCATAGAGTATATGTGCCACACTTTTTCCATCTGTTCATCTGTTCATGGGCATTTGGGTTGGTTCTATGTCTTAGCAATTGTGAATAATACTGCAATAAACATTGATGTGCAAGCACTTTTCTGACTAAGGATTCGTCTGTCCTTTGGGTAGATACTGAGGAGTGCGATTGCTGGATCATATGGTAGTTCTCTTTGTATATCTTTGAGGAATCTCCATATTGTTCTCCACAGAGGCTGGACCAAATTTACATTCCCACCAGCAGTGTTTCACCACACCCTCTGCCAGCACTTAAATTTCTTAATCTGATGTAATCTCACCTGTCTGTTTTGGGATTATTGACTGTGCTTTGGGCTTCTTATTTAAGAAGTCTCTGCCTACCTCAGTGTCTCTCAGTTTTCCCAGTAGCAATTTTATAGTTTGAGGTCTTAGGTTTAGATCTTTAATCCACTTTGAGTTTATTTCTGTCAGTGGTGAGGGTTAGGGGTTTAGATTCATCTTTCTGCAGGTGGATATCCAGCTTTTCCAGCACTATTTGCTAAAGAGGTTTTCCTTTTTCCACTGGATTGACTGGTACCCTTTGGCAAAAATCAGTTGGTTGTATGTTTGGGAGTTTATTGCTGGGGTCTCTATTCTGTTCCATTGGTCCACCTGTCTGTTTCTGTGCCAAGACCATGCTGTTTTGATTATCACAGCTTTGTAGTATATTTTTGGGTAAGGGAGTGAGATGCCACCCACTCCACTCTTATGCAGGATTCTTTGGCAATACGAGGTCTATTATGATTCCAAACAATTGTATGATTGTCTTTTCTAGATCTGTGGAGAATGTCTCTGGTACTTTGATTGGGGTTGCATTAAAAATGTAGGTATTTGGGTAGAATTGCCATTTTGATTATATTAATTCTTCCAATTCAGGAACATGGGATGTCCTTCCACTTTTTTGTGTCATTTTCAGTTTCTCTTTTTAGCTTATCATAGTTTTCTTTGTGAAGGTCTTAATCTTCTTTGGTTAGATTTATTCCTAAGTATCTTATACTTTTTATGGCTATGATAAATAGAATTACTTTTTTCAGTTCTATTTCAGTCTGCTGTTCCTATTAAATGCTATAGATTTCTGTATGTTGATTTTGTATCCTGCAACTTTACTGTATTCATGTATTACTTCCAGGAATTTTTTCATGGAAACCCTTGGGTCTGCAAATAGAGATAATTTCACCTCTTCTTTTCCTATTCGAATGCCTTTTATTTTATTCTCTTTTCTGATTGTGTTGTCAAGGACTTCCCATACTATATTGAAAGGAGTGGAGAACATGGGCCTCTTTGTCTTGTACCAGTTTTTAGCAGAAAGACTTTCAGCTTTTCCCCATTCAGGATGATGTTCACTATGGATTTGTCATTGATAGCTTTTATTGTGTTGAGAAATGATCCTACTGTGCCTATTTTGCTTAGAGTCTTGATCATGAATGGATGTTGTATCTTACTAAATGCTTTTTTGCATCAATTAATATGATCATATGTTTTTATCTTTCTATTAATGTGGTGTATTTACGGTTTCATGTATGTTGAATCAACAGATCCCACACACCTCCAGGGAGTTAATAGTCATGCCTTACTTCTGAACCCTCGTGTCAAAACCCTGCTGCATTAATTCTCAGGTAAAAATAATGACCTTCTATCCTACATTTTTGTTATTAATATTTATTAATTCGTAAAGACTTTTCTTATATCACAGCCTTCTAAAGGCTTTAATATCTTCCATTGTATATTTAAGTGAACTCTAGTGAAAACGGGTTCATTTATTGTTTGGCAATCTGCTTTTTGAATATTCATTCTAAATAAAACTATGGTCTCTAAACTTAAATTCAATTAGAAAAAAAGGATTTAAATTATAATGAATTTGGTAGTGTAAAGTTTAGAGGAGGAGAGATGCTTTATTTTGTTACAAAATTTCTCCAAATAATGTTAATGCCATTAAGTTTTCATGTTTAATATTAGAAATAAATAGTGAAAAATTGTGGGAGGCTGCACACCAGCGAGTCTGCCGAGGTTTCTCAGAGAGCAAACAATTGCCATGATTGGTTCCCTTCAAAAAACCTAACCTTCGAAACTTTGCTCTGATTGGCCACTAGAATCCCTCAAATTTGCATATCTGGCACCTCATGATTGGTCCAAAAGCAACCAATCATAACCCACCATTTACAACCAATCACGGCCCACCGTTTACAACCAATCATGACCCACCATTTACAACCCACCAGCGTGTATATAACCACGATGCCTGGCCCACAGTAGCCAGACGACACAGACGACCAGGAAGATGATACAGATGACCAGGAAGAAGACAACGACCAGGAGAGCCTGAAGAGCTGAAACACCGCACAGTCTCCAGACGACCCTAAAGAGTTGTAACACTACTTCGTCTCCGGACGAGCCTGGAGAGCTGTGACAGTGCGTCGTCTCCATGCTGCTCACAATAGACAACGCAACCCTGAAGAGCTGTAACACTACATTGTCTCCGGATGACCCTGGAGAGTTGTGACACTGCGTCGTCTCCGTGCTGCTCACAAATAGACGACAGGACCCTTAAGAGTTGTAACACTGCATTGTCTCCATGCTGTACCTTGCTGCCCACAATAAACAGACAACACTGAAGACACTGTGTTGTCTCCGTGTTGTAACACTACGCCACTTGTCCCGGCTCTCACTCCTTCACTCCGGAAACCTGTTCGGCTGTCCCCCCGGTTGGCACACATGGCACCCGAACAGGGGACTTGAGTACGAAGGATCCAGTGAAGAGCACCTGAGGAGGGGACGGCAGAGAATCGTCCCAGATAGGACGGCAGAGAATCGTCCAGGGAGGGGACAGCAGAGAATCATCCGGGAAGGGGACAGCAGAGAATTGTCCCAAGAAAGGCCGCAGAGGAGGACAGCAGAGAATCGTCCCGAGAAAGGCTACAGAGGAGGATGGCAGAGAATCGTCCCGGTGAGTAACAAAGATCGCTTACTTACAAGTAATAAGGGTAATGGGACAAGAGCTTAGTCAGCACGGACAAGAGCTTAGTCAGCATGAACTATTCGTTCAGGGCTTAAAAGAAGCCCATGACACTATGGTCGATCTAACCAAGGATTCTAAAATTGAAAAGGAACAGGGAGAGGACCTTATTTCCCTAGTTAGTGAGGAAAAAGTTAAAAGCCCTGAAGGCGAGACAAAACCCCCAAAATCCAAAAAGCTAAAAAACAAAAACAACCTTAAGGCTCTACAAGAGCCAATGAAAAATGAGTCAAAAATTGAGTCAGTTTTTTGGACAATGTGCTGCTGTTTATCATATTTCTATATGGTCTCTGCTAGGGGTGGTTATGTGTTTATCATCAACCTTATTCCACTGCA
>NW_006204127.1:870233-878043 GCF_000334495.1 Tupaia belangeri chinensis
AAACACTGCTACTTTTATGCCAACAAGTCCGGCATCGTTCATGACAAGATACATCAACTCCAAGACTCTCTCCAACGACGTAGAAAACAACTCGCCGATGGTCTGCCTGGAATGGTCTCCTCCCTTTCCTGCTCCCCCTCCTTGGCCCATTCATTGGATTTTTAATTGTTTGCTCACTGAGACCTGTTATATTTAATAGGCGCATCACATTCCTCAAACAACAAATTGACTTGCTTATGGAAGACCAACACCACTATACTGGTCTCACCTGAGGTGCTGAATTGGTTAGCCAAAGACGGGTAAGAGAGTCTGATGAACCCAATAACTGTTCAGTCCTTCCACCTAAGACAGGAGGCCCATCATAGCTATGGGACTCTCCAATGACGGGTAAGAATGGACACATGGTTCCATAAACGACTCCAACCTAAGACAGGCACGATTCCCCCAGGCCTTTTCCTCATCTCTCAAGTTAAAACAGAGAGGGGGGATATGTGGGAGGCTGCACACCAGCGAATCTGCAGAGGTTTCTCAGAGAGCAAACAATTGCCATGATTGGTTTCCTTCAAAAAACCTGACCTTCGAAACTTTGCTCTGATTGGCCACTAGAATCCCTCAAATTTGCATATCCGGAACCTCATGATTGGTCCAAAAGCAACCAATCATAACCCACCGTTTACAACCAATCACAACCCACCGTTTACAACCCACCAGAGTGTATATAACCACAATGCCTGGCCCACAGTAGCCAGATGACCAGGAAGATGACACAGACGACCAGGAAGAAGACGACGACCAGGAGAGCCTGAAGAGTTGAAACACTGCACAGTGTCCAGACGACCCTAAAGAGTTGTAACACTACATAGTCTCCGGATGAGCCTGGAGAGCTGTGACACTGCGTTGTCTCCATACTGCTCACAATAGACGATGCAAACCTGAAGAGCTGTAACACTACATCGTCTCCAGACGAGCCTGGAGAGTTGTGACACTGCGTCGTCTCTGTGCTGCTCACAGTAGGCGACATGACCCTTAAGAGCTGTGACACTGCGTCGTCCCCGTGCTGTACCTTGCTGCTCACAATAAACAGACGACACTGAAGACACTGTCGTCTCCGTGTTGTAACACTACGCCGCTTGTCCCGGCTCTCACTCCTTCACTCAGAAAACCTGTTCGACTGTCCCCCCAGGTCGGCACACATGGCGCCCGAACAGAGATGGGACAAAAAATTAAGGTGAAGATCTGATATGACAAATTGACTTGAACTTATTTTTCTTCCTACTAACTGGACAAGCATGCCAAATACATAAGATTTTATAAAAGTAATACATGCATGTTTTTGAAAATTTGAAACATGTAAATAAAGTAAAAAGGAGTTACTCATGAGTATACAACCCAGCAGGCACCACTTTTAGCATTTTGACATATTTTTCATGAATCTGATTTTTTCTTACATTTTTGTTGCTCACACCATAAAATCTTTTTCACCTTTTTTTTTAAGAGATAATTTTTCTATGGGCAGTTGCACTCACTGAAGAGAAAGAGAGAGACTGAGACAGGAAGCAAGAAATTACCCCCCAGGAGTGATGACCACAACAATCCCTTCTCCTCCATTCTCCTCTCGGGATCTTGGGCACGCACGCACACGTGCCCGGTGTGAGTTTTAAGCCACTGGATTCACGACTCAAACAGCAGTCAACTACGTGGGAGTCCAGCAATGCTACCATTGCACTGTCTGCTGGTCCCTCTATTTCACATTTTTAAAGTTTTGTGACAAGAACTGATCCAGTACCTTTGTAGTTAGGTTTGTGCTCCAGTGGAGAGAGGGGTAATTTATTATCTTCAGTTTGTAATGGTGAATGACACAATTGTACAATGTACATTTTTGTTTTAAAACCATTAATTAGTTCTATATAAAGCATTTAAAATATATTACACATTTCTTTAACTCTGTCCTGGTATTTCTTTTCTTTTTTCTTTTCTTTTTTTCTTTTCTTTCTTTCCATTTTCTAATTTGTCAGAGGGTGTGCGATTGTCAGAGAGAGAAAGAGGAGATAGAGAGAGAGAGAGAAGAGAAAGCCCCTCTCTGCACTGCCCAGTTAACTATGTGACATCAGCTCTCTTAACTCTATGCCACTGACTGGCCCTGTTTTGGTACTTCTTTACGCGTTTGTTTAGTGACTTAGCAGTGAGGATGGGATGATACATGGCAATCCTGCCCCTGCTGACATGGAGAAGCACAAATATAGCCAATGGTTTATTCCTATGCAAGGCGAGGAAGTGGCAGGTATCAGGTGATGGGCTACCTACTTTGCTCTGTGAACAAGCAAACTGCACTCATTGAGATCAGATCTGAGTTTTCAAACCAGTTTTTTTTTTTTTATTTGCTTTATGACATGTGTGTTCATCAGGGAGGGGGACAGCGAGAAAGCACACCCTGAAGGGGATGACCGTACCATGATCCCTTGTTCATTCTCATTTTGGGATTTGGGGCATGCGCACATATGAACCCAGCCTCAGGTCCAGGATTTGAACTGCACAGTCAGCCATGTGGGATCCAGCACCTTAACCATCAGGCCATCTGGCTGACTCAAACCATGAACTTTCTTGACTTTAGTCTTTAGTGTCATCATAGGTAATGTGCACTTTCTCTCTTGGCTCCCATGACAACTGTCCTGGACCTCTTTTTCCCTCTCCATCCCTATTTCTCTGTTTTCTCCACTGATTCCTTGTCCACTTTGCCGGTATTGATAATTGCTTCCGAGGCTGAATGCGTGGCTCTCCCATTCCTGCATTCTTCACCTCAGCAGTGCTCTTTATTCTCCTGGCCTCAGTCATCACTTCTACGTGGGTCCTCAAGTTGTGTATCCAGCTAAGATCTAGGTCGGCATCCTTGCACAAGACACGTAGCGAGTAGAGGTCTTTCACTTCCTTGATTAGGTTTATACTTCAATATCTTATCTTATATCTTATTTATTTAGCGGTCTTTGAAAGCGGTATTGCTTTCTTTGGTCTGCTTATTGTTGATGTATAAAAATGCTATAGATTTTTGTATGTTAATTTTGTATACTGCCACTTTACTGTATTTACTGTATTCCTTTATCACTTTTTAGAATTCTTTTGGATTTCCTATGTATATCTTCGTAAAAGCTGAAAACAGAGATAATTTCATTCCTCTGCCAACTTGAATGCCTTTTATTTTATTCTCTTGCCTGTACTGGCTAGGACTTCCAGTACTATGTTGAAAGGAGTGGAAAAAGTGGCAACCTTGTTCCAGATTTACTGGAAAACCTTTCAGATTTTCTCCATTCAGTTTGATGATAGATATGGGTTTGTTATATATGGCTTTTGTTGAGCTGAGGAATGGCCCTTTTAGCCAGTTTTGCTGAGAGTCTTAATCATGAAAGGATGCTGTATTTTATCAAATGCTTTTTCTGCATCCATTGATATGCTCACATATCAATTGATATGCTTCATTTCTTCAGTGGTTGTGAAGTCATTCAGGAGTAGGTTGTTTAGTTTCCATGTGTGTGCTTGTTTTCAAGGTTTCTTTCTGTGGTTGATTTCAAGTTTGATTCCATTGTGGTCAGAGATGATGCTGGACATAATTTTATAGAGGCTTATTTTGTGCCCTATTACGTGGTCAGTTGAAGATGTACTATGTGGGTGTGAGAAAAATGTGTATTTTGTGTTGTTGAGTGAAATGTTCTATAGATGTCTGTCAAAGCCATCTGACTTACGGTATCATTTAGGTATTGTGCCTCTTTATTTTTTGTCTAGATGGCAAGGAGATGCCTAGGCGACAGTGGGGTACTGAGACTCCAATGATTATACGTTGCGGTCTACCTCTCCCTTCAGATCAAACAGTCTTCACATCCTGGGTGCTCCAGCATTGGTGCACACATATTTGTGGGTGTGATATCTTCTCGGAGAGCTAGCCCTTTCAGTACTACACGGTGTCTTTCTTTTGTCTCTTATTACAGCTTTTTCTTGAAGTGTATTTTGTCTGCTATCAGTATGACAGCTCCAGCCTTTTTTTGTTTTGCTTTGTTTCCATTTGCATAGAATATCTTTTTCTAGCCACTCACTTTCAGCCTACATATGGCTTTGTTAGTGATGTATGTTTCTTGTAAGCAATATATACAGGGCTCTTTTTAAATCCATTCAGCCAGGTCGTGTCTTTTAGTTGGAGAACTGATTTTATTAGCATTCAATATTATTATCAATATTTGAGGAGCTGCCATTTTGTTGGTCATTTTCTTGGTTGATTTTTGTTTTCTTATTTCTACTTATCCCTCTTCAGTTTTCCTAATATCGTAGTTCCTTCAGTACTTCTTTTTGTGTGTGTGTGCTAAATATTTCTTTAATTTCATTCCTGTTAACAGTGTCTAACAGGACAGGGTTGTAGGTAGAGACCTCCCTCCAGGGAAGATTTTGTCAGTCAATCCATAAATTAAGATTATCCCAGGAACCAGCAGTTAGCGTAATGGCTATGTCACTGGATTCCCACGTAGTCGACTGCAGTTCGTGTCCTGGACCCGGTGGCTTAAAACTCACACCGGGTGCGTGTGTGTGCGTGCCCAAGATCCCGAGAGGAGAATGGAGGAGAAGGGATTGCGGCGTGACCATCCCCCCCGGGGGGTGATTTCTCGCTTTCTGTCTCTATGTCTCTCTCTGTCTGTCTGGTGAGCGCACACGCCCTGTAGCGAAAACCTCTCAAAAAAAAAAAAAAAAAGATTATCCCACAAAGTATGTCTTAAAGGTACAAGCACCTAGCCTGTAGTTCCTTCAGTGAGGATATCAATCAACATTCTGGCAAATAACTTGGGGAGATCAGGCCTGGTCTGGTGTTGGTGAATTCTCTCAGTTTTTATTTATTTGAGAATGATTTTATTTCTTCTTCCCATTTGAAGGATCATCTGGCTGTGTACAGTATCCTTGGTTGAAACGGTTTTTCTTTAAATGTTTGAATATGTCTCCCCATTCTTTCCTTATCTGCATTGTTTCAGTAGACAGGTTTGATGTTAGCCTATTAGGAATTACTCACAAAAGTATTGTCCTTGTCTTTGATTTTTACCAACCTAGCTGTGAAGTGCCACGTGGGGGATATTTTTACATTGACTCTATTTAGAGTTATTTTTATTTCCTAAGCCTGAGTTTCTCCAATGTTTCTCTAGATTTGGAAAGTTTTCAGATAGTATTTCATAGAAAAGGTTTCCTATACCTTAACAGATTTCACCTTTTTTAAAAAACTATTTAATTCACTCTACTTTATCCTGAGATGTACATATGTTACAGATCATACAACTCACAAACATAAGAAAACTAAGGCCATTCTGTGAGTTATTTTTAACACTTGGTGTGTCACACATAATGATCTTTTAAAAACTCAAGATTGTTTTCTGAAATAAACATTTAAAGTAGGTATCAATTTAGGGCCACAACTAATCTGAAACTCATCATGTGGCAAAATCATTTTCATTTTCTATAGCATAAATAACAGCTCTAAGGCAGCCACTACCTCAGCAGCAAGCACTCTTCACCTCGTGTTATAACAAAGCAGTGTTCACCAGCTACGATGACCAGTGTTTAGAGACCATTTTCCTCCCATGGAGTAGCAAAAAGAGACTTTACCTGAGAAACACATTGCAGAATTCTTGGAATAAGAAAGAGAAGGGGCCCGTAACTAAGGCACTGAAAGCACATTATTTATGTAAAGAAACGTAAACAGTTGACCACCAACAGGCTCCCTCCACTAGCTTCTTTATCGTGAAAGTATAGACAATGACATTGTGCTCAGGGCCAGAACTGGAAGTTCCGGGTGAAATGAGAATGTTTCCCTTTCTGCAAAATACAGTTTGGGCTACCAATATACTATTTTTAATATGGCACTGTTCAAATAACTAATTTCAAAGTAACTCAAGCAGAATCTATTATTTCCCTCTGATCTGTGTTTTAAGAGTATAGCAAACAACGAGAATACCCATTATATGGACATTTGGGCATATACGGGTGTCTAGAATTTCCTGTATGTGCTCCTCATTTGGGGGGAGGGCTTATTTTTCATTCTTTTTAGTGGTTTGGTCTATGTTGGAGACTTTGTTTTAAAGGTCTGAAATTCTTTTTTCTGTCTGTCCAAGCTGTTGTTAATGGATTTGAGGGAGATTTTTATTTCTAGTATTATATTCATTTCCAGAAGTTCTGTTGGATGCTTTTGCAGGGTATGTCTACGTCTTTATGGAATTCCTCTTTGATGTCTTGGAAGATTTCCCTGTTTCCTGGAATTGATTGTCTGTAAATTCTCTGTGCTGACTATTGTCAGTGAGGAGTTATTGTGTTCCTTTGGGGGAGAATTACTTCCTTGTTTGCTCGTGTTTCTCCTGTCTCTGCACTGGTCATCTAAGAAAGCGTTCCCTTCTTCGGTGTATATTCTATAGTGTCAGAAGAGGTAAGATCAGCCCTAAATCCCAGGTGTGTTCATGGTAGAGGTCTGTGTCTTCCAGAACAGAGCAAGTAGTTTATGTAGGTAGCTTCAGATGAGTGTCTGCTATCCCAAACTTTCAGCTCCTGATGAGCTGAGGAAGAGATGAGGTATGACTTAGAGGAGAGGCTGAAGTCATGAGCTGCACGGTGCAACATGCGAACTGAAGGATCCCAGGTTCTAGAGACAAACCTGGGGAATTGGGAGGCATCCACAAAACACCTTTTGGTATCAGAACTCCATTCTCTCATCTAACAACAGTTAAATTTATTCTCTGCCTCTGTGTTTGAAAACACAGCGTTCTTTCAGCTTAGAGAATGATCCCCCACAACTTCTAATTTTTCTTAAAACTTTATTATGCTTTGGCAAAATGTATTTCCAAAAACTTTGTTTTATTAAAGCTTGTATTTATTTGTAGTACTGAGTTTCTTAACAGTAAAATGATTTAGTCTAATCTTAAGAGTTGTAGTGGAAAAAGACTCAGTTATAAATAGATGTAGATTATGACTATAGAAGTAAAGAACATCATAGGTCAAGATAAAAAGTATTTAAAATTTCTAAAGAAGCTATTAGAAAATTATTATTTAAAGAGGAATAGTTATAACAATATGTTCTTGGGGCTTGCTCCACAGAGCAGTGCTGTGCATGGGGAACTAGACCTCAAA
This sequence comes from Tupaia belangeri chinensis, assembly GCF_000334495.1. Classification (NCBI taxonomy): domain Eukaryota; kingdom Metazoa; phylum Chordata; class Mammalia; order Scandentia; family Tupaiidae; genus Tupaia; species Tupaia belangeri. The sequence continues at coordinate 877,374 of NW_006204127.1, forward strand.
AGGCTGACTGCAATTCAAATCCTGGCCCTGGTGGCTTGAAATCCATTCTAGGTGCTCATATGTGCATGCTCCCAATCCTGGTGGGAATAGAGACGTAGAGGAAAAGGGATTGCAGTGAGACCATGCCCCACATGGGAGGGCCTTCTCTCTAATGAATTCATGTGCCCTCTGGCAATTAAAAAACAAGTCCTAGGCATAAAAAGTCCAGATGAGGCATGGCTTATTTACTGCTTTTAAATAATGAGATAGGGAAAATCTAGGTACAAGGTGGATAAAGTAAACAGTGAGAATTTGGAAAACAAGAAAAAGTAAAAAATAATGACTATCCCTATATATGCTAATAGCTAACATTTTATGAAAGCTATTGAATAACTGGAGAAAGCCATTGGCAAATATGAAAGGGTACTTGCTTTCATTACTAAGCTATTGCACAAGTATGAACTGTCAAAAGTAAAGCGAGAGATGAGCAATGGGCACTCACACAGTGAAGAATATGTACTATAACCTAACAGTTTGGGGGGGGGCAGGAAGACACAAGTAGCTCACTTCTGGTTGGAAATGTAAGGGTATACTCTGTATTTACTATTGGTAGGTGAAAATTAGAAGAAAGTCATATTGAATTCCATGTATTTCTTTAAATTATGCTCAAGTGAATCTTTTCAAGAATGGT
>NW_006204127.1:881631-928733 GCF_000334495.1 Tupaia belangeri chinensis
CGACATCGCGTTGTAGCGAAACCCTCTCAAAAAAAAAAAAAAAAGATTATCCCACAAAGTATGTCTTAAAGGTACAAGCACCTAGCCTGTAGTTCCTTCAGTGAGGATATCAATCAACATTCTGGCAAATAACTTGGGGAGATCAGGCCTGGTCTGGTGTTGGTGAATTCTCTCAGTTTTTATTTATTTGAGAATGATTTTATTTCTTCTTCCCATTTGAAGGATCATCTGGCTGTGTACAGTATCCTTGGTTGAAACGGTTTTTCTTTAAATGTTTGAATATGTCTCCCCATTCTTTCCTTATCTGCATTGTTTCAGTAGACAGGTTTGATGTTAGCCTATTAGGAATTACTCACAAAAGTATTGTCCTTGTCTTTGATTTTTACCAACCTAGCTGTGAAGTGCCACGTGGGGGATATTTTTACGTTGACTCTATTTAGAGTTATTTTTATTTCCTAAGCCTGAGTTTCTCCAATGTTTCTCTAGATTTGGAAAGTTTTCAGATAGTATTTCATAGAAAAGGTTTCCTATACCTTAACAGATTTCACCTTTTTTAAAAAACTATTTAATTCACTCTACTTTATCCTGAGATGTACATATGTTACAGATCATACAACTCACAAACATAAGAAAACTAAGGCCATTCTGTGAGTTATTTTTAACACTTGGTGTGTCACACATAATGATCTTTTAAAAACTCAAGATTGTTTTCTGAAATAAACATTTAAAGTAGGTATCAATTTAGGGCCACAACTAATCTGAAACTCATCATGTGGCAAAATCATTTTCATTTTCTATAGCATAAATAACAGCTCTAAGGCAGCCACTACCTCAGCAGCAAGCACTCTTCACCTCGTGTTATAACAAAGCAGTGTTCACCAGCTACGATGACCAGTGTTTAGAGACCATTTTCCTCCCATGGAGTAGCAAAAAGAGACTTTACCTGAGAAACACATTGCAGAATTCTTGGAATAAGAAAGAGAAGGGGCCCGTAACTAAGGCACTGAAAGCACATTATTTATGTAAAGAAACGTAAACAGTTGACCACCAACAGGCTCCCTCCACTAGCTTCTTTATCGTGAAAGTATAGACAATGACATTGTGCTCAGGGCCAGAACTGGAAGTTCCGGGTGAAATGAGAATGTTTCCCTTTCTGCAAAATACAGTTTGGGCTACCAATATACTATTTTTAATATGGCACTGTTCAAATAACTAATTTCAAAGTAACTCAAGCAGAATCTATTATTTCCCTCTGATCTGTGTTTTAAGAGTATAGCAAACAACGAGAATACCCATTATATGGACATTTGGGCATATACGGGTGTCTAGAATTTCCTGTATGTGCTCCTCATTTGGGGGGAGGGCTTATTTTTCATTCTTTTTAGTGGTTTGGTCTATGTTGGAGACTTTGTTTTAAAGGTCTGAAATTCTTTTTTCTGTCTGTCCAAGCTGTTGTTAATGCTTTTGAGGGAGATTTTTATTTCTAGTATTATATTCATTTCCAGAAGTTCTGTTGGATGCTTTTGCAGGGTATGTCTACGTCTTTATGGAATTCCTCTTTGATGTCTTGGAAGATTTCCCTGTTTCCTGGAATTGATTGTCTGTAAATTCTCTGTGCTGACTATTGTCAGTGAGGAGTTATTGTGTTCCTTTGGGGGAGAATTACTTCCTTGTTTGCTCGTGTTTCTCCTGTCTCTGCACTGGTCATCTAAGAAAGCGTTCCCTTCTTCGGTGTATATTCTATAGTGTCAGAAGAGGTAAGATCAGCCCTAAATCCCAGGTGTGTTCATGGTAGAGGTCTGTGTCTTCCAGAACAGAGCAAGTAGTTTATGTAGGTAGCTTCAGATGAGTGTCTGCTATCCCAAACTTTCAGCTCCTGATGAGCTGAGGAAGAGATGAGGTATGACTTAGAGGAGAGGCTGAAGTCATGAGCTGCACGGTGCAACATGCGAACTGAAGGATCCCAGGTTCTAGAGACAAACCTGGGGAATTGGGAGGCATCCACAAAACACCTTTTGGTATCAGAACTCCATTCTCTCATCTAACAACAGTTAAATTTATTCTCTGCCTCTGTGTTTGAAAACACAGCGTTCTTTCAGCTTAGAGAATGATCCCCCACAACTTCTAATTTTTCTTAAAACTTTATTATGCTTTGGCAAAATGTATTTCCAAAAACTTTGTTTTATTAAAGCTTGTATTTATTTGTAGTACTGAGTTTCTTAACAGTAAAATGATTTAGTCTAATCTTAAGAGTTGTAGTGGAAAAAGACTCAGTTATAAATAGATGTAGATTATGACTATAGAAGTAAAGAACATCATAGGTCAAGATAAAAAGTATTTAAAATTTCTAAAGAAGCTATTAGAAAATTATTATTTAAAGAGGAATAGTTATAACAATATGTTCTTGGGGCTTGCTCCACAGAGCAGTGCTGTGCATGGGGAACTAGACCTCAAAAGGCTGACTGCAATTCAAATCCTGGCCCTGGTGGCTTGAAATCCATTCTAGGTGCTCATATGTGCATGCTCCCAATCCTGGTGGGAATAGAGACGTAGAGGAAAAGGGATTGCAGTGAGACCATGCCCCACATGGGAGGGCCTTCTCTCTAATGAATTCATGTGCCCTCTGGCAATTAAAAAACAAGTCCTAGGCATAAAAAGTCCAGATGAGGCATGGCTTATTTACTGCTTTTAAATAATGAGATAGGGAAAATCTAGGTACAAGGTGGATAAAGTAAACAGTGAGAATTTGGAAAACAAGAAAAAGTAAAAAATAATGACTATCCCTATATATGCTAATAGCTAACATTTTATGAAAGCTATTGAATAACTGGAGAAAGCCATTGGCAAATATGAAAGGGTACTTGCTTTCATTACTAAGCTATTGCACAAGTATGAACTGTCAAAAGTAAAGCGAGAGATGAGCAATGGGCACTCACACAGTGAAGAATATGTACTATAACCTAACAGTTTGGGGGGGGGCAGGAAGACACAAGTAGCTCACTTCTGGTTGGAAATGTAAGGGTATACTCTGTATTTACTATTGGTAGGTGAAAATTAGAAGAAAGTCATATTGAATTCCATGTATTTCTTTAAATTATGCTCAAGTGAATCTTTTCAAGAATGGTATTCCTTGAGTTTTTGCCGATTTACTTCAATTTATGATAAAAAAGTTATAAATAAAAAAGAATATTACAGAGACCAGCAGTTAGTGTAATGGCTATGTCGCTGGACTCCCATAGTCGACCACGGTTCGAGTCCCGGACCCAGTGACTTAAACTCACGCCGGGCGCGTGTGCGTGCGTGCCCAAGATCCCGAGAGGAGGATGGAGGAGAAGGGATTGTGGCATGACCATAACCCCTGGGGGGTGACTTCTCGCTTTCTGTCTCTATGTCTCTCTCTCTCTGTCTGGCCAGTGCACGCGCCCTATAGCAAAAACCTCTCCAAAAAAAAATTTTAAAAAAGAATATTACAGATTCTTTGCCTGCAGATAATGTGAAAAGAAACCCAGGTAGTCAGACTTTCAGGCTGTGACAGTTGGGAACCCACCCATTCAGCGACTGTCAGTTTATTCTAGCTGCAGAACAAATCCTGGGAGGAACTAACTGTGTAAACAAACCCACCAAGTGACAGCAAGTGTCAGGCGCTGAGCTAACCAGGAGCACTCGCATCGACTGCTATGCAGAAAGAAGAAATCCAGTCACAGCGAACGGGTGGTCATTCAGCACATCCTACTTTACTCATGTGATTAGAACGGCGTGACTGTCAGTGAACTGTCATGTAACTTTAAACTCTATTTACACATAATGCAGCACATGTAGGTTTAAGAATGTTTTTAGAACACTCCTTAGATTTCTGTTACATTTCAAGGACTTTAAATATGTAATGATTAAGAGACAATGGTCAGAGAATTATTTTAAGTTTTTTGAATAATCAACTTTTAAATTATTCTAATTTATTTTATCCATTCAATCATTGTACATCACTACGGCTTATAAAATGAATTACTCAACATGAATAGACTTCATACCAGTCCAGTTGAAAAGATGACACATGTTATCATCAACAGACAATCCTCCCTTTTTGTTTCCCCTAGATGTCTTCCCGCTCCTTGATTTTTTTCTCCTTGATCCCTTTCCTCTCATTCTTTAATGTCTCCCATTTGATAAAGAAGTTGCATCTATCAGGCATAATTCCTTTAAAATGAAATGTTTCTCAACACTGCTGCTGGCTCCCAGTGGGTGTGAAGTGGTATTATTGTATGTTGTTTTGCATTTACCTGATGGCTGATGATGTGAGTCGATTTTCCATGTGCTTACGGGTTGTTTGTATATTTTCTTTGCAGAAATGTTCCATTTTTAGAAACATAGACTATAGTATTTTATTATTGAGTTGTGAGGGTTATATAAGCTAAATACAAGTTTCTTATCTGACAGATCATTTGTAAATATTTTCTCCTGTTCCATGAGTGACCTTCTCACTTTCCTTTGAAGAGAAAGCATTTAAAAATTTCAGTGAAGCCCCATTTGTCTTTTTTTTGTTGTTATTATTTATGCTTTTGGTTTCATATCTAGAAAGCCTTTGAATAACCCCAAATCATGACAATATAGTCCTAAATTTATACACACACATATATGTTTATATATGTATGTATTTAATTTGCCAGAGGGTGTGCACTTGTCAGAGAGAAGTAGAGAAAGTAAGAAAATGAGAAAACTCCCTCCATGGGCCATGGACATGCCACAAGCCTTTATCTTCTACTTCTCCTTTCAGGATTTTTGGGCACACGTCCATACATACCCAGCATGGTTTTCAAGCTGGGTCTGGGGCTTGAATCACAGAGTTGACCATGTGGAATCAGCTGCCTTAAACACCATGCTACTGGTATATTTTCCTTAGAGTATGGTAGCGAGGTTGTTGGGGAATAGCTAATCTTTATCTACCTCAGACTTTTGGGGAGCTACCAGTATCTTTCAAAAACGACCTAAAACTTGCTTGATCAACTTGCCTAAGGTTATTGAAACATCTTTTTGAGGTTTAGGATAGGAGCTTGATGAACATAGTAAATCAAAATTTGGGACCCAGATGAAACCAGGAACATGGTTTTGAAAAGAGACAAAAACTCATGGAGCCAGCAGGTAGTATGGTGATTAAGGCACTGAACCCCCACATGACTGACCGAGTTTGAGTCCCAGACCTGGTGGCTCGAAAATCATGCCAGGCACATGTGTGTGCATGCCCAAAATCCTGAGAGGAGAATGGAGAAGGGATTGTGATGTGGCCATACTCCCTTGGGGAGGGAGGTGATTTCTCACTTTTCTTCTCACTTGCTCTCTCTGGCATGTGCTCAACCTCTGGCGAAAGGCTAAAAAAGGGAAATGAAAACGGAACTTCTAGTTCACTTCCCAGCTACCACCCAGTCACTAAGTAACACTCAGTACTTGCATAGACCACATTAACATATTCTCTGCACAAACTCCCACAGTCCCTTTCTGCATATCCAAGTGAGCAAAAGCTAAAAGGAAGAAAAATGACAATGTCTTAACTTGGGGCTTAACTTGAAAAAGTCCTAGGTAGCCCAACCCTCCTGTAAATCAAAAGTAACTTGGTTTTAACAAGTTATGACAGGCATTTCCAGATTAATCCCATGAGTCACGGTCTTTTCTATTTCATATGAGCACCATAAGAGGTTCGTTAAGGTAAAGTTATTTTCCTGAATAATTGATTAAAATCAACGCAATCCTGTGGTGACATTTTCATTTTCTTGATTTTAATCCTTTCCCAGGTGTCATATGTGGAAGAGTTGTTATGAATAATAACCATTGTTGAATATGTAAAGCACGCTCAGCACCATTGGTAAATCTAGGAGAAGTCATGCCAGTAACATCAACAGCATGCAGCCTAGAGCATCCTCTTCCCAAGGCTGCCCTAGCCACCATTTTGGGAGAATACAGCAGTGCTTCCTTACCCAGGTAGGCAGAGATCCAAGCCACCAACTTAATTGCCACATCAGAGACCATCTCATTGGCTCTCAAACTTGACACAGGATTGCAGATTCAGTGGTGGTAGGGAAGGACAACAGAGGCATTGAACTCTAACATTATTGTTTAGCAGGTGGTTCTCCACCTTTTAAAAATCAGTTACTTTCATGGCTCTTAGGCTTCAATCTGGTTAAGGGTATCCTAAGTAGGAAGACTGAAATGGGAATAAGCTGAAATGGAGAGTGGCCATCAATACATGGTTGATTTAAAATGTCAAGAAAGATAGGGCCACTCAGCAATGCTGGATCCATGTGCAAGGCACAGGGTAAGTACCTGGGGCAGACATGTATGTGCCTGTGGTCCCGGCTAGGGAAGGGAGAATCTGGCGCAAGACCTTGTGAAGGGTGCCTCTCTCTCCCCCACTGAGTGGCTAGGAGCTGCAAATGATAAATGCTGTGCTGAAGCAGCCTATAAGGGTGAAATTAATATGCTCAGTTAACAACTTATCAAATGTTCTATGGACAGGACTGAGTTAGGCATTGGGTGTGTGAATAAGACCCCCACATATCCAGGGACAAGCTTTCGAGGACATCAGCCTCCATCAGAGGAGGCAGACTAGTGAGCATATAATTATAACGCCACAATTACAAAGCACAGAGCTAGAAGAAAATATGCAGAAGGAGGAAGAGGAGCTGAAATATCACAGAAGGGAGTTGGATCAGGTCATCCTTTTCAGGAAAAAGAGATCATTGATTTCAGTTTGGTGGACTGGCAGGAGGAAGGGACAATCCAGGGAGCGCACAGACTCAGAAAAGACGGCAGGCAGCCCGCGTCCCTGGGTGCGCCGTCTGTGCAGGGCTGCTGCTCATGAAGCCCCGTAGTACCTGTGGCTGGAAGCTGGCGGGAAGGGGTGTGATGGTCAATGCCTCTGTGGCTCTACTCATAAAACAATTAATTAGGAGAACTTCTCTGTTCGGCCAACCCCACCACTTAGTGGTTAAAGCCCTGTACAGAAGGAGCCAGATCCACAGTACGGCCAACTGTGGTTGGAGCCTCAGCCTCAGCAATTTAAAAAACATGCTAGGTACAAGTATGTGCATGCCCCAAATCTAGACAGGATGGAGAGGTGGAGGAAAAAGAATTGTGACATGACCACAGCCCACTGGGAGCTGCTTTCTCTCTGTCTCTCCTTCTCTCTCTCTCACACACACACAAGCACCTATGTCCTCTAAACACACACACAAAACAAAAACAAAAACTTCCCTTCTGTTAGTTTAGAAAGATGCTAGAATGTCTTTAGGTATACGCAGGGGTCTTGAAAAAAAAATTAAAATGTGTATTATGAAAATACTATACATGAATTTAAAAAGTTTTTTACATCAAAATAAATTTTTACTTTAATTCCATTTGTCTATGAACTTTTTGAACTCTCATATTGACCTTCTATTGAGTAGTAGAGTTTTCTAAAAAATGAGGGAGCTAAAATTGCACAATGTTATTTAAGACAATTCAAGGATCCAAACCTGCATCTTTCAATGATAAAACTGAGAAGCAGGTGCAATTTGACTTTTCATGACTCCCACCAGCATTCTCAGCTTCCCCAGGCTTTGGGTAGATGGCCTCGCCTGGCTTTTGCTCCCATGGAAATGCATATTCCTCCCATCTTCTTTGTCAGTAGTTCACTTTATCACAATAAGCTTGCATAACTAAAGCAGAACCTTAACTTTGAAGAAATTAATGTTTTTATTTTTTGAAAGAATTATTTTATTTATTTATTTATTTATTTGTTTTAATTTGACCAGAGAGGAACAGGGCTAGAGAGAGAGAGAAAGTGAGAAAGCAAGCCACCAGATCTGGGACTCAGATCATAATCAGCCATGTTGGAGTCTAGTCTAAGTGCCCTTAACCACCATACCACCTGTCGGTGCCACATATTTTTATTTTTAAAATATATTTATTTATTTATTTATTTTTAGAGAGCTTTCTTGATATAGGATGTGTACACTTGCCAGAGAGACAGAGAGAGAGAGAGAAAGCAAGAAATAACTCCCAAGGGGACGGCCACACCATAATCCCTTCTCCTCCATTCTCCTCCCAGAATCCTGGACACACATGCACATGCACCCAGTGTGAGTTTAAGCTGCTAGAGCCAGGACTCAAACCACATTAGACTATGTAGGAGTCCAGCAACGTAACCTTTATGCCATCTGCTGGTCCCAAAATATGTATTTTTAAAAGCCTATGCATGGGGATCAGTGGATGGTGTATTGGTTACATTGCTGGACTCCCGCATAGTCGACTACAGTTAGAGTCCTGGACCTCACAACTTGAAATTAGCACTACAAGCATATGCATGAGTGCTCAGAATCCTGGGCGGAGAATGGAGGAGAAGGGATTGCACCATGGCCATACTCCCTGGGGAGTGATTTCTTGCTTTCTGTCTCTCTCTCTCTGGAGAGCACACACACTCTATAGCAAAAATCTCTCAAAAAAAAAAAAAAAAGAAAAGAAAAGTCTGTGTATGTCTTTCATGACTATGACTGTGTGCACATCCCATGTTCAGAGGGAGCCGGGACACGAACCTGGAGCTTTCCTGTATGGCCACCAGAAGCACCCAGTAGCATCCCTTCTCCCACTACAGTTGGACCTGAAACAAATATTATGATACTTAGAAAACAGCTGTGGCTGAGAAAAGACTCTGTGCTTCTTGATGTCACCCATATCTTCAAGTGAGAGTTGACTGCAGTTCCAAATCACTCAGTAAATGGGTGTGGCTGGACGTGCAAGGTTATCCTTGAACGAGGTCGAGGGTCACGAGGCTGCCAGACGTTCAGTCAGTGGACAGAAAGGTGACACAAGAACTCAAACCCTGAGTATCAGCAGACAACTTTAAGGCAATGTTACCTTTCTTCTTTCTGCCCTAAATCCAGTCCACCCAGGTATAAGGAGGGTTGAAATGAAAAATGTTCTCATATAAGTTCGGGGCTGCAGTTGCATTTTAACATAGACTTCCTGGAAATAATATATGAGACAAAAAATATAACATTGACATTTTCAGATCATCTAAGATGTTTTCTGGGAGACAATCTCTTCAGAACTTCTCGTTCGAGTATTGGCTGGTGTTTGGTCGACTGAACTGAATTTCCACACATTAGGCCCACCCTGAAGCAAAACCCTTGATCCAGACCTTCCGTTAACTGTGATCACGGGGAGTTCTGCATTCTTTGTAACATTACCGCTATGCTCTACGAGGGACCTGGTAAGACAGCCCTCTCCTTTATGACCTTGAACTTCGCCTTCCCAGGGAGGATTCTTCACAAGTCAGAGAAAACCTCCTTAGCCACGTGTCCCTGCTCTGTTCCATCTCGCTCACGGCAGGAAAAGCGATGAAGCGGCAGCCGGCGCAACACAGTTGACTGCACCTGCTCGGAGCTCTGAAAAGGCTATTTCTTGGAGAATTTCACTCCCTCCACACAGGACTCAGTGAAAGCTGATCAACAATCCTTTTGGGTTCTTCCTGTTATACCCAACTGCTTTTAAATGATAAATTTCAAAGCTAGTAAGAGAAGAAAAAGAAGTTGGACTCACAGGTTCTGAGATAACATAAAAAATTATACTTTCATTCTTGCCTTCTAGCTGGAAAATCCTGCTCGCTGGCTTATGATTTGCAAAAGATATTTCTTTTAGACTTTTTTCAGGCTTTCTAGTATTTATATACATGTTAATGTACACTGTGGCAAGTGGAAGGTTTAAATTCAAATTCCATGGGAGGAAGAAGTAAAAGAATTGTTATTATAAGGGTGACAGTTGTTACAAATACAGTTCATAAACTAGTGCTTTTTGTCCACATTTCTTTAATGTTATAATTAAGTGAACCATTAAACTTCAACACATCTGTCAGAAACAGTCCCAATGAAGTATTTTCCATCATCGTGGAATTTGCCTGTCCAATAACAGTCAGAAATCAGGATAATAAGTTGTCATAATTAGTTAAAAATGTAATAAGTGCCCAGCATTATTAGAGTGTTTTTATATGAAGCACTGGAAAATAGTAGATCCTGTGTCCACAGCATGTTCACTTTAGTTACGGAGAAGATGCGAAGTGCAACCATCAATATGGTGCCAGATCTGAAAGGGATCTCGTCACAGAAGCATCAGTGAAAGCTGGGATTATCAGGAAAAGAGGGGGTTTGAGCTGGTGAAGAGGACTTGGAAAAGATCTTTGGTATTTTTTAAAGTAAGGGATGAGAAAATACTATCGAAGAGTTTTCAGAACAAGGCCAACCAACCCTCCTCAGGTGGAAGGTGTGTCTGTCTCCAGGAGCAGAGGGCAACAGATTGGATGGTAGGGAGACACCGGGTTCAGAAGCAAAGAGAGACGTGACTGTAGTAGGATCTTAGTATTCTTTGAGGGTTTTGAACAGAAACAGTTTAATCAATCTGTGGACAAGTTCTTTTCCTTTCACACAGTCAATGAATTCGAATGGTGTTTGATAATTCTGATGATAAGTTGTCATACATGTAAGTGCAGTCAGGAACTCCCAGGGTTTATATATTCCCTTACTTGAAACTCTTTCTCTCACATACACCGTGGGCTTTGACCCACTGGCCCAGGATGTCTCATTCCCTGTGGAGTTACCCAGTGACTAGGAATAGGTTTCAACTGGCTGAGGAAGGAGCTGGTGCACTGTAGGGTAGTGGGCCTCGTCGGGGTGCTTGGTGCACAGTTTTCTTGAGCTGGCGTTGGAAGACTTTCACTTCTTATAAATAAAACGTTTAGTGTTAGAAACTCCAGAGCTGCTCACTCAGGCTAACAACCTCACTGATTTGGCTTATAGTCCTAAAAGAGAATTAATTCATAAGATAATTTTTTTTTTCTTTAGAAAGGTTTTTGCTATAGACCATGTGCGCTTGCCGGAGAGACAGAGAGACAAGAAGCAAGAAACCATCCTCCCAGGAGGATGGGCAAACCACAATCTCTTCTCCTCCAGTCTCCCCTCAGGATGTTGGGCGCACACACGCACACACACGGCATGAGTTTTAAGCTGCCAGGTCTGGGGTTTGAAATGTGGTCAACTTTGTGCCAGTCTAGCAATGTAGCATTATGTCATCTACTGGTTCCAGTTAGTTATTTTGCTGTAGAGCACATGTGCTCACCAGAGAAAGTGAGAGTTAGGGGGAGAGAGAGGTGAGAAATCACCCTCCAGGGGGATGACCATGCCACAATCCTTTCTCCTCCATTATCCTCTCAGGATTTGGGCATATGCACATGTACCTGGCATGATTCTCAAGCTGCAGGGTCCAGGACTAGAACCATGAAATTGGTTATGTGGGTTCCAGCACCTTAACCTTCACGCCACCTGCTGGCCCCAAAAAGAAATTTCTTTAAGTCTGAAAGTTTGTGCTTTTTCCTGATACCATACCTGGAGGGCAATGTGATGTGCCTCGGTGTTTATTTTTCATATGTCGTCTGGACTTCATAGCTACTGCCTCTGTGGCATTGAATCCCCATGGAGTAGCTTCACTGAAAGTCAAGGCTTCAAAGAAACACCATCCGACTCTTCCCCATAGACATGCTTGTCTTTAAACTTAGTTACTGTGTACTTGAGACCCTAGAACTTTAGTTAGGTAAACTGTAGAGTAATAGCCCTCTTCATTTTCCACCTGAACTGAAGCTAGAAAATGTGGATCTGGGGTTTATTTTAACAGTGTTGTGATTTCTCTTGGACACAAAGGACAGTTTCGGCAGGTGATTGTTTAGTCAGCCTCCCTTCTGAGCTCTGGGTCAAACATTGAGAAGGTAAGGCTATTAACTCATACCAGGAGCTCCTCTGCACAGTGAGTCAGGACGATGCCAATCTGCCTGCTTGAGCCTGAGGCTGCAGTGCCCCTCCGGCCCTATGAGTCTTCAGTCAGGCTGCTGCCTTCTCTGGGACTGAACACGACCCTCCAAACTATAATATTATAGATGGAGCCCCATTTGTTTTTAGCTCAATATTCCTAGGAGAAGGAACAATTTCTGTTTAGCAGAATCTTTTGTAGCTCTTATGTGAGAAAACTTTCATGTTTCCTGAGAGAACTCATATTTTTAAAACTTACTTTATTTTTTTTTTGCCTCTAGTGCTATGAGTTTTTGCCCCATAGTTTCCATCTTTGAATACAGCTCTGAGTTTGTGTGATAGAAAAAAATTAATATCACCAACTTTTGACCCTGGAGTCATTCAGGAGTAATTTACTCAATTAGCAGCCATGGAAGTTAATTGCTTATTTGTGGGAGTCTGAGAAAGAAAATTTAAACTCACTAGCAATTTGACTTCTTAGGAGAACAAAGATATTATATACACTTAATTTTAATGGCATTGTTATCATTACATTTGGACTCTTTCTATTATAAGTGGTTGGAGAACCGTGTGGAATGTAAATGATAACATTGCTTGCCATTTCCTTGGACATAATTATTGCTACTACAAATATAACGAATATTGCATTCAGTTATAATAGTTATTGTACTAAAATTGAATGGCTATCTGTTGAGTAGACTACCAAATAATTCTCATTAAATTTAATTAAATCAGTGGATAGCCATTAGAATCTGAAGGTATATTTGTTCAGAAAAAAAAAAAAGATTCAGTTCACAATATCCATCTAGAAAGTAGATTATCTTATTTTTAACTAACATACTCATTTTTTCCACTATGTCGTCACCTCTTCCCCCCCTCCCCCATAGGGCATGTGCACTAGCCAGAGAGAGAGAGAGAGAAATTGGGAAATCGCCCCCAGGGGAAATGGCAATCCCTTCTTATACATTCTCCTTTCAGGATCTTGGGCATGCACGCCACACACCGTTTTAAGCCGCCAGGTCTAAGACTCAAACCAAGGCTGACAATGTGGGAATCCAGTGCCTTAATCACCACATCACCTTCTGGCCCCCACGATGGCTATTCTAAAGATTCATTGGACCAACAAATGGTGTAGCAGTTAAGTCGTTGGACTCCCACGTGGCCTGCCACGTGCAGTTCAAGTCCCGGACCCAGTAGCTTCAAACTCATGCCAGGCACATGTACATGCCCAAGATCTCAGGTGGAGAATGGAGAAGATGGGATTGCAGTGTGACCATCCCCTCTGGGGGGTGATTTCTCATTTTCTGTCTCTCTGTCTCTCCAGCAAGCATGTTTGCCTTATTGCAAAAATTTCTCCAAAAAGAAAAAGTTTCATAAAAGCCCCAATCTATAGATGCATTTACCTCTCATACTCTTCTTTCTGTCCTTCATTCTAGCTGGTTCATCAATAGATTATGTAGACCACTGTTTCAACACACTATTTGAAGGGATTAGGTTCATTTTAATACTGGTGCTTTAGAGAGCAGCCCTACCCTTTTTCTCAAAAAAAAAGTAAAATAAATCTTTCTGCCTTCTTGGTGCTTTAGTGAGTAGCCCTACCCTTTTTCTCAAAAAAAAAAGTAAAATAAATCTTTCTGCCTTCAATATTCAACCTCTCCATCACAATAGGTGCTTATTATCATTAGAAAATGTTCAAACGTTAATTCTCTCAGTAAAATATAAATGCAGTGGGGACCAGCAGATGGTGTAATGGTTACATTGCTGGACTCCCACATAGTCAACCACAGTTGAAGTCTGGACCCCACAGCTTAAAAAAATGACGGGAGTGTGTGCAAGTGTCCCCAAATGCCAAAGGAGAATGGAGAGGTGTGGCCATCCCCCTGGGTGGCGATTTCTCACTTTCTGTCTCTCTGTGTCTCTGGCAAGTGCATGCACCCTATAGCAAAAATCTCTCTAAAAATAAATGTGTATATATGTGTGTGTATATATGTGTATATATGTGTATGTGTGTGTATATATGTGTATATGTGCGTGTATATGTGTGTGTATATATGTGTGTGTGTGTGTGTGCATTTACATGAAACTGTAGTGATCATAACTATGGTGACAGCAAAGACCCACTTGGCATCCACATGCACTTCCAGCTACCACATCTCTTCCTTTTCTCTGCCCTTTTGTCTCTTTCTTCAACTTTCTCACTCTTTCACTCCTTCATATTGCCCTATCCTGCCACCAGACTGCTTCTGCTAAAGCCAGCAGTGACCTCTGTGTCACTCTACCCAGGCGGCATTCTTCCGTTGGCATGTCCTGCTGGTTGCGTTCACATTACTGGCCACTCCACCCACCTGACCCTTCCTTGTGTTAGCTGCTCAGGCTCAGTCTTCGCCCTTGTCACCCAGCCTGGCTGTCTTCTACTCCGTTTCCCTCAGAGGCTCTTCTTTCGCTAGTGGCCAGTATGCAGGGAAGCTCTTCAGGACTGGGTTCTAGGCCTTTCTCTCTTCTGCTTCGATTCCACCCTCCTCTCCTCCTGGGCTGGAACAGTGAACATCACTCCAGTCACCACGTGTAAGCTGGCGCTCTCAGAATCCACTTGCCAGCTGCACCTGTCTTTCACTCAGTGTCACAGCCGGGAGGTGTGGCTTGTACCAAGGCAGCCACTTACATGCGCTTTGCTTCTGAGTAGGCTGCACCCCTCGAACCATCTGTAATGGAGGACCTCTTATTTTTAAAATGTCTAATCCGTCACATACCGATACCTTTATAAGTACAATAAAAGTAAGATGTAAGATAAATGAAATGAGCAGAAAGGACATGCAAAATACAGGCCTTGCTTTTTATTAGATTCGAGAAACATAAAATTATTCTATAAAATTAAAAACTTCTAAATACTTATTCTCAATTATTGTACTTCTGTTGTTACGGAATGGTTACAAATAGTCCAAGAACTGGAATGGGTTTGAAGAGTCCACTTCCAATAAAACTTTTGTCCTCTTTTGCCCAGTTCAACTTGACTCAAATCAGATCAGATCTTAACTCAACAATCTCTAATTTAGAAAACCCTCCCTGACCTCCTTAAGTCAATTACACCTACATTTACTTTTAAGTCCCTTGTGCTTCTCCACAGTAGTACTTTTTGAAGTTTTTATTTACTTATTTCTTCTGAGAGACAGAGACAGAGAGAAAGGGAATGAGGTACTCTGACAGGGCCTTTGCCTCAGCTATTCCGGACCTGCAGGCACTTGGAAGCACGCCAGGTGTGTACAGGGAGACCTCAGGACGCAGGCTCGGGACCTCCCCATGTGGCCTCGAAAGAGCAGAGCACCGGACTATTGCTGTGTACCGTGGCTGGACTATACGCAGTACTTTTAACCCTCGCGTGTTTTCTGTGAAGTCGATGATGGCAAGAACTGATTCCTTATTTTTCTACTTGGTATTTATTCTCAGCATCCAGCACACAGCGGAAACAAAATGAACACTCACAATCACTTACTCATTCTGTAAAGAGGACAAAGTATGGACAAAGAGTTTGGTGGACAAGATGCAATCTGTAATTCTGCTCAAAGATTTTGGGAAAATTGATGTTTGAAAGGATTAAAAGGGAAGAGGGTGAGAAAGAGCATTGTAGATGAAGACATTGTGTACAGAGAAGCATGGACTTACGTGGGGAAGGGTGCATAAATAGCACTGGGGTGGGGAAGGCTAAGATACTAGGATGTGGGGCTAGATGACAAGGCAGGCTGGGAATCGTCTAAGTCAGTGCTCAGGAAGCACTTTAGATACATCGGCTCTAGACAGAAAGCTGGGGTTTCTCTTAATGATAGCAAGTCACTAAGTGCACGTTAGCAGCGGGATGACAGGACTGGATTTGATCTTGTCAAGGGTAACTGCTGTGAGATGAAGGCAGAGGCTGACGGCTGTACAGGAGGTTCTTACAATAGTGTGCTTCATGGTGCATGAGGATGGAGAGGGGCCACTGGACTGGGAGGTATTTACTGGGTAGAAACTCCAGGGTGAGGCGCCCATATCTGAGCATAAGGAATATCTGAGTTCAGACCCCCTGGAATGGCTCATTGTGAGCGTCTTCATTGCTCCAGCTCTCTGATCATGGCGGTTTTTAATTCAGGGTTTAAGCCACTGGGTCCGGAACTCAAACCGTGGTTGACTTCGCAGGAGTCCAGCAGCATAACCATTATGCCATCTGCTGGTGCCAACACACGTTTTTATCAAAGATCATTTTTTTCAGATAACACCAATGACAAAACGAGTCTTTTAAGTCTGGATGACAATCAGTTATTTTTGCATTAATGTGTGGTTCTGTGGTCTCTAAAATGTCAGCAGAAAAGTGTGATATTACACCTCCCAGATTTTGGAGAACTTGTCCTTTGTCCTCTTAAATCTCGTGTCTGCGTGGTCAGATATTCTGTGCTATTCAAAGACAACTGGGGGTGACTTTCGCAGCCAGCAGGGGCTTGGCTGGCACCGAGCAGGGAGCTAAGAATAGAGGGGCAGAGAGAGTGGCACGCTCAGTCTGTAATCTGACCTCTCTCCAGCCTAACTTTCCAAGATAAATTGCCATCACCTTTGGGGTTCCTATTTTAGCTGCCTTATTTTAATAGATGCCCTTATTAAACAGCTGTCTCATGAAGTGTGTGAGGTGTGCTTTATACATAAATATGTATCTTTCCATGGTAATCTCCATGGACGGTGTATGTAAGTAGCACTGACTCCTTTGGCATAATCTACTGTATTGTTTCTTTTTAGAGAGAGCACTGATTATTCCAGCTTGGTGAGAGTAGAAGAAATGGGCTGTAACTGAGACAAACGGACCTTCAGCTTTCAAGGAAATGGTTGTGAAAAAAATCGACAGAAACAGGTGAGTTGGTTCAGCTTTGTGTGGCAGTGTAAGAAACGTATTGCACCTTGCCTCAGTGGTATGTAGTTCTCTCTCCAGGTGGACCCAAACCTGAACCGAATTTCTAGATATTACAGCAGTGAGCTGAAATGGGGGAAGTGAAGGAGGAATCCTAGGAGACCTAGAAAAATGTCATGTCTTGTACTATTTCTTATTTTTGCCATCGTGATTCCTGTTTCCTGGAGAAGAAGGTTACTCTTTAAGATTCTTTCTGCTCTTGCCCAAATGGACCCTTTAGTTCAAAATTTTTCCAAACCCGAATGATGTGATGCCTTTGCTTCGACTTTTTAGGACTTGTAGCTGAAGTCAAGTCCTGAGACGTAAACTAAGCAGCTTCTCTAGCCTGGGAACAATAGAACATGCCTTAGCTTGAATTCAAAGAACAACCGACAGTAGAAACTGCTACTCATGGCTCATCACTGTTTCACAGTACCTCCGAGGCGTGAGGCCTGCCGATAGTGGCCACCCAGTAACGACTGGCAGGGAAAGGGAAGGAGTGAAGGAAAGGCACGTGTAGCCTACGTTGGCTCAAAGCTTTGTTTCCATTCTTCTACTCCCTCTGTTTCAAAACCAGCCATGTCCCTCTTTGTCACAGAATTCATGGTTCTCACCTGTACATGAAAAAGTGTTTTCTCTTATCATAATCTAAGCACCAGGTATGCATATAGCTTCAGTAATCTCTTGAATTCCTTTCAACAGGACAGATTATGATTGAATTACAGCCTTCCCTCTTAATTTAAAATAAAGGAGGAAATCATGACTTGACAGCATTGTGAGTTAATCTGGTCATTCCAAGTAGGTAGACAGGCGGCTTGGAAACTGGACTACAGAGGTCACGCAGTAGCTGTCTAAAGCGGTATTATGCGATCAGAATGCTATTTGGACTAGACTAACTAGGAAAGGTCTTCATTGCACAGGATTTTTCTGTGGAACTTTGCAGAAAATGTAATATCACTGGCTGTCATTCGTTAAATGCTAGTAGTGTCTCTTAGTTACTGCGACCACTAATGAGAATTTCTTTTTTATTTCCAGTGACTCTTGGAGAAGCATGGTACTACACTGAATTGAGACCCACTGAGGGAATAGAATATGTAGAAGACGGAGATGCTTTTGCTCCCTCTAGATAAATTGCGTTAGTGTTGCCTTTTAGAAACTGCGTTTCTCATCACTATTGTATGAGTCAGTTCCATTAGTCAAAAGCCAGATTGCAGGGCAGAAAGTTCTCTCTCTGTATTTAAATACTAAACGTGATTCTTTTTCAGTCAGCAAGCTTCCTGATCTTCTGACTCAGTGCTTGCAAGTTCTAGCCATTAACCACAGCCAGTAAAGACTTATGATGGTATATTTGTCATTCTTGCTTTTCTGGCCACAACCTAACTTCAGTTTCTATTAAATCAGTCATGGGGCCAGTAGGTGGGTTGGTGTTAAGGTACTGGACTCCCACACGGCTGACCACAGTTCAAATCCTGGACATGGCGGCTTGACAGTCACACTGTATATGTGTGTGTGTGTGTGTGTGTGTGTGCCCAAAATTCCAGGAGGAGAGTGGAAGACAAGGGATTGTGGTGTGGCCATTTCTCACTTTCCCCTTTCTGTCTCTCTGTACATGCCTTAAACAAAAACCTAAAAAAAAAAATATTCTATGCTGTGTGACTAATTAGATCTAATGGTGGCTATCTATGAAAATGATTTCACTTGTAGCGTTGAGTTCTTCTCTCATCTGATGAAAGTGTGACACAACTCCTTGACTGGTCAAGGAAAAGAACGTGTGTATTGATGAAGCAAGTCGGGGGAAGAAAGGGAAAGTAGAGAGCAGGGATTGATGAGGATGAATTATAGTATCAACTCTGGCATCTATGGAAGAGCACATATCAACAAGAAATAGAGAGAGGCCTATTTTCAGAGCTGGTCCTCAGATTCCGCTGCATTATGTCGCTCTGGTCTTCGCAGAGAGGCAAGCTGATCTGCTGCGTTTGGAAAGACTAGTGAAAATCCCACCTCTTTCAGCTCCCTGGGGAAGCGTAAATGTGCTCAGGCACCAGGCAGCCTGACTTTGTGTCATAGCCTTTGGAAAGAAAATAAGGAAAGAAACAGCTTCTCAGAGTTGGAGATCTGTTTTTCTAGCAGTTTTTTTATTACTGACTGATTGGCCATACATTCTAAATAATTTAGGGGGAAAAGTAGAAAAAGTAGTTTCCATATGTAATTTTGAAAGAAGCATATTATTGGAGGAAACATATTATTTTACCTTTTAATTTATAAATGTAAAGCACACACAATGAAAATCCCAACAGTACCAACAGTAATTAATTAGATGAAAAATAATTAACTCAAGACTCAAAATTTTCCTTCTTGGAGGCCAGGACTAAAACTAGTTCCAATCCTCTTAGCATGTTCTCTGCATACATAGGTGCTCATGTGTGTAATGGCCCCTGGTGAGCATCAGTGTAGTGACAACAGGGAAAGGCTAGAGTGGCTAAACCCTGGCTCTGTCACATGCTCACTGTGGGCTGTCAACAAGTAGGTCTGCCTTCCTGGCCTAGTTCCTAATCTCTAAAATGAAAACAAGAGCATGTACCTGTACATCACAAGGCTTTGCGATGATTAATGGACTAATATGTGCAAAGTTCTCAGAATATAATCTGTTTCATAGAAAGTACAATATAAAAGCTATTTACAATCTTCTCAACACCTTTCATGGGCAAGTAATGCACAATTCAAAAGTTATTCCTTTAACTCCCTTTGCTATGCACACTGTTTCCTTTAATGTCTTTTCATCATGTTCTGAACATTTATGATAAGATGTTACTTTAAACATGTTTGAAATGCATTGTTTTGCCCTTCTCTCACTCTCTCCTAATGCCTATTCTTCCTTCCCTCCCACTAAAACCCTTCAGAAAATTACGACATGGAAGGGCAATGTACCTCACTTCTGCACCCCCTCCACCCTTGGAGTGCCCCAGTTTCTAGGAACACGGAGCTGGCTACAGGAGATGCACACACCTTTCTGTCCCTCAAGAATTCTCCAGACCACAGATGCTAACCAGGCCTGGTGTGTCTCACTGTATAAATGCCCTGGCTTAACTGTTTACACTGGCCTCGGAGACTAATGAATTGTGAACACCCCACATTCCCATATCCTGGGGACTTTGCTTTCTGTTCTTGAATCCCAGGAGACTCAATACCATCACGAAACTAAATGAATCTCTGTAGTGGAATTTCAGGCATCACGTCGTGGCAGCGATGAGGATTATTTAGGGCAGGGCCACCTCTGAGCGCCATACGAAATGTGCTGTGTAAGCACCTGCCCAGCCCACTCATGTCCATTAGCTTCACGTGGTGACCAGGTGGAGAGAAGAGCTGGCTTCCTTAAGGGAAGGGATAATACTGCTAAATCAATATTTATCTTGGGACCAGCGGTGGCGTAATGGTTAAGGTTAAGACTCCCACATGGCTGACTGCAGTCTGAGTTCTGGACCTGGCCACTTGACAATCACACTGGGTATGTGTGCCCAAAAGAAATCCCAGGAGGAAAATGGAGGAGACGGGTTGCAGAGTGTCCATTCCTTCTAGGTGATGGTTTCTCACTTCCTCTCTCTGCCTCTCTCCGGCAAATGCATGTGCTCCATGGCAAAAAGTCTTCATTTCTTTTTATCTTCTTTTCCTTAGATGTGGCTAAATCCGGCCTCAGAGGTCAGCTAGACTGTTGAAAAAGGAGACGCTTGCTTATTTCTTGGGAAGGAGAATGAGAAATGAAAACACGAATAGAATTAGAAAATTAATTTATAACTTAATGCATAGTCAGGGAACCCAGTTTGTCCAGAAAGGAACTTAATGTTAATCCAAGATAAATTCTTCCAGTAACTTTTTAAAAAGAGTTCATCTCTGAAGCAGAGAATAGAAGAAATTAGGCACAAATTATTTAGTTTGTTCCAACTTGAGCCCAATACAGGCATACAATTTGCTAAACAATTATTATTTAATTTCATTTATTATTATTATTTAATTTGCTGCAGAGCACATTTACTCACCAGAGAAAGAGAGAAGGAAATTGAGAAAGCAAGCTGCCAGGTCTGGAACTCGAACCGTGATTGCCATGTGGGAGTCCAACACTTTAACCACCAGGCCACCTGCTGACCCCAAGAGATGTGTAATGTTTTTCCTTTGTCTTCCTAAGGGATCACATTGATGTAGATACAAAGGACCAAGTTATGAATATTCTTAGGATTTTCTTTGTCAGGAATAATGTTGAGTTTTCTGTGATTACTACCAGTTGATCCCATAGAAAGTGAAGCGCTGGATGCTGTTTAGATGGTCTGCAAATCCAGCCGTTACACCCCTCCTCTCTGTGTGCACAGCAGGAGGGGCATTCTGGGCCCTGGAGTCTGCGCTGGCCTGTGACGTCTTGACCAATAGAACAGAAGTGAGGTTCTGGAATTTCTGAACAGAGACCTTAAAAGAACTGGAAGCTCTTACCTTCGTTTGAAACACAGTTGCCCTCAGTGAGAAAGTCCAGATCGAACTGTGGAATAACGAGAGGCCACGTGGCGTGAGAGAGACTCAGAAGGATAAAGGGGTAAGTTACCAAAAATGTTCCAGGACCAGTCGAGGCTCCCGGTGAATACATCACGTGAGTGACCTCAGCTCCATGCTGCAGAGAGTACACAGCTGAGACCAGCATATGCACCAAGCTGTGAACAATACCCCCGCATGGCTTTGCACTTCTAAGTGTTGAGGTGATGTTTAATGCAGTCAAAGTTAACTGTGGCCAGTGTTGCTCTTCCCGAAATCTCTGCAGTGTTCAGTTCTCTGGCACTTTACCCCAGGGACCTCAGGCAGAGGGGCTGGAAGGGCACAGCTGAAAAATAACCTGAAAAGGTGGTGCTGGCCCATGACCCGTTAGGAAGGGCTGCCACTGAGGTGTCTTTCAAGTAAGACACAGCTGCGTCTTTCCAGTGGGCCCAAGGGAAGCAGGAGACAAATCGTTCTCGTCTTCACGTAGGCTTTAAACAACTAGCAGTCTGACTCTCTGTCAGCGAGGCACAGCAGTGCGCGTCTACTGATTTCTGAGTATGTGGCAACCTGGCCATGAATAAGTAGTGCAGTGGCAATAAATCCAACCATGCGGATGCGGTCGTAAAAGGGTCCCTTCCTTTTTACTTTATTTTTTCCTTGTCATCGGCATTTGGAAAAGTAAATTAGTATCCTATATCACAGAACTTACACTTTCCCCAAATTAGGTTATATCTAATTTTGTTTTTTATTTTTGGTTTTGTGTATGTTATAGGGTGCATGTGCTCACACGGAGAGGAGGGTGAGAAATCATCTCCCACGGGTGTGGACAACCCACAATCCCTTCTCCTCCAGTCTCCTGGCATTTTGGGTACACGCACCTAACATGGCATGACTTCAAGCTATCAGGTCCAAGACTTGAACTATGCAACCAATCATGTGGGATCCAGTACCTTAACCTTCATGCCAGCTGGCTCAATTGTTTTAGACTCCTTATTTATTTATTTATTTATTTATTTATTTATTTATTTATTTATTTATTTATTGGAGAGATTTTTGCTATAGAGCGTGTGCACTCACCGGAAAACCAGAGAGAGACAGAGAGACAGAAAGTGAGAAATCATCCCCCAGGGGGGATGGCCACGCCTCAATCTCTTCTCCTCCATCCTCCTCTCGGGATCTTGGGCACGCACACGCACCTGGCATGAGTCTAAGCCACCAAGGCCAGGACTCGAACTGGGGTCAGCTACATGGGAATCCAGTGACATAGCCACTACACTAACTGCTGGTCCCTTTTTAGACTCTTTAGCTGCAGGACAGAGTTGTTTCAAAATATGTCTCTTTGAATGCGAGTTCTGTGACAAGCTAGTGGGATACCATTACTTTTATATAGGAGAGAAAGGATTTATGTACATTCAGGTTTCAGAAGACAGTACATTTTTTAAAAAGTAGTAATTGGAGGCCAGCAGGTAGCATGGTGGTAAAGGCACTGGACTCCTATGTGGCCAACCACAGTTCAAGTCCTGGACCCAGCCACTTGAAAATTACCCCCTACATGTGTGTGCGCATGCCCAGAAATCCAAGAAAAGAATGGAAAAGAAGGGACTGCACCGTGGCTGTCCCATCGGGAGATGATTTCTCACTTCTCCCTCTCTATCTTTGTCTGTCTCTCTCTGGCAAATTCACATGCCCTATGGCAAAAATCTTAAAAATTACTGAAACTTTTGTTTGATTTTTGTCATTGTGTTGCTAGATTTTTTTTAGAGCCTTTGATACATCATCATGCTTTGGGAATCTCCAGGAGGAGTTAGTTAACTTGTTTCTTAAAATTATATTTGGGGGTTGGCAGATGGCATGGTGGTTAAGGTGTTGGACTCCCACATGGCTGACAATGGTTCAAGTCCTAGACCCGGTGACTTGCTTTCTCATTTCCCCTCTCACTCTTTCTCATCCTCTCTCCGGTCAAATTTAAAAAACAAAATAATAATAATTAAAAATTAAATAAATAATTTTTAAAAAGTATATTTGGGGGCTAGCAGGTGACATGGTAGTTAAGGCACTGAACTCCCACATGGCTGACTGGGGTTAGAGTCCCAGATATGGCAGCTTTCTTTCTCACTTTTCCTTTCTCTCTCTCTCTGTCTCTATTAAATAAAATAATAATAACAGTAATAGATTATTTTTAAAAATTGTGTTTGACCATTGCAAGCTCCCCATCACTCTAAAGATAAGTGAAAAATAATGACATAAAGAAAAACATCTCCAGATGAATAAGTAAATAAAGGCATCTCTAGAGACTAGAACTACATTGAGGAAGATCCTTTGGACACCACATTACAAATATCCTGTATTTATAATAGGAGAATGCTGATGGAGTGTAGAGAAATATTGTTGAAAACTCAGTCATAAATTTTCATGAAAAAGTGCAGATATTATGATCAATTCTCTTAACTGAGACAACAGTAGAGCTGCTAGCCTGCCAGAATATCAGAGAAACACCTTTCACGAAATCAGTTTTTCCCAGATGGAGAGGGGGAGAGTAAAGGATTCTTAAACACATGCTTATTCCTCATTCTCTTTTTTGAAAATCCTTCTGTATAACAAAATGTCAAGGAAATGTCTCACAGTGTGTCTTCCCACCTACAATGTGAATGTTGCTTGGCAGTGGGTATCACACTGACCTTAGGTCTGGGTCCTCCTGTCAGAGAAGTTCCTCTCCAGTGCAAAAGGCAGAGAGATTTCTAACAATGGCCTTCATGTCTTATCCCGTGCTCAGCGGGTGCTTGTTCCCATCACCCTGCAAAAGTTTATGTTGACTAAATCCTTGAGACCGATCATGTTGCTTGATTTCTGATTCGCACCCATAACCTGATACTGAATTCTGTCTTGTGATGATTCTGCACTTTGACCTGCACTAATAACACTCTTGTTGTTTCCAGAGTTGCTCAGAATGGGATTCCGTAGGCCGGTAGGGAAGACTGATCAGCCTAGTTACAGGCCGCAGCACCATGCTGACTGGAAGCTGGCATCAGCCTCTGCCCCTAGGGAGAGTTCCCTGTTCCTCAAGGACAACTAAATTTGATAAAAATTCCAATATTATGTTATTTAAGAACATTAACTCGTATAAGGTGGGATTGGTAGAGGCTACTCGAACCTTTCTCTTTATTTCAGAATTACAGGGCATGGCTTCCACCTCATGGCCCTTTTTTGAGGCTGTCAAGTGTCAAAATGGTTAAGGCTTCCAGAAGCAGAATCCCTTCTGTCTGCCTCTCTCCTCTGAGGTCTCTCTGATGAGCACTTCTGAAGGGTCTCAGGCTAATGGAAAGCAAATATCCTATAATTCAAATGGAAGAGTGGCTTGTAAAACTGGGTTAAGACAAGGTTAAGGATTGAGGCTGAGCTGGTGTTTTCTGTTTCATCTTCTGCCGAATCGAAGACAACCAACCATGGGGTGTCTTCTGAAGTGAGCACTCCTCCAGCTTTGTTGTTTAGGACTGTGACCCTGCTTTACAGAGGAGGACGGAAGGAGGCGAAAGGGCCAAAGTAGAGACTATCGCCACCAGTAAAGTGCAGTGCCTTGAGAAATCAGATTAGTTATTTCTCTTCCCTTGGTAAAGAGTGAGAAAGGAATGAGTAGCCCAATGCTCCTGCCTGACAGAGAGAAGCTGAAACAGGAAGTCAGTAGGAATATGAAATGGGAAGAAATGAAAAAATCTCATTTTCAATACAAATGTGTCTTTTAAAAAATATAGATCTCTACAAACTCCATGACTTGCAGAACGTCAACCTGTCAGTTGCAAATTCTGTGTTGCCAGGTAAGGAGAAACTGCTACAAAGTGAAACCATTGTGTGGCAGTGAGGATCCCAACGACAGTCTGACCAATAGTGTAGAGCCAGCCCCTGGGGCACTAGAACAGATTGCCGCCTCACGCCTATAATCACTTCCGTTCAAAACCTTGACCCTTTTTGACCTGATCCTGATGACTAGCCCGACCTTATTAAACAGTAGTGTCTAGTTGGTGTCTTCTGGGAGTTGCCTATGATCTTGTGATCCGCTTGTCAACGGCACATTTTCCACATCAACCAACGATGGTATTTCAGACACATCAAAAGGGAAAAGAGAAGCCAAGAGCAAAAGCTCAAATACCTTGACACGATGTGTTCAGAGGATAACGAATGGTATGCTGAGTTGTTAAGAGAGGTGGAAGAAATGAAACCAATGTGTAATAACTGATGAAAGAAACAAGACTAAAAGCTGACGAAGATAAGAGAGATTAGCAAGTTTCAAGCCTTTAGAATACTAGGTGATCAGATGATAGGCATTTTCCTTTCACTAGGAAAATTTTTAATGTATTTTTTATTGCCTACGAGTACATGTGTGAGAGAGAGAGAAAGAGAAAGAAGCACCCCCAATGGAGCATGTTCACACCACAACACCTTCTCTTTCATTCCTCCATCCTGTCAGGATTTGGGCACATATGCCCAGTGTGGTTTTCAAGCCATCAGGACTGGGATTTGAACTGCAGTTGGCTGTGTGGGATCCAGCTCTCTAGGCACTACGGGGCTAGTCCACACATTTTCTTTTCTTTCTTTCTTTTTTTTTTTTTAAGTTTCTTCTCCTTCTTCTTCTTCTTCTTCTTCTTCTTCTTCTTCTTCTTCTTCTTCTTCTTCTTCTTCTTCTTCTTCTTTCTTCTTCTTCTTCTTCTTTTGTTAGAGAGCACATGGTCCAGAGAGACAGAGAAACAGGAAGTGAGAAATCACCCCCCGGGATAATGGCCATGTCCCAATCCCTTCTCCTCCATTCTCCTCTTGGGATTTTGGGCTTGCATACACATGCTTCCCAACATGAGTTTCGAGCTGCTGCATCCAAGACTCAAACCACAGTAGGCCTCGTGGGAGTCCAGAGATGTAACCATTACACCATCTGCTGGTCCCCATACATTTTGTTTTAATGCCGTATGCCCATGTAATATTTTCAACATTTTACAGCAAACAGCACACAATTCGAAAAAGAGAGCAGCATTCCCTTGCTCATTTTGCAGAAAGGAAGTAAGGTTAAAGAACTTGATCGTAATCCAGGAAGTCAGAATTCTGCGTAGCGGACTTGTAAACCAGCACACTTACCTTGGTCCTTCCAGCTGGTAAATTTCCTACCTTCTTTTGGATCGAACCCCAATGTCCTCCCCACTTGATCTCTACTTCTTTTTCCAGGATGAGGAGAGAGCTGGAATTGATTGAGATCAGAGGCTGATTTACAGAGAGCTTGTCACAAGCTGGCTGCAGAACCTCAGTCTGGTTTTTATCTGTGTAAAAGCTATCCACTTGGTTCCGTCTGATCACAATGATGACCTAGGGGGTCTTTCACTCTCAAGGGTGACATGTGGGGTAGTCATGGAATGTTCAGTCTATACAGAAGAAGCCATATTGTAAATGAAAGTGAGGACAAGCCTAAATGAAGCACAATGAAAGATTTCAGGATTTCTGGTACATTTTACAAAATGAAGTTTAAAAAAGTGAAATGATGATTGTGAATCAACTTTTCCAGCTTTATATATGCACTTGAAAGTCTGTCACACAGAGAAGTCCTCCCAAGTGCAAAATTAATCTTATTTATTATCTTTTCTTTGATATGGGATCAGTGAGAGATGAACAGAATCATTTGTAATTTGTTTTTCAGGGGACATCAGACTTTGATGGATACACAGAAGGGAAGAATATTCATTCTAAAGCTTTCATTTTAAAACTTGTAATATTAAAGGAAAGCTAAAACAAGCTCTCATTTTGCATGATTTTGTCCAATAAATTTGAAGGGTTTATTGCAAATATCATATTTTGCCTTGGCAGAGAACAAAATGAGCATTGTATTGGGGAGGGAGAGCTTAAAGCATTTTGCAGGAGGTGTGGATAATTACGTGGGTTGCACTGTCCTGATGGATCACATCTCAGCTTGAAATAATCCATATTAGTTTTCTAAAAGTACGAATCATTAGAAACAGAAAAGTGCAGAGAAAAACAATGAATGATGTACCTCTTACCACTTCTTTTTAATTAATTAATTAATTTAGAGGCTTTTGCTATAGGGCGCATGCGCTCGCCAGACAGACAGAGAGAGACAGAGAAATAGAAAGCGAGAAATCATCCCCCGGGGGAATGGCCATGCTGCAATCCCTTCTCCTCCATTCTCCTCTCAGGATCTTGGGCATGCATGCACATGAGCCTGGTGTGAGTTTAAGCCACCGGATCTGGGACTTGAACTGCGGTTGACTACGTGGGAGTCCAGCGACATGGCCATTACACCAACTGCTGGTTCCGCTCTTACCCACTTCTAAGCGCTATCATATTTGCTTTAATATAGTTCAAAATAAAGCATCGCAGATACAGAGGAAGTCCCCTGATATCTCACTCATTATGGTCCCCACCCGACTTTTCTTCAACATATCAGTACCCAGAATCTGCTGTTCATTTTCTAGCGATTCTTTCTGGTGAACCTTTTAGGTGAATCACACATAGAGAACTAACTATTCTCTAGGGGTTTGGGGCAAACACACATATGTGTCCGGCATGATTTTCATGCTGCCAGGTCTGGGACTCAAATTACGCGGTTGGTCAGTGGGATCCAGCTACCTTAACCACCGTGCCGCAGGCTGGCCCTCTGAACTTTACATGGACGGAATCTTGTACTGTTTATTGAAAAGCTTCTTGCACTCAACAGTATGTTTGTGAGATTAATGCATATCATTGTTTATTACTAGTTCATTCTTTCCACTGGAGTATAGTAAATTTTATAACGATTGTACAGTTTACATATAGACTCTCGAGTTGATAGATATTTGGGTGTTCTGGCCAGTGCTGCCAGGAATAGGTGTGAAAGTGAGGCGAGTCAGGCGAGTTGCCTAGGTTGTAAAACTGAAGACTGAGAGTGAGTTTCCTCTCCCAGCGCTGATCCCGAGGGACGGCTCGCTCTTCACTGCGGTGCCGGCGCGGGGCAGGAGCACGCTGCCCATGTCCTTGCGCGCTGCTCAGTCCACCTCGAGTAGAACCAAATGCATATCTTCTGTTTTAAAGGTACAACCAAGCGGTTTTCCAAAGCGTCTAAAACAATTCTGCGTTCAGCAGCGTGCGGCAGTTCCTGATGCTCTGCGTCTTTTGTCAGACTCGGTATTGTCAGGGATCTTTGTTGCTTATTGCTCATTTGGATATTATCTTTTTGTTTGTTTTGAAGTACATATTTAAGTTTTTCTCCTGTTTTTAATTGGGTTATCTGGAACTTTTTCTTTGTTGGCTTGTTAGAATTCTTTATCTATTTTGAGGAGTCATCCAAAATATGCATTTTATTTATTTATTTTTCCCTATATGACCTGACTTCATTTCATTTTTAGAGGTTTTTGCCTTAGGGTGTATGCACTCTTCAGAAAGAGACAGAGACAGTGAGAGGGAAAGTGAGAAAAATCACACACACACACACACACACACACACACACACACGTCCTCCAGGAGTGAAGGCTACGCTGCAATCCCTTCTCCATTCTCCTCCAAGGATCTTGGCCACACATGCACACACATGCCCAGTGTGAGTTTCAGGCCACCAGGTCCAGGACTCAAACTGTGGTCGACCGGTGTGGGAGTCCAGTGATGTAACTGCTACACTGTCTGCTGGTCCCTTGACTTCATTCCTTAATGGTGTATTTCAATGAACAGACATTATACATCTGTAATGATTCTAATTTATCGATTTTTTATTTATGGTTAGTGTCTTTTTCTTCTGTTTAAGAAATCTTTGCCTAATTCAAGATCATAAGACTATATTGTTCTGTGTTACCTACTAAAACTCTTTTATCTTTAGTATTAATATTTATAATCCATGTGAAGTTGTTTTTTGTGTTTGATGTGACGGAATCAAAGCTAACTTTTTTCATATTATGCAATTTATTTAACATAATTATTGAAAAGATTATCCTTTCTTCATTGTGTTTCATTCATAATTACAATAGGATCTGCTTCTAAATACAATGTTCGATTCATTTGTTCTATTTGTGTTTGCACTAGTTAAAAGATATTTCACTTTTTTCCTCCAGTTTTTATGTCCTTTTTTTTTTCTTTTGCCTAATCGCAATGGCTAGGACCCGCATTACAACACGGACTGGAAGCGATAAGAAGGGGCATCCTTGGGAGCCAGCCAGGTGGCCTGGTGGTTAAAGGCAGCGGGATCCCACAGGCTGACTACATGGCTTGAGTCCTTAGCCTGGTGGCTCCAGATACATGCCAGTGTGCGTGCGTGTGTGCCCAAAATCCCAAGAGGAGAATGGAAAAGGGTTTGTGGCATGGTCATCCCTCCAGGGGGTGGGGTGGGGGGTTGTGTGTGTGGAAGGTGCCTTCTTCGTTTCCCTCTTCCTGTCTGTCTTCAGTGAATGCATGTGCCCTGTAGCAAGCTAAAAAAAATAAAAAATGAAAAAGAAGAAGAAGAGGCACCCTTGCTTTATCCTGGTTTTAGGGACGAAGTGTTCAATATTTCTAAGTTAAGTATTAAGTCATCGGAAAAGTCATGATATATTTTTCTGGTTTCTAAGCAAAATGCAGCATGACTTTTCCAACAACCCAATAAATAGATCTTCCTTAGATGTTTGCTACGATGTTGTGAAATTTCCTTCCTAGATAGTGTTTTTATCATGAATGGGTGGCAAATTATGCCAATATGTTTTTTTCTATATCCTATTAAAATGATCATTTAATTATTTTCCTTTAATTTGTTACTCTGGTGAATTATTTATTTTTCGTACATTAAGTCAATTGTGCATTCTGGAGATGAGCCACACTTGTCCATGACACATATTTTTGTGTATTTCTATATTTCATTTGCTAATATATCATTAGTTATTTTAAATCTGCGTTCTTGAGGGACACTAGCCTTTAATAGTCTTTTCTGCCTTTGAGGTCTGAAATCTGCATTATGCAGTTCTCCTAAAATGAGTTAGGGAGTGTTATCACCTCTTACATTTTTATTTATTTATTTTATTATTACTCATTTTCAGGTTTTTGACAAAGAACGCATGCACTTGCCGGGAAAAGACAGAGCAGGAAAGTGAGAAATCACCCCCGAGGAGACTTGGCCACACTGTAATCCCTTCTCCTCCATTCTCTTCTAGGATTTTGGGCTCACATGTATATGCGCCTGACGTGATTTTCAAGCTGTTAGGTCTGGGACTAGAACTGTAGTCAGTCAGTGGGAGTACAGTGCCTTAACCACTATGCCACCGACTGGCCCCTCTTTTTCCATTATTAAATGAGTGAATGTAAAATTGATATTATTTGTTTCTTAAATGTTGGATTGACTTCACTTGGCCAGGTGCGGGGGCACTCAGCTGTGATTTCAACTACTCAAAAGCCTGAGGTAGGAGGATCTCTTTCTTTTGAGAGGTTTTTGCTATAGGGTGTGTGCGCTAGCCAGAAAGACAGAGAAAGACAGAGAGACAGAAAGTGAGAAATCACTCCCCAGGGGGGATGGCCATGCCACAATCCCTTCTCCTCCATTCTCCTCTCAGGATCTTGGGCATACATGCACACATGCCTGGCATGAGTTTAAGCCACCGGGTCTAAGACTCGAATCACAGTCGACTACATGGGAGTCCAGCGACATAGCCATTACGCTAACTGCTGGTCCCGAGGTAGGAGGATCTCTTGACTCCAGAAAAAGGAATGCATTATGTAAGTTGGATGTCATGTTAAATTTGACATGACAGTGATAACTCTGGGAACAGCAGACCACCAAGGCTGCCTAAGGAGAGGTGAACTGCTCCAGATCAGAAATGGAACAGAATTCACCAGCAAAACCATCTTGGAGTAGGGATTCTTTATATTATGATTTAATTTCTTTAATGAATATAGAGCTACTTATATTCTCTGGTTCTTGTGCTAGTTTTTGTAAGTTTTTTCCAAGGAATTTATATATTTTACATACATTGACAAATTTGTTGATGGGGAACCAGCAGTTAGCGTAATGTCTGTGTCGCTGGACTCCCACGTAGTCGACCGCGGTTCGCATCCTGGACCCAGTGGCTTAGAACTCATGCCGGGCGTGTGTGCGTGCGTGCCCAAGATCCCAAGAGGAGAATGGAGGAGAAGGGATTGCGGTGTGACCATCCTCCCTGGGGGGGTGATTTCTCGCTTTCTGTCTCTCTGTCTCTGTCTGTCTGGTGAGCGCACACGCCCTATAGCAAAAAACCTCTCAAAAAAAAAAAAATTTTGTTGGTGTGAAATTGTTCCTGGGACCAGCAGATAGTGTAATGGTTGTGTCACTGGGCCCCCACATAGCTGACAGTGGTTCAAGTCCCGGACTTGGAGGCTTGAAACTCATACCAGGCCAGTGTGCATGTGTGCCCAAAATCCCGAGAGGAGAATGGAGGAGAAGGGATGCCAGAATGGCCATCCTCTTGGGGGATGATATCTCACTTTCTGCCTCTCTGTCTCTCTCTGTGTCTCTGGTGAGTGCACATGCCCTATAGCAAAAATCTTTCTCTAAAAAGAAAAAGTTTCTAGTATTCAATTGTTTTTCTCTTAATGTCTATTGTATATGTAGTTATAGCCACTCTTTATTCCTGGTAATTAGGAATTTGTGTTTTCTCTACTCTTTTTTTTAATCAGTCTTGCTAGAGGCTTTTCAATTTTATTACTTTTTCACATAGGGAGAGATTTTTGACTCGATTTTTTTCATTGTCTTCTCTTTTACTGATTTTGGGATCTTATTATTTTCTCTCTTCTGCACTTTTGTGATCAATTTGTTGTTCTTTCTAAAATCACTTAAGGCAAAAGCATAGATCATTGATTGTGTCCTTTTGTCTTTACTAACATAGACTTCCACGTTATAAATTTATTTACAAGTCCTGATTTAGATTTATATCACAAATTTTGACAAATTGTTTTAAAATATTACTTGGTTCAATATATCTTTTAAAGTTTTTCCTGTGTCATTTTTTACTCCTATGTCATTTTTTACTCATATTTTGTTTAATTTTTAATTATTTGGTGGATTTTCTAGACATATAGTATTTATTGATTCCTAATTTCATGCTATTATGACTATATAAAATATTTTCTATGATTTTCATTTTTCCTTTTTTCCTTGTTTTTTTAAATTATAATTTGGTTTATATAAAATTAATGTATATCTTTGGGCACTGCAATATGTGTTTTAAAGGCACACATGTAGTGTATAGTAATCACATCAAGGAGACCCATATTCATCTTCAACACTGAATATCGCATTATGGTGTGCGTATTTGTTAACAGTTCTGATAGTCTTCTGTAAATGCCCATATTTCTCACTGTGCTGTGATTCATCATCCCATAGGTTCTTCCCCTTAGTCACATGCATTCTTCTGTCCATTATAAATTTTCTCATGAGCTGCTCCTGCCTCCTCCCATCAAACTTCACACAAACATCCTGGAATCCACCATTGCCGTTTCTATTTCTGTGTTTTCAAGAGCTTCGGTTTCTGCCACAGCATGCAGACATTCAGTACATGTCAAGAAAGAGCATGTGGTATTCGTCTTTCATAGTCTGGCTTATTTCACTTCGAGTTTTACCTCCCAGGTCCTTCACTTTGTGTCAAGTGGTAGGTTTTGGGTTTTATTGCTATAAAGTAGTGTTCTGTCATTTATATGCACCATATTTTCCCAATCTGGTCCTTGGTTGTTAGGCACTTAGGTTGATTCATGACTTAGGTATTGTGAATAATGCTGCAATAAACATGGGAGTGCAAATGATTCTCTTTAGATACATACCAATAGCGAGATGTCTTAGTCATATAGTAATTCTATTTTTTATTTTATTTTATTTTTGCTTTTGTCTGCGGGTGTATGCTCTTGCCAGATAGAGAGAGGGAGAGGGAGAAAGCACCACTGTCCCCACCCGAATGGGTCATGGTAACACCGTAATCCCTTCCTCTCTCTTCTCCATTCTGTCAGGATTTGGGTATGCATACATATGCACATGGCTTGTTTTTCAAGCATTTAGGGCTGGGATTCAAGCTGCATGGTTGTTATCCCCATAAACTGTCTAATCACGAGGCCATGGAGATAGCTCATATTTTTAGATTTGTGTAGAAGTTCTATACTGTTCTCCAGAGTGGCTGTAAAAATTTACATTCCCACCAGCAGTGAACAAGGATTCCCTTTCCTCTGAGATCTTACCAATATTCGTTATTCTTTGTTTTAGATTTTTTATAGCCATTCTGAATAGGGTAAAGTGATATCTCAATGTGATTTTTATTTGCATTTCACTTATGATAAGAGAAGTTAAACTCTTTTTCATGTTTTTTAAAGTATTCCTATGTCTTCTTTGGTGATTTATCTGCTCAGATACATTGCCATGTTTAATTGGATTATTTGGATTTGGAGGAGCGATTATGTTCCTTATATATTTTGGTTGTCAATCCTGTGTCCAAATTACAGTGTGTAAATATCTTTCTGCAATCAATGGATTGTCTCTATTTATTGTTTCAATTGCTTACAGCTTTTTAGCTTGATGAAATCCAATTTAATTTTTTGTGTTATTATCCATATTTTGTGTTACTGTCCTGTTAATCGTATTATAAATACAAATCTTTGCATGTGTATTCCTCAGCAATATTGGTCTGTAGCTTTCTTTGTGGTGATTGTTGTGTCTTTGTCTGCTTTTGGTATTAAGATGATGGTGACTATGAAAAATGAGTTTGGGAGGGATCCTTACATTTAGGTCTTTGGAAAAGTTTGAGAAGAACTGGTGCTGATTCTCCTTCAAAGACTTGTAGAATTCTGTAGTAAAGTCATCTGGACCAGGAGACGATTACTGATTCAGTCTCCTTGCTTGCTACTGGTCTAGTCAGGCTTTTTATATCCTCCTGGTTCAATCTAGGACAATATTGACAATATTGGAGTCTGTCTATTCCAATATCTTGAAGTGTCTCTCCGGCATTTTCCTCCAGTAGTTTTATGATTTGGGACTTTATGTGCAAGTCTTCATACATTTTGAGTTAATTTTTATAAATGGTGAGAAATAGGGTCCAGTTTCATTTTTCTGCAAATAGGTATACAGTTTTCCCAGCACCATTTGTTGAAACACTTTCTTTTCTCCACTGATTTTTCTTGCGCCCTTTGTCAAAAATCAGTTGGCTAAATGTTGTTGGGTTTATCTCTGGACTCTCTGTTCTGTTCCATTGATGTATGTGTCTGTTTTTGTGCCAGTACCATGCTGTTTTGACTATTAGGGCTTTGTAGTATATTAATATTTTGAAATCAGGTTCTGAGACATTTCCAACTTTTTACTTTTTAGCATGGTACTGCTTTGGGCATAACAAGGTCCTTTGTGATTACCAATAAATTTTATGATTATTTTTTCTATTTCTTCAAAGAAAGTTCTTGGTATCAAAATACAATGAATTTCTATTAATTTGGATAATATCAATGTTTTAATTATATTTATTC
Organism: Tupaia belangeri chinensis; assembly: GCF_000334495.1. Classification (NCBI taxonomy): domain Eukaryota; kingdom Metazoa; phylum Chordata; class Mammalia; order Scandentia; family Tupaiidae; genus Tupaia; species Tupaia belangeri. The sequence continues at coordinate 916,333 of NW_006204127.1, forward strand.
TTCCAATCAAAGAACAAGGTGTGTCTATTTGTTTTTCGCATCTTTCTATATTCCTTTCTTCAGTTTTTCATAGTTTCTTTTGTAGAGCTCTTTCACCTCTTTGGTTAGATTTATTGCTAGGTATTTTTTGTGTTTGTGTGGCTATTGTAAATGGGATTGCTTTCTTCAATTCTACCTCGGCTCATTCATCGTTGTTGTATATATAGATTTTTAACAAACTACAAATTTTTATATGTCAATTTTGTATCCTGTGACTTTACTAGATTCATTTATCAGAACCACCAGATGGTGTAGTGGTTACATCACTGGACTCCTACATAGTCGACCATTGTTTGATTCCTGGAGGAGGTGACTTGAAACTCATGCTGGGCATGTGTGTGTGGCCAGCCCCCTGGGGGGTGATTTCTTGTTTTCTGTCTCTCTGTCTCTCCAGTGAGCACATGAGCCCCATAGCAAAAATCTCTCTAATTAATTAATCTCCCCTAGGATGTGTGTGTGTGTGTGTGTGTGTGTGTGTGTGTATTCTTTAGGATTTGTCTATGTATATAATCATGCTATCTCCAAATAGGGACAGTTTCACTTTTTCCTTTCTAATTTTAATGTTGTTTAGTCCACTCTCTTGTCTAATTGTGCTGGCCAGGACTTCAGTACTTTGCGAAAAATCAGTGGAAAAAGTGGAAGAATTTGTCTTGTTCTTGTTTTTCACGGGGAAGATTTTAGCTTTTCCACTTTCAGTATAATATTAACAATAGATTTGTCATATATGGCCTTTATTGTTTTTAGAAATGTTTCCTTTATGCCTATTCTTTTTGAAAATCTTAATAATGAAAGGATGTTACACTTTATCATGCTTCATGCATCAATCGATATGGTCATAGGATTTTTTTTTAGGTTCACTAAATTTATTTTAAAAAATCATAAAACGTTTCTTACAAAAGTGCATTACATTCTGCACACTGCTCTGAACATATGCCAGGGACATGTGGACTAGTGTTACTTTTCCTCCCTGTCCCACCCCCCAAATGTTACAGTGACCACAAAGCAAGGTGTTCACAATAGTTACATGGGGGGGATTTTTCTTTTTAACCACCAACAATGAACGAAAATAAAATTCACTCACTCTGCTGCTGTTTCAAAATTTCAGTGTTAGTTTTTGCACACCCTTCCCCTCCCCCAACCCGGTTTATAAGGAACTAAAACATTACATCTGGTGAACAGCAAAGATTTCACTACACCTCAAACGCAGAACACCTATGAAGCAGAGGAATGTTGGCTTTTTAAACAGAAGCAGATTAAGAAAAAAAAAAAAAAAAGATGCAGGACTCCTTCGGTTCTTCACTAGTCTTAAAAAAACTTTCCAGAATACTGCTTCACACTGTTCTGCAGCAAATACTGCGCATTCTGCACCTGGCCCTGTGTTCCTGTAATGGTAATGATCCGATCTTCGGAGCCTTCTAAAGGCTCATCAATTTTGATCGAAGCTCCTGATTCATGACGAATTTGTTTAATTCGCTGACCTCCTTTGCCAATAATAGAACCAGCAAAATCTTTGGGAATAGTTACTTGTGTAGTAATAATAGGTCCACCAAGATCACAATATGATCCACGACCCCCTGCATAGGAATAATCATATTCAGAGCCACCCTGAGGTTCATAAGGCATCTGCCATTCGGATGGGCTCCATGTATCTATTGCAGAATCCCAAGTTTCATCAACCATGCCATCATAATGGTCCCCAGGTCTTCCTCTTCTGTCATAAGACATTAAATCTCCTCCTCTAGGTGGTGGTGGTGGAGGGAGAGGAAGATTCCGAGCTCTGCTACCGCCCCGGCCCCCTCGTCCAGGCGGAGGAGGTCCTCGATGAGGGCTCATATAATCATAATCTCTTCTAGATGGAGGCATGGGATGTCCACCTAGACCAGGAGGCATTCTGTCAAAACCACCTCTCCCCCGCATGGGAAATCCCACAGGACGTCCATGGCGGTCATCAAACATCATGGAAAAACCACCATAATCATAGGTTTCATCATAAAATTTGGGATCACAAGGCTGTGCACGTCCTTTGATAGGAGACTCAGATATAAGGTCAAGGATGATCTTTATACACTCTACAACTCTATCAGGCTTTCCTCCAATAAGCACGACTCTGTTAGTGGGGTGAGGACAGCGCTCCTGGAAAAGCTTGATTGTCGTCCGAGTGTTCTCTCCAAGTTCTTTGATTTTAGCACCTTTGACCCCAATAATTCCTCCTGCCAAACTCTGATGAATCAACAGTCTCAACTCGCAGTCAAGGTCGCTTCCTTTATAGTGTTGGTACTCTTCCAAGGTAGGGATGATTTTCTTCAGAATTCCTCCAATTGTTTCAGTATCAGCACTGATACTCAATATGCGCCCGGGGCCACTGCTGTCTGGGACTGAGACGCTGGCCTTGTAGTCTGTTCGCAGAGCCTTAATATTCTCGCCTCCTTTTCCAATCACTGCCCCAGCATTCTTGCTCTGAAGCAGAATGCGTAATTCAACCATCTCATCGGTGTTCCTAGATCTTTTAAATGCTTGCTCCTCTTCCATGTCTTCTGGCATTTACCAAATTCACCATTTGTTTTAGTGTTGGGGAAGGTTTCCTCTGACTGTTCGGTTTCCATTTTCTTGCATTAAAAGGACACACCAATCGCGCGAGGCCACTGTCCCTTCTCCGCCATGCCGCCTCAGCCGGTCACGATCATATGATTTTCATTCTTCCTTCTGTTAATGTGAGGTGTTACATTTATTGTTTTGCATATTTTAAACCATCTTTGCGTCCCTGGGATAAAGCCTAGTTAGTCATGGTGTATAATCTTTTCAACGTGCAGTTGGATTGATGATTTTTACATACATCTGTGTTCATCAGGGATCTTGGTCTGTAGCTTTTGCTGTTGTCTTTGTCTACTTCTGGTATCAAGATGATGGTGGCCATGTGGCCATAGTTGGGGAGAGATCCTTCCATTCAGAACTTTAGGAAAGTTTGAGGACAATGGGAGCTGATTCTGCTTTAAAGGACTCATGGAATTCTGCAGGAAACTCATCTGGACCTGGGCTTTTCTCTGAGACTATCTGTTACTGATTCAATCTCATTGCTTGTGACTGGTCTATTCAGGCTTTTTACTTCTTTCTGATTCGATCTAATTAAATTACTTGTGTCCAGAAATTTGACCATCTCTTCAGAGTTTTCTGATTTGTTGGCATATCATTGTGCATAGTATTCGTTAATGATCATTTGTATTTCTGTGAGAGCTATTGTAATATCACCATTTTCATTTCTGATTTTATTTACCTGGATACTTTATTTTAAAGTTAAAGATTTGTCAAAAATTAAATTTTTGTATTGTTAGATTTATATATATATATATATTTATTTTATTTTCCTTTTATTTTTGTTTTAATCTTTATTATTTATTTTCTACTACTACTTTTCTGGTTTTATTGTTCTTGTCCTTGTTCTTTCAGTTTTTGATATGCGTCATTAGATTATTTGTAATCTTTCTATTTTTTTCTTGTGAGCACTACTTGTTATAAACTGGCTTCTTAACACTGCTTTTAGTGTATACCAAAGATTTTGAGAGTTGTATTTTTTGCTATAATTTGTTTCAAGAAATGTTAAAAGTTAATTCTTAATTTCTTTAGTAGTTTCAAAGTTGTCTAGGAGTAAATTTTATAGCTTTCATGTATTTGTGTATTTTTAAAAGATCTTTCTGTTGTTGATTCCAAGTTTACTACCTTTGTGGTCAGAAAAGATGCTAGATATAAATTTAATTCTTTTAAATTTGTAAAGGCTTGTTTTGTGCCCTATTATGTGATCAGTCTTTGAAAATGTTCCGTGTCAGGCTGAGAAAAATGTGTATTTTGTAGCTGAAGGTATGTTCTATAAATGTCTATCAGGGCCATTGGTTTATGATATCCAATAGCTTCGGTGTCTTCTTGTTTATCTAGATGATCTGTCCAGCAGTGAAGCAGGATGTTGAAATCCACAACAATTAGTGTGTGGTAATCTGTCTCTAGTTAGTCTTATTTTTTTTTTTTTTGAGAGGTTTTTGCTATAGGGCGCGTGCGCTCGCCAGACAGACAGAGAGAGACAGAGAGACAGAAAGCGAGAAATCACCCCCCAGGGGGGATGGTCATGCCGCAATCCCTTTTCCTCCATTCTCCTCTCAGGATCTTGGGCACGCACGCACACGCGCCTGGCGTGAGTTTAACCCACCGGGTCCAGGACGCGAACCGCGGTCAACTACGTGGGAGTCCAGCGACATAGCCATTACACTAACTCTATTTAGTCTTACAATCTTTGTTTTATGTATTTGGTGCCCTGAGTAGGTGGTTATAAATATAATTGTTGTATCTTCTTAGTGAGTTAATCCCTTTAATATCACAAAGTGACTTTTTTGGCTTTTTAAATGATTTTACCTTGAAATCTATTTTGTCGGATATCTTCTACGTCACAACTCTAGCTTTTTTATCTCCATTTGTATGAGATGACTTTTTCCAGCCTTTTACTTTCAGTCTATGTATGTCTTTTATCAATAAGAGGTGTTTATTTTAAGCAGCATAGAGAGGGCTCCTGATTTTAATTCATTCAGCCAGTCTCAATTTAATTTGAGAATTTAATCCCACATTCAACATTATTGTTATGTACAGACTTACACCTATCAATTTGTCAGTTGTTTTCCTAGTTGTTTTGGGTTTTCTGATTTCTATTTATCTTCCTTCTGTTTCCTGATGCAGTATTCCCTTAAGTATTTCTTGATTATTGGGTCTAGTGTTGGTGATCTTTTTTCCCTGGTTTTTGTTTATCTGTTTTGTTTTGTTTTTTTCTCCTTCCAAGTTAATAGATATTTTAGCCAGTAATCTTGGCTAAAAATGTTTTTCTTTCATAACTTTATATATGTCTTTCCATTTCCTCCTTGCTTGAATGGTTTCTTTTGAGGCTCTGAGGTTAGTCTGCTGGAGTATCCTCTATAGGTAACTTAATGCTTCTCTCTTGCCATTTTTAGAATATTATCATTGTCTTTGACTTTTGGCACTCTGACTATGAAGTGATGAAGATCTTGAAGAAGATCTTCCATGATGAATCTATTTGGTGTCCTTTGCAATTCCTGCATCTAGACGGCCACATCTTTTTCAGGACTCAGGAAGCTTTTGGGCAGTATTTCTGTGCCTTTACCTGTCTCTTCACCCTCTTGGATGCTCATTATATGGACATTTAGTAGCTTAATGCTTTTCCATACTTCATAAATGTTATCTTCATTTTCAATGGTTATTTTTTTTCTCTTTTTGGTGGCCTAGACTAATTCAAAGTTTGTGTAGCTTTTTTCCTGCATGGTGTAATATGTTTTTGATACTATTTACAGAATTTTTTATTTTGTGTATTGTAGTCTTCATCTGCAGAAGTTCTGTTTGATTATAATTTTTTAAGATGTCTGTTCCTATAGAGCTCCTCATTCATGTCATGGAATTATTTTCTCCTTTTATGTTATTGTTTATCTGTTTTCTCCTGTATCTTGTTCAATTTTGTTATGATCATCATTCTGAATTCCATTCTGAGATTTCTGTGATTTCCTGTGTTTTGTTCATTGTTAATGAGGAGTTATCTTTTGGAGACCGAGGATATTTCATTTTCAGTTTGCCAGTAATGCCCAGGGAAGAGGTAGTCTACAGGATCTGAATGCAATCCCGGCAAGGCAGTCCAGGAAGAGCCAGAGGACAGTCAAGCTTTTCAAATCCGAGCAGATACTGCAAGGCTGCCTGTAATTCCTGTAGACACAGCAGGATGTGTGTCTGAATGTGGCCCTGGCAAAGTAGTCCAGGTGGTGCCAGAGACCAGCCTATCTAAGAGGTCTGAAGAACAGGTCCTGTATCAGGTTTTAATTTTAAAACATATGCACACAGATTATAACAAAGAACAATCTCATAATATGAATTACAAAATAAAACATAAACAATAATGTACTACCCATAAAGAAAAAAAATAGCTAAAGTGAACTCTATCAAAATTAAGAAGGGAATTATATAAGAGAGGCTGGTATTTTGACTTTACTAACAGGTAATAAACTTATAATCATTGGATTGTAATATCATTTGGGAAATTAATGGGGAGAAAGTAAAGAGGAAGAAAATATTTGAAGAAATATGAGTAGCTTTCCCTAGCTACTGTCAGGATTCCATGACGACTGTGTATTTATTTCTCAATGAAATTAGAGAAGCCACACTTGGCAGTGCATCATGAGTTTATCATTGCTGACTTCAGAAATCAAGAGATCATTGGAAGAAGTCAACCTCCTTCCAATGTACAACCCTTTGTACAATCTGGTAAGCCCATGTCTCACATCAACCTGATGAAGGAACCTAACCTGACTGCTCAGGTGCTGTGGCTTCAATTATTCCCGCTGATCTGACCTGGTGGTTTCTGGATAAGCATTGAGTTATGGTGGTGTTATACATGTTATATCAATATTCAGGCAAGGCCTCAGCTCTCCAGCAGAGCCCCAGTTCAACCTCCAGGCCCTTAGCCAGCAAGGGACCCTGAGGCACGGCCAGTCTCTGGCCACAGCCCCAGCTCCAGCTCTCCCAACCCCAGAGAAATCCCTCTCAGGAAGGTAGGCAGCTTTTTTTTTTTTTTTTTAATTCTATTTTGTTTTGTTAATTTACTACTCCACCTTACCTAACAAGACAGGCCTCGCTCTCCAGCAGAGCCCCAATTCCATGCCCAGATGCCTGGTGAAACTGCAAGCCATGCTAGCACGTGGCACATGACTTTTTTCTTTATTCTCCTTCATACTTTTTTCTTCCCTCTTATATTGTCATCTCCTCCTCATCATCCACCCTCCCAGAGGGACTAGACGGGTTTAGAATCACAGTTCTCAAATACCCTAGTATTGTGAGGCTCCCTGGGATCCTTCCTTTGATTGAACCACCTATGAAAAAGGAGAAACTGCTCCTGAGACACCTGAATAGAATGCTCCTCTAGTGGAGACCACATTGCTAAACACAGCAGAAGGGAAATACACTTCTTTCCAGTCAAAGAAACATTCTCCTAAAAAGTATTCAAAAGTGAATACATCGCTCATTGGCTAGAAGTAGGAGAGCCTCAGGTCTGAATAAACCAGGAAATATGTATACATCAAAAGAACACAATAACTTTCCTCCATCTCTCAAAACAAAACAAAACAAAACAAAAAACAAACAAGCAAACAAACAAAAACAGAGGAAGTTACCAAAATGTCAGAGAAAGAATTTAGAACATTCATGGTGACAAAACTATATGAGCTGGAACAGAAAAGAGACAATGAATTACAGGAGATTGGGAAGCCCTTGATGATATGAAAGAAGAAATGGACTTTATAAGAAAGAATCAGATGGAACTATTAGAGATGAAGTTGGTAATAGAGAAAATCAAAAACTCTCTCAAAAGTATTAAAAGTCGATTATACCATGATGAAGATTGAATCTCTGACATAGAAGATAAAACCTTTGACCCAGAAAAAAAAAACACCAAAAAGATAGAGAAAGTGACAAAAAATATGAGGATAATATATGAGAAATACGGAATTCCATTAAACATCCAAATATCTGAATAATTGGTATCCCCGAAGGTAAAGACACTAATAGGGGCAGGGAAAATCTATTCCATGAAATCATGGAAGAAAATTGTCAAGTTTAGAGAAGCACTCACACATCCAGACCAAAGAAATACAAAGAACCCCAAATAGAATCTACCCAAGAAGATACTCCCCAAGGTACATTTTAGCCAGACTGGCCAAGACCAGGGGTAAAGACAAGATACTAAACTTGGCAAGAGAGAAACAAGTGACTTACAAAGGTCATCCCATAAGGCTAACTCCAGACCTTTCAATGGAAACAATGCAAGCAAGAAAAGAATGGAAAGACATATTGAAAGTGTTAAAAGAGAAAAAATTTCAACCAAGATTATATACTCCAAGATTACTTTTCATATGGGAAAAAAAGATTAAAATCTTCCCAGAAAAACAAAACCTGAAAAAATTTGCCAACACCAGACCAGCTCTTCAAAAAACTGAATAGAGTCCTATTCCAGGAAACTAAGAATAAACAGCCAGAAATAAAGGAATAAAAAGCAACCAAGACAACGGCCAACTTAAACATTGGGACAAGTCCAGAAATATCGATAATAACATTGAAAGTGAATGGATTAAATTCTCCAATGAAGAGATACAGACTTGCTGAGAAAATTTAAAAAAAAAAGAAAGAAAGAAAAGAAACCCTCTATCTGTTGCATTTATCACATTTCATGGATAAAGACAAATATAGACTAAAAGTGAAGGGCTTGAAAAGGTATTCTATGGAAATGGGAACCAAAAAAGAGCTGGAGTAGCAATACTAATTTCTGACAAAATAGGCTTTAAAACAAAAGCGGTTTGAAGAGACAAAGAAGGGCACTATATTGTAGTAAAACAGTTCATCCAACAAGAAAATATAACATATATAAATACCTATGCACCTAAGACAGGAGCACCTAAATACATGAAGGAAAGACTGTGAGATCTAAAAGACAGACAAGGCGTGGTGGCGCCCGCCCTATGGTAAAAGACAGATAGACTGCAACACACTAATTGTTGGGGACACCAACGCCCCACTATCTCCTCTGGAAATATCATCTAGACAAAAATAAGTAAAGAGATAAAAGACCTAAATGATACCATAAATCAAATGGACTCAACAGACATCCATAGAACTTTCCACCCCAAAACCATGAAATACACTTTTTTCTCACCCCCACATGGAACATTTTTGAAAATTGACCACACAATAGGACACAAAGCAAGCCTCTACAGATTCAAAGGCATAGAAACTGTATCCAACATCTTCTTCAAACATGGTGGAATTAAACTTGATTTTAATTTCAAGAGAAATCCTCAAAAATACACAAATATGTAGAAACTAAATAACCTACTCCTGAATGACTTCACAATTACTGAAGAAATTAAACAGAAATAAAAAGATTCATGGAAGCCAATGATGATGAGGACACAAGTTTTCTTAATCTTTGGGACACTCAAAGGCAGTCAGAAGAGTGATGTTCATAGCAATTAGTGCACATAAGAAGATGGAAAGAAGGCAAATGGATCACCTGACACCATGCCTCACAGAATTGGAAAAGCAACAGCAAAAAATCCAAAAAAACTCCAGGAGAAAGGAAATAATAAAGATCTGAGAAGAAATAAATGAAATAGAAAACAAACCTACTATACAGAAAATAAATGAAAGTAAAAGTTGGTTCTTTTTAAGGATAAATAAAATCAATACACCACAAGCGAAGCTTATTAAGAAGAAGAGAGAAAGGAACCAGATGAATCAAATCTACAATGAAGCTGGTAATATAACAACAGACATAGTAGAAATTCAGAACATCACTAGAGGGGGGAACCGGCAGTTAGCTTAATGGCTATGTCACTGGACTCCCACGTAGTCAACCGCGGTTCGTGTCCCGGACCCGGTGGCTTGAAACTCACGCCGGGCGCGTGTGCGTGTGTGCCCAAGATCCCGAGAGGAGAATGGAGGAGAAGGGATTGTGGCGTGACCACCCCCCCTGGGGGGTGATTTCTCGCTTTCTGTCTCTATGTCTCTCTCTGTCTGTCTGGCGAGCGTATGCGCCCTAAGAAGATAAAGACTTCCACAAGGAAAACTTCAAGAAGCTAAAAAAAAGAAATAAGAAAGAAATTGAAATTGATGCAAAAAGTGGAAGGACATTCCATGTTCTTGGATTAAAAGAACTAATATAATCAAAATGGCAATTCTACCCTAATTAATCTACATATTTAATGCAATCCCAATCAAAGTGCAAGAGACATTCTTCACGGACCTAGAAAAGACCATCATAAAATTTGTCTGGAATTATGAAAGACCTCATATTGCCAAAGCAATCCTGCACAAGAAGAGTGGAGTGGGATGCCTAACCCAAAAATATACAACTACAAAGCTGTGGTAATCAAAATAGCATGGTACAGACACAGAAACAGACTGGTGGACCAATGGAACAGAATAGAGTCCCAAGAAATAAACTCCCGAACATACAGCCAATTGATTTTTGACAAAGGATACCAATCAATCCAGTGGGTAAAGGAAAACCTCTTAAGCAAATGGTGCTGGAAAAACTGGTTATCCACCTGCAGAAAGATGAATCTGAACGCCTACCTCTTACCATTGACAAAAACTCAAAGTGGATCAAAGATCTAAACCTCAGACCTCAAACTCTAAAACCACTGCTGGAAAATACTGGGGAAACTCTGGGAGACATTGGGGTAGGCAAAGACTTCTTAAATAAGATTCCCAAAGCACAGTCTGTCATCCCCAAAATAGACAAGTGGGATTACATCAGATTAAGAAGTTTCTGCATGGCAAAATGGTAAATGAACAGCCCTTACAATGGGAAAATATTTTTGTAAACTATGTGTCAGGGTAGGGACTGGTAACAGGAATACACAAGGAGCTTAAACAGCTGTCCAGAAAAAAAGATGATCAACCCTATTTCTTCCATTAGAAAATGGGAGAATGAGTTGGAAAAAGAAAAAAAATGAAAGAAACACTCTCTAAGGAAGACATACAAATAGCCAAAAGGCATATGAAGAAATGCTCAACATTCCTCATTGTAAGGGATATGCAGATCAAAACTACAATGAGATACCACCTAACCCCAGTCACAATGACTATGATTTAAAAAAAAAAAATGATAAGTGCTGGTGAGGGTGTTGTGAAAGGGAAACTCTCCTACACTGCTGATGGGAACGTAAATTGGTCCAGTCACTGTGAACAATTTGGAGAGTCCTTAAACATCTACAAATAGAACTACCATATGATCCAGTAGTCCCACTCCTTGATAGCTACACAAAGGACAGAATTCTTAATCAGAAAAGTGCTTGCACGTTGATGTTTATTGAGGCATCAGTCACAATTGCTAAGACACGGAACCAACCCAAATACCCAAGAACATATGAATGGATTGAAAAAGTGTGGCAAATATACTCTATGGAATACTACTCAGCCATAAAAAATAAGACCCTGACTTTTAACAGAAAAAAAATGATGAATATGAAGAAGAGACATTGTATTTCTCCACTTAATATATATCGAGTGTCCACACTCTATGGCAGAAATTCAGTAACTAAAGGATATCAAACATTGTAAATGGTTGTGAATACCAGATACAGTGTGGGAAAAGGGTGAGTAAAGGAGTAGAGTCTGAGGAAGATATTCAGGAGAAAAATAGGGAGGCAAGCCATTTGTGGGACAAAGAAATGGGTTATTATCTGTTAAAGATAACTTACTAGGATTGTTAACTGGACTGGTGAAACATGCATATATGTCATATATATGAATATTCACTTTGCAAGCTAAGTAACATCTGATTGAATGTATAAAGGAAATTGAAATTTAAAAACTCAAAGATAAAGTAAGAGCAAAAAAGATTTTTCCAACAAAGTTATCAAACAAATTTCTTATCATTAAGATAATAAATTATAATTGTGTTAGTAAAAATAATAAACATAAAATGTATTAACTAAAACTATGTATTTCTTAACAAATTTAATCACTTAATATCCTCAATGAGAAATTAAAAACAATTATATATAACTGTTTTTTAAATTTTATAACCCTTTTTCTCAATTTGTTTGATATATTATTTTTTCAGGTTCCTAATAAACTATCTTCAAAATAATTCATGTGAGAAGCAGCCAGAAAATATGATTATTAATCTTTTTCTATTAACAAAAAAAAAATCTATAGTTTCTTCCTGTATATACTCCTCACTTCCTTACCTTATCTTAATAATAACGTAAAATCTTTGAAAGGGCTATCACAACACTTTAAAAGAAAAATACAGGGACCAGCAGAATGTGTAATAGTTATGTCGCTAGACTCCCATGTGGTAGACTGTGGTTCAAGTCCTGGACCTGGAGACTTAAAACTCAGGCTGAATGCGTGTGTGTGTATATTCAAAATTCTGAGAGAACAGAGGAGAAAGAATTGAGGCATGGCCATCTACCTGGGGGTGATTTCTTGCTTTTGGTCTCTCTCTGTCTCTCCAATAAGTGTATACACCCTATAACAAAAATCTTTCTTAAAAAACAAACAAACAAAAAGACACAAGACCCAGCAGTTGGCGTAATAGCTATGTCACTGGACTCCCATGCAGTCAACTGTGGTTAGAGTCCTGGACCCAGTGGCTTAAACTCATGCCGGGCGTGTGTGCGTGTGTGCCCAAGATCCTGAGAAAACAGAAGAGAGTGATTGTGGCATGGCCATCCTACCTGGGGGGAGGGGGGTGATTTCTTGCTTTCTCTCTCTCTGTCTCTCTCTCTGTCTTTCTGGCAAGTGCATGCACCCTATAGCAAAAA
>NW_006204127.1:928746-944862 GCF_000334495.1 Tupaia belangeri chinensis
AAAAAAAAAAAAGAAAGAAAGAAAGAAAGAAAGAAAGAAAGAAAGACATATTCCTTACATAAAAGATTAAGAGATTATCATCCTAATGAAAACTTTAAGAGTTTAAATGTTTGATGCCACAACTTTAAGCATAACCCAAAATAAATGAAAAATTACTTTACTACAGAGAATGGTTTCTTTTACTTCAACTTAACCTGGTTGCTATAAGATAATAGTTTCTTTACAATATTCAATCTAAATGAAAATTTACTGGTTTCCTTGCAGTCTTTATTTATTTATTTAATTTTTTGGAGAGCTTTTTGCTATAGGGTGCATGCGCTTGCCAGACAGACAGAGACAGAGAGACAGAGAGCGAGAAATCACCACCCAGGGGGCATGGCCACGCCACAATCCCTTCTCCTCCATTCTCCTCTCAGGATCTTGGGCATGCACGCGCACGCGCCCGGCGTGAGTTTTAAGCAACCGGGTCCGGGATGCAAACCGCGGTCAACTACGTGGGAGTCCAGCAACATGGCCATTATGCTAACTGCTGGTCCCTTCTTGCAGTGTTTATACACAGGAGATAATTGACACTAGACAGAAAAGGAGGTGAAATTTTAGAATCTGTTGCACCAGCTCTGTGCCTAGCAGTTATAGGAGGCAGATCCCACATGGCCAACCATATAGTTCAAATCCTGGCCCTGGTGGATTAAAAAAGACTCCAGGCATATGTATGTGTGTACATGCTCAAAATCCTAACAGAGTAGAGAATGGAGGAGTAGGGATTGGGGTGTGATCACTCCTCATAGAGAGTTGGTTTTTCCTTTTCCGTCTCTCTCTGATGAGCACACACACCCTCAAGCAAATTAAAATTTAAAAAAAAAATAGAGTGTGGTAAAAAAAGGTCATAGGTCATATGTTAATCAACTATTTCAAAGATAAATATTCTCTAAATTATAGTGTAAGCCAATAAGAAAATGATATCCAATTTACAAACACACATACACACAGAGAACTTGCTTTACTCCTAAATTTTAAACCTTTATCTGTTCAATGAAGTTAATCACAATTCGGTAAAAAATTAGTATCACTTTATATTTTTAAGTAAGTTCACATTATTATTAATAATAATTCAATTAATTGAGTGCTTATTTTATGCCATACATTGTGCTTTGTGGATCATAAGTTTTTTAATTTTCAGAATTCTAACTATGATAGAAGAAATAAACAATCACAAGTTAATTTATGCACTCAAAATTTACTAGCCAATAAAAAGTAGAGTGAAGATTGAATCTAGACTTAACCCAACTCATATAGCTTGTCATCCCACCAACTCCTCTGTATGCATGTAACTGTGTGTCCTTGTACATGCCCATTTCTCTTACTAGAGGCTTTAATTTTAAATTTGCATAATCATTTCATTAATATCTGTTTCCTTTTTAGTTTTGAAGAGTCTCAGAAGCAGGGATATTCTGCTACCATGCTTCCACCGTCTGGTATATCACGTGGCATGTGGGGAGTGCTCCTAAATATTCCCTCATGCTTGGGCCGTAAGATGCAGGCCAATATCTATGACCTAAATTATAAACCTGATGTTACCGAGTGTTCAAGACCCTTCACGATGGCTACTTTCCCCACAAGAGAGTCCAGACAGCACAAGAACAAGGACAAAATAAACGAATACCGTCATGAGTTAGAGAATTGGTCCAGTTTTGGGGAGCTACTCTGAGAACACAAAATTTCAGTACTTTCTCAGTTTTGAGAAGTAATATATTGACTCCGGAGGGAGGAAATTACTCTGAAATTTCCAGACTGAAGAATCACACTCACCAGACGGTATTAAAAGCTTGCAAATGAGAGTTTAAAAGTTCAAGGTGTCAGTTTCTCTGATGCGTGTCCCCCTTTGGCATAACACCGTGTTAACTCCATGCTTTTCTCTTTTCCAGTCAGGCTGGAAGGAAGAGCAATCCTTTACTGAGCATGAAATGTAATGCCCACTGCCAGAGTCAGGCAAGCAACAAACGGGACGTGACTGAGTGCCAGTGGCCCATTTAATGCTGAAGGCCTCTTTCCAAGGGTGGTGGCCGTAGGCTCGTCTTGTCTGGAGCCTCGTTGACAGCGATGGTTTTTGTGTTCAAAATGTCAATGACTTCCTCAACTTGTAATAGTTTACCTCTTTGAAAAACCATCTGTGAACTTACTCACCCTGATATAATGAAGAGCATTTTGGAAACTCTCTGGCAATGCTCTCTGGCAAGCAAAGACAAACCAACCTAAGAAAACAATTTCCATCTGCTTCCAGAGAAACTGGGTGCTGGCTATAATTCTGTGCAAACTTATGTTTGTTTAGATTTGATCCGACATATAACTATACAATTTTTACACGTGAAGAAATTATTTTGGATACTCTAAGGTAAGTAGACTATTTTATTGAATATCCTTGTATTAAACAATACCCTAATTTTTACTTTAATTCTTCCAAAAATGCTGGTAAGGCAATTTATATCATATCATTTTATAGATCAGAAACAGATTCAGAGCAGTGAAGTACATTTTCCAGGTCATGGAGCTAAATGCAGGAGAGTCATATTCAAACAGCAAAGCCAGGATTCTGCCTACTCGCTTTTCTTCTGAGCTGGGTTTGCAAACAGTGCTATACTGCCATTGCCCTAGCCTTACTGCGGTCCTCCTTGTAGCGTTCTAGTTCCTCAGACACTGTCAGGTCGGAAGAATGCGAACTTCTATTTCAGGGCACTTGGTAGAACACAGATTTCCTGCTTGAGTTAAACCTCAGTCATGCCGTGAAAGCCTGAACAAGTCACTTACCTCCTCTATGCTTCATTTTACTCATTATGAAACTCAGGTAACAATAGATTTATCCCATAAGGTCGTTGGGAAGATAAATTCCTATTTCTATACCACGTAGAACAGTTCTTGACATGTAGTAACTGCTACATTGTGTTTGGTACTACTGGTATGGAAATATAGATTAGCATTTCCTATAAAAGTAATAAGAATGGTTAATAATGTAAAAAGAGAGAGAGAGAATAAGCAATGAGAATTCACTAGATTTAATGAGATGTTCCTCCTCGATTTTGACAGTCACGTTATAACCAAGTGGTGGTGGTGGAAAAGGATTTGTGTGAGAGAGGAGAGGACCGAGGCAGCACACAGAGGTGGGTCCGGCTCAGTTATTTGAGATGTCTGACTGTAGAAAAGGGGCTGGTGGCTCCAAGACAACTTGGCATGTAGAGTTTGGATTTATCATCAAAACGTTCCCGTAGCACCCTGGGTCACACTGCATATGCACTATTATTTCTTAGGTGCATTAGCCAAGGCTGCCCTTACCACTCCTTCAGGACCCGGGAGTAGAAGAGAGACGGCGAGGGCCATCTGTCTTAACATTCAGGATCCACAGTGCAGAGGTTGCTGGCTGCTCCCTTCTCACTGCCACGGTATCCTGCTCTTGCAGTCTTTCTTGGAGATAGCTGAAGTCTCCTGAGTGAGTTTTAGCCAAGGATAGCAAGCAGAAGAGCCACGTATTAGATTTAAGTCTGCATGACAAAATCACCCCCATTCAGGCACCATGCTCTTTTGCTCTCCCAGCTGCCAGGAGTGAATTAACTCCCCTGCTGGCTGGAGCTTCTGTGTGAAGGCAGCCGGGCTGCTCCAGTTAAACTCCCTGGGCTCCTGCTGGAATAGGGGACCTGCCAGCCTCCATCTGCCCATCCCTGCCACAACAGTTTCAAACACACATTTAATACACTGGGGACAATATACAATTTGTAGACTACTGTACAGGTTGAGCAATCCTAATCTGAAAATCCCACATGCTTCAAAATCTGCAACTAATTCAGGGTTGACAAGTGCAAAATCCTGCACCTGACCTCATGCTGATGGGTTGCACTCAAAATGCTGGAACACAAACATAATGCATAAAATGACCTTCAGACTGTAAGGTGTATCTGTAATATAATGAAGTTCATGTTTAGATTTAAGGTATTTCCCCAAGATAACTCATTATGCATATGCAAATATTGCAAAATCGAAAGGAATTCCCAAATCCCTAACATTTCTGATCTCATGCATTTAGATAAGGGATCCAGCAGCTCAAGATAGCAAAAGTTGAATGGAGGCATTGCTACCTATTTAGAACTACTAAGTAATACAATGTTTATACAGATCAAGTTTTGCCATTGAAAATGCAGTTATGGCTTTGTGTATTTTCTTAGCTTTTTATCCTCAAATCTCGCTCATTTATACACCAGCTTCACAATTTCTACTAGAGTGAGGGTACCACTTTGTCTGCAGCACTGAGAAAAGGATGTGTTCCATGATGGGTACTTCATAGGTTTGTTTCCATTTGTGAGATGAAAAAATAAAGTGTGTGTGTGTGTGTGTCCGTGTGTGTGTGTGTGTAAAACCTGTCCTTAGTATTTTTGTTTCAGTGAGTTACTTTGTAACTTAAATTGTACTGTATATTTCTGTGTACATGTGTGTGTGCGTGTGTATACACATACACACATATATTTATGTGTATATATATCCATAGTGTGTGTATATACACAGGGGACTTCAGTAAGTTCATGAAAAAGGGAATTGAAAGATTAGTTTTTGTGCTGAAAAAACATTTTTAAATCTATGCACATTTGTTCATGAACTTATTGAAGACCTCTTTGTATATATACACACAAACATATATTTATGCATATGTATACATTCATGCATGTACACATACATATGAAGCCATGGGCTTGATACTCTAGTTGTTTTTTCTCATTTATATTAAAATAAATAGCATTCTAGTATAATTAATATTTAAAATCTGCTTATACTATCAAAATAATTTTGCACAGCACCAGAAGTGAATGGGCCTACTTTTGCCACACTGCTTTAGCACAGCTCACTCACTTGTTCTGTTTCCACCAAGGCATCCGCTCCTCATGGGACTCCGTGTGACACACAGTCACGCTTTAAAGTAAGGACTGGCACTTACTGTTTTGTAATTAGTTCACTGAATTTCATGAATCCTAAGTTAAATGCAGATTTGTAGAGAATGATATCAGAAAAGTGAGGATGGGGGGGAGTTTTCTGTTGTTTTTAGAGGTTTTTGAGAAACAAGAGTCAGGGAGATGAGAAGGAAAGTGAGAAATCCCCCCTCGGGGGTGGCCATGCTGCAGTCCCTTCTCCTCACACTCACACAGTGGGGGTGGCCACGCTGCAGTCTCTTCTCACACGCACACAGTGGGGGTGGCCACGCTGCAGTCCCTTCTCCTCACACACACACAGTGGGGATAGCCACGCTGCAGTCCCTTCTCACACGCACACAGTGGGGATGGCCATGCTGCAATCCTTTCTTCTCCTCACATACACACAGTGGGACTGTCAAGGTGCTGCATGATTTTCAAGGTGACAGTCTGGGACTCGAACTGTCATTAGTTGTGTGGGAGTCTAGCACCTTAATCACCATGCACCTGCTGGCCCTAAGATTTCTATTTTGTGTTGAAAAATAGCTTTGTAAAATGGTGTTCTCTTCAAGAAATCCAGGCTTAACTATGGAATTTAAGGGAGGAATTAGTCTGAAATGTATATGACCTTTGTCAGAAATTACTTCTGCTGAATATTTAAAATTTTTTAAATGTGCATTTTTTACCCAAATATCCTACTCTAGAGCTTTTTAGGGAGAAAATAAGTGTCAGCATTTGAGGACAAAAGATATTTACTGAATTACTGCTCAGAGTGGCAAATAATCTGAATATCTAAATAGTAAGAAAAGTATTGCTGACATTATGATACATGCAATTTATAAAATACAATGCCAGTGTACAGCGGCGGTATCAGATGGTAGGACACTGCTGCATGACACTGGGCCGCACAGGAAGGTCTGAGGTTTGGGTTCCGGGTGGAACAGCACAGCAGGCATGACGGTCCTACGACCACAGTCCTGGCAGCTGCCGGGTGGGGAGTCACAGTACGGTGAGACCCGCCAAGGAGAAGACCTGCTTCTCTCTCCCTCTTTCTCTACTTCATGAAATAAATAAGCTTTTCTAAAAGGGAGAAGAAGGCTACTTAATCCTTTACACGTTTTTATATTATTTTAGTTGTCATAATATTTCTTCTGTAATTAAAAACATCTGATATTTACGTTTTCTAGCAGCAAAAATAGTATAGTTACAGTTCCAGGACATGCCATGTTACCTTTCTATTTGATATTTAAAATAGTTTTTAATTCATTGGTGCAGTTTATTTTACGGCAATCATGCATGTAAATGTATTAAGTATTTAGTATGTGCTTTGTAAACACATATTATGTTTATTAAATGCCACCACTTATGCATTTGTAATGAAGGGTGATAGAAATCTTGAACAGGCCTATATTCAAATTCTTAACACAGTTTAGAAAGACAGCCAGGTGTACTGCCCACAAGTTTAACTCACCAAAGCTTCTCTTGTTGACTCCTAATCAATCCTGCCCTGCCGGCTGCATCTAATTAAAACAACATCAGCTTTAATGGGCCTAAGGGGACTTTAATTGATGTTCTAACTAGCATTGCAAGAGAGAAACTTGAAGCCAAACTGGATCAGATTTTAACAATGCCAGAGCGAGTTCAATATATGGCTTTTTCTCGTAAATAGGTGGCTGGTCTGGGAATTTGATAAGTGCATATAGTGAAAAAGAGCCTAAGCTTGAGACAGTATGACTTTATTTAGCCACGCTCAGAGATGCAGAGGACTGTACAGGGATCTGTATGTCTGTAGCCATCTGAAGAAAGAAATATTTGAAGAACAGATTTGGAATGCTATCCCAAACTGGATACCTTAATTTGATTTGAAAAACACTTACTGATAGCATAATGTGTTCATTCATCTCTTTATCCTTTCATCTTTTCGTTTATTACATCATTGAGCTCTGAACCATCTTTAAGCACGCAGCACTGAAAAAGATCACCCCTTTCCCCCACCTTATGCTGCCATTTTAAGAAATAAAGGTTGCAAGCAAAATGAGAAATAGTGATTGACTGTTTAAAAAAAAATAATTAGAATAATAATAATAATGATTGGGGAAAACATTGAAAAGATATTGAAGGATGAAGTGGGGAGATTAATGTCTCTGTACTGACTGACATGCATGGCATTCCCTTTTGAAAAAGCAATGTAATACACTGTCAAATTATATGTAATCCAATGTAATATAAAGAAGATTATGATGATAATAAAAATAAATAAATTTTAAAAAAAAGAAATAAAGGTTGCCACTCCTTCCTCCAGCTGCCCCTCTGCAGCCCACATGGAGAGGGGGTGAGAAGTACGTAACCCTGGATGAGCACTGATGTGAATGAGCACACTAGATTGTACAGTGCCTGAAGTACAGAGAGATGACAGTAACAAACGTCACCGATCACTTCAGCACAGAAGTCTGAGGGACAGTCAGGGCTGGGGTGTCCAGCACAGGATGCTGTCTGAAAGTCTGGGAAGTGCTTCCTTGAACTGATGACAATTGAGCTGTGTTTGGGTCAACTTTTTAAGTTTTAATAAGTTTTTATCTGGGGATTGGCAGGTGGTATACTGGTTAAGGCACTGAACTCCCTCAAGGTGAACCACGGTTCGAGTCCTGGACCTGAAGGCTTTCTTTCTCACTTTCCCTCTAGCTCTTTTTCTCTTCCTCTTTCTCTCTCTAGTCAAATTTAAAATAATAATAAAAATAAATAAAATTAATATTTTTTAAAATAAATGTTTATCTGAATGTGAAGAAAAGGTGGATCTCAGAGACCACCAGGGAGCCATTCCAATGTAAGCACATGAGGGTCACTTTTATTCAGGCTCGAGCCAGGGCTCCCAATCTCACCCGGCACAGCAGGTCAGAGTTGCAAGCCCTGGTGTTAGGTGGGCTGGGTTTTTATTTGGCTCTTATGGGGGGAGGTCGAGGGGTGCTGAGGAGTGCACTCAGGTGGCTACACGTTGGCTGTAGATTACGGAGAGTGCAGCTGTCTCTGGTATCTTCTTTGTTTCTCTCAGCAGAAAAGTTACTTTAGGTTTCTGGTGTCCCCTTTGTTTCTCTCAATGGTCAGTCCCGATGGAGTGATGGTCTCATGACTTTCCTATGTGACCGGCTCGCCTCCTTGAAATGGCACCAATTCTCAGCAAGGTGGGTCTAACAAAATGGAGTCGCTCCAAAAGAAATGGAGTTGTTCTGGCCCCTCAGCAGGACACCTGCATGTGCAAATCCTGACAAGGTGGAGAAACAGAGAGGGATTGCGGTGTGAGCCCGCACCATTGGGAGAGTCTCTCTCTCTCTTTTTCTCTCTCTCTCATATCCTCTAGTAATTTTAAAAAGGAAAGAAAAAGGAAAGGCAGATGCTCAGGAGAGGAACTATGTGCCACTAAAGAGAAAAAAGTGCAGCTACGCATAAGTGCTACGCAGATGACTCTTCCAAAGCTGGTTGAGGATGAGGAAATCCATCGTGTTCACAGAGGTATTCCCGGGAGCCGGGAGGAGAGATCAAGACTTCTTGAAAGCAACGTACAATGTAATTTTCCCTAGCATTACATACTGAACATTTTTAAAGTATCAAGCCTCCGTTCACAGATAAAACTTTGAAGATAAAAATCACATTTTTCTTATACTTTCTCACTTAGGAGCATTTTTAGAAATATGGTTCTAATTCTAATACATAATTAATTCATTTGGTCAATTGAGTAGCGCGCAGATCATGAAGAAGGAAGGAGAGCAACCGCCTTGGGTGGGCGGGTTCACACAGAAATGGGCCTAGCGCAAACGCCTCTGGGCAGAACGCACACTTCCCTGGATGTCTACACGGTGAGCAGGAAGCTCACCAGGAATGGGACCAGGAGGCAAAGTACAAGGAGGATTTGGAAAGCAGGTAAGAGAATATAATTTCTTCATAGAGCAAGGCACCAGCAGGAACTGCCTCCCTCCTAGTAAATGCCTCAACATCACTTCCCTCTGGCTGGTCCCTAGATAGCACACTTTAATATTTTTACAGATTACTCAAATATTAATCTTTTTATTATTTTAGTGATAGTTGTAAATAGTGGTATCGGACTGAGTGCATAGAAGAATGTGAAGCTTAATGTATTTTACGACCAGTAAATATTTAGCTATATCTTCCTTTTGCAAGTTTTGCAAAGTTATCTTTAAATATTTTATTTTGACATAATCTGGAACCATCATGAAAGGGAGGTTTCTTTGCAGTCTAGTCATAGTCTATAAATCCTGAGTGGTCAGAACTTCCCCAACCTGGCTAACGTCCTTTATGCTGAAGACAATAGTGAAGGAACCAGCCCTCTCCTGGTCTCTGGCCCCTCGGATGCAGCCATCTTCTGTTTCGGTCCGGCAGACTCTGACCGCAGATGCCCCAGGAAGGTACCCCTGCAATGCAGGCCTGGGGAAGAGCTAGAGTGAAGCAGGGCGAGCGCGTGAGGAGCAGCAAAGGCAAGTCATCCCTGGATCGCCGAAGGACACACCAGTGTCATTCTAACTCCAGGATCCTTCCAGGGGGGGTTGCAAAGTTTATGCACTGCTGCCACCTCTGAGTTAAAAAAAGTCATCCTTCCAGGGGGTCTTGCAAAGTTCATGCACTGCTGCCACCTCTGAGTTAAAAAAAGTGATGTGTTAGTAGGCTTCTGACTAACCAAGGGAGAAAAAAGGCATTCACAGAGAAAGTTTTTATTCTTCATCTAGAATTATTATTCCCCCATTGTGATAGCACCAAATCATAACAAAAGCTAGGTAAACTTTATTTTCTTATTTAAATAGGCAGAGGGCCAGCAGGTGGTGTGATGGTTAAGGGTTCTGAATTCCCACATGGCCGACCAAGGTTCAAGTCCCGGACCTAGCAGCTTGCTTTCTCACTTTTCCTTTCTCTCTGTGTCTTTCTGATCAAATTGAAAAAATAATAATAGCAAATGGAATTAAATAAATCTTTAAAAAAAAAAAAAGAGGCAGACCTAGACCCTGGAAACATCACTGAAATAAACAGCCCATCCAAGGTTTTGAGAAATTGATCCTAACTTAAAAGCTATGATTTAGTGCCCCACATCAGGCTCCCAATAGATTAATGCTTTTGTTCTTGGCATACTACCTTCATAAAAAATGCATGGGTGGAAAAATGTGAAAAAATAAAAGAGAATGATGAATGTACTCACGTATAAAGATGACGAGGAGGCAAGAGGAACCTTTTTGAATACCGCATGGGAGAAGAACTTAGCGTCTCTGCCTTTGAGGTGCCCCCTG
The DNA here is from genome assembly GCF_000334495.1 of Tupaia belangeri chinensis. Taxonomy (NCBI): domain Eukaryota; kingdom Metazoa; phylum Chordata; class Mammalia; order Scandentia; family Tupaiidae; genus Tupaia; species Tupaia belangeri. Next base: position 938,981 of record NW_006204127.1, read on the forward strand.
CCGGTTTGCTCAACTGTATTTAACTGTTGTGGTTTTCACAGAGCCTTAGTCCAGACCAACATGGGATCAAGACAAAACAAAGTTTTCTGATAATTGTTGTGACTTCTAAAATCATTTTCCCAGTTTTAAAAAGTAGCATACCACTGTGACCCAGTGTTATATATTGAGGGTTTTTTTTAATAGACTTTATTTTTAAAAGCAATTTTAGGTTCACAGCAAAGTCTGGTAGAAACAATTACAAAATCTCATGTATCCCCACCTCCCTCCCCTGCCATTAACAGCCCCCAGCAAATGGATACATTTATTCCAGCTGATAACCCTACATGACACATCATTATCACCCGAGATTTACTTTGTATTAGGGTTCACTCTGGATGTTGTATATTCTATGGGTTTAGAAAAGTGTAACCTGGTGTGTACCTATCACTATATTAGCAAACAAGTTTTTGTTGTTGTTGCTGTTACCAGAGGGTGGATTCATTCACCAGAAAGAAACAGACAAGCGAGCAAGAGCGAGCAAGTGCCCCCAACAATGTGGTTTGGTCATGCTGCAAACCCTTGTTGTATCCCGGTCACAAAATTCCCAAAAGACCACCAAGGAGCCCATTCTGATGTAAACACACAAGGGTTGCTTTTATTCGGGCTTGAGCCAGAGCTCTTAACTGTCACCAACACAGCAGGTCAGAGTTGAGAGCCCTGATGTGAGTTGGGCTGGGTTTTTATTTGGCTGTTAGGGGAGGAGGTCAAGGGGTGCTGAGGAATGCACTCAGGCGGCTATACACTGGCTGTAGATTTAAAGAAGCATAGTTCTCTTTTACTGATTGACAAGAAAGTTACTTCAGGTCTCTGGTATTTACTTTGTTTTTTATCATTGGCCAGCCCCAGTGGGGTATGTTCTTATGACCTTCTCCTACATGATCAGCTCGCCTCCTTGAAATGGAGCTGACTTTCAGCAAGATGGGCTTAACAAAATGGAGTCACCCTGAAAACATTGCTGTGATGGGAACTGAACCATGCAGGTGGCCAGGTGGGGTATGGTTCCCCTAACAATTAGACCACAGAGATGACCCTAAATACAGTAATGTCATGCCCTATGAATCTCCTGTGCTTTGTCTATTCATTCCTCTCTCCCCCTCACCAGTGTCAACTAAGAATCTTTTTTATTGTCTTCATAGTTTTGCCTTTTCCAGAGTACCACATAGATAGAATTATATAGTATGTAGTATTTTCTATGTCTTTCCATATTTGATAGCTCATTACCTTTTTTTTTTTTTTTTTTTGGAGGGGTTTTTGCTATGGGGCACGTGCGCTCGCCAGACAGATAGGGTGCGTGCGCTCGCCAGAGACATAAAGACAGAAAGCGAGAAATCACCCCCCAGGGGGGATGGTCACGCCGCAATCCCTTCTCCTCCATTCTCCTCTCGGGATCTTGGGCACGCACGCACACGCACCCAGCGTGAGTTTTAAGTCACCGGATCCCCCGCAGTCGGCTACGTGGGAGTCCAGCGACATAGCCATTATACTAACTGTTGGTTCCCAACTCATTACCTTTTTAAAACTTTTAAATTTATTTTTTCAGTGAGCAAGAGAGACAGCTGGCATCCCCATCAGGGTCTTGATGCCAACAACCCACCACCAGCCTCACCCACCCCCAGATCATGGAAGCATGCATACCCAGTATACTCAGGGAGGTCTCCAGAGGCTCACTCAAAATCTTTCCATGTAAGTCAGCCTCACAGAGCATCGCATTTTACAACTGCAACACCTCCCAGCCCTACTCATTCCTTTTTAATGCTTAATGTACCACAGTTTGCTTAGCCCACCTACTGAGGAACCTCTTGCTTGCTTCTAAGTTTTGGCAATTATGAATAATGTTACTCTAAACAGCCATGTGTAGGTTTTTATGTAACATAAGTTGCAACTTTTTCAGGTAAGTACCAAAGGTTGCAATTTGATGGATTGTATGGTAAGAATAAATTCAGCTTTTTAAAAACTGACAAAATATCTTCCATAGTACCATTCAGTTTTCTTACCAGCAATAAGTTAGCATTCCTGTTGCTTCACATTCTTGTCAGCATTTGGTGATGTCAGTGTTCCAGATTTTGGCCACTATATACATTCAGGTATCTTATGTAGTTCTAATCTGCAATTCCCTAGTGATGCTGGTGTTGCGCATATTTTTTATGCATGTTTGTCATTTGTATATTTCTTTTGTTCATATATTTTGGCCATTTTTAATCAAGTTGTTTACATTTTTTACTATTGAGTTTTAACAAATTTGTTTTTGTTTTTTTGTATATTTTGGAAAACAGTTTTATTTGGAAATATTTTCTCCCAGGCTATGGATTGTCTCTCTCTCTCTCTCTTTTCTTTAAGTATATTTCTCCAGTGAAAGAGAGAGAGCATGCCACCTTCAACAAGGTCTTCATGCTGTGATCTGCCTCCAGCCTTGGCCATTCTGAATCATGGGCATGTGCAATGTGCCCAGCATACAGAGGAAGGTACCAGAATACAGACTCTGGACCTTCCCATGTGAGTCCAGTTGCATTACCATGGTGCCACTACCTGAATCCTCTTTTTATTCTTTGATACATTGGATATTCTTTCTCATGCCAAAAAATGCTTATATGGGAGAATGGAATATTTCTCTGGCTATTTCTTGAAGTTATGCTGCAGATATCCAATTTATAATTCTAGAAAGAAGAAATATTTTCTGGCTCCTTTCACATTTAAAATGGCAGATATTTTACCTAACTTATAACTATCCTGTTCACAAATTAAGTAGAAATTCTCATTCCTCAAATTTTCTCTTTCATTCCTCAGCCATTTCATTTTGTCTTTTCTTAACTACTTCACAATTAACAAGTTTTTTTTTTTAATTTTTTTTGGAGACGTTTTTCTTATTGGGCACGTGTGCTCGCCAGAAAGACAGAGAGAGACAGAGAGATAGAAAGCAAAAAATCACCCCCCAGGGGATGGCCACACCGCAATCCCTTCTCCTCCGTTCTCCTCTCAGGATCTTGGGCATGCATGCACACGCACCTGGTGTGAGTTTAAGCCACTGGGTCCGGGACTCAAACCACAGTCGACTACATGGGAGTCCAGCGACATAGCCATTATGCTAACTGCTAGTCCCACACAATTAACAAGTTTTAACAGCAAACTAATTTTTTTCATAGAGTAACAGTAAATGTATCTTTTCCAGTAAGGACTGGAAGGCGAGATAGCTAGAAAGGGGATTAGAAAGGGGATTTCTATCCACTCTTTCAGAAGGAGTACATGTTATCATAAGCTCCCAGTTATATTCGACTTTCTGGCAAGAAACTTTCTTAAGGTTTAATTCTGAGCCAGCCATGAAGAAATATAACTTTAGCATTAAAGCTATGCATTCTGGAGAGAAAAGCATAAATCTCTAATGTGGAAGAAAACAGGGAGTAACTCTTATCTTACAGTGCTTCTTTAGAGCATTAGAGAAGATTTGGCAAAGAGAAATGGTACTGACCACATGAAGAAATAACACAAAAAGAAAAAATTAACGTACAGGAATTCCCTAGTTTGGGCGCAGTAGGATGGAAGTTACCTCATGTGGATTTTCCTACAATGAATATTAGCTGCTTGTCTTTACAAAATACCTCTCTGAGCCTCTGGTTCTTCATCTGTAAAATTAGAATTAGAGCCAAACCAACTTCATATGGTTTCCTAAAAAATAATATGTATAAGGCTCTCATACAGTATTTGACACATACTAAGTGTTACACATATTTGCTGTTGTTATTAAATGAGATTATGCAGCAAACTTTACAGATTGTGTAGTATATGTAGAAAATGAAACTGAAAAGCTATCGTTATTTGTGTTCTATTATGAAATAACTATACTGAGGCAATGAAATCTTTACAGAAATGAACTTAATTATCTTGTACTAGAAAAGATTTTATGAAATCCAAATACAGTGTAAGTCAGCTTTGTGGTGCAGTGGTAAAGCACTGCTCAGGAAAGGATGGATTCCACATGGAAAGGTGGTGTGGATGAATTCCTGGCTCAAGTCCGAGACATGCTGGGCATGCGATCAAGTACCCAAGGCCCAACAGGGCTGAAGACTGAAGGAAAAGGACTGTGGCATGACCAGACCCTATGGAGAGTGCTCATCTCTCTTCTCTCTCTCACTCTGTCTCTCTCTCTCAAATGAGCATGCATGTGCTCTATCATGAATGAAGAAAATTTATATTGTAACAAAAAAAAGGAATACTCAAGTTTTCAGAGCAAACTGTCACATTTCAGAGTTAATGAAACAAAATAAGATATTTGTCATTCCCTAGAATAAGTAGGTGAGAGGGGTTCAGAAACCATCTCTATCTGGTTTTAAATGGCTCAGATTAAGTCCTTTTGAAGACAAAGAAGGTTGATCTTCAAGACCATTTTTTTTTCTTTGTAAGAGGTGTGGTCTTTGGTCGTACCTGAATATTTCAAAAAAAAATGGCTTGCAATGGCAGAAAACTACCAAAGCTCACATTTGAGATCCCTTTACAATCCAATCATATCATTTTCTGACCCCTTCCAGATCTATATCATGTAACTATTTTTCTGATGAAGATATACAGTCTCTAGCCCTGATCTGAACATCTGAGGTCTCTTGATGAATGTGGTTGATGGTCCACAGTGGTTTTCAGCCCTAAATACAAATTTAAGAGTGCACTTTATTATAAATATAAATAAAGATTTTAAACTTGAAAAAAAGAGAAAGATCTGGAGGTCAAAAAAGTCATCTAGATGCAATCTATGCCTCTTGTCAGAAAACTCTAAGATAGACCTCTCCTTATTCAAAACAAGCCAGAAACAAAACTTCTAGCATTAGATAAAAAAATTTAAAAAATGCTCTTCCATATAGTAAAAGAGAACAATTATCATGAAGAAAACCATGTGATTTAACATTAGTTTCTATAGGTAGGCCATTTTTAAAATCTGAAGCTAAGACTCAATTTGTATCATCACTAATCTTGATTATGGGATACAAGCCAGGGGCTTCCATGTCCACAGGAGTATACTATTTGGATTCACTAATATAGAAAAATTATATTTTCTTTTTTTTTTAATCTGTTATTTCTTGCTTCTTTGATACAGTTGAAAATCTGGAAATATATGGTCCCAATTCTCAAGTAGAGACCAATGGGCTGGACCTAAGAAGTAAATGCCCCATGAGATGGGTTCATGGTACCCACCAGTTCTCTTTAAATCTTTATCACAGGGCCACTTTACTCATCTGTGTCACTACCTAATCTCTCTTGAAATTTGAATCCATAATCCCTGATATATGAGAAACAGGCTCAATGAAGCCACAGACATCTTGACAAGTACTTTCTACAGTTAAGGAAAATGCAACAGTGGACTGCAACAATGATAAAAAGAGGGCTTCTATATATTCATCCATAAGATCAATGAAAATACTTGCAAATTTGTGAAATTCCATTTTGGGGGTAACTCTGGAAATTAACCAAAGGCTCGAAATAATCTAAGGAGTCATTTATTCAAGAAAAACTTCACAACTTCAGTTAAAATAGCAGACTTTGTGGCATTTTAACTTGGCCTACTTCCACCCCTTGTTTCCAGATATGTAAAATCTTGAAAACCAGCAGCCTACCAGAGGGGAAGGAAGTGGATATGGGACATCTCAGAAAGTTCCATTGGACCCGTCAATCATGTTATAGTGAAGGTGGTTGGATCCCACATGGGTGAATGCGTGGTTTGAGTTCCAGACCTACTGACTTGAAAGACATGTGGAGCATATGTGTATGCATGTCCAAATTCCAGAGAGGAGAATCAAGAAGGGATCGTGGGATGGTCACCCTCTGGGGGGCGGGGGGCGGTGCTCTTTCACTTTCTCTTT
>NW_006204127.1:944893-950551 GCF_000334495.1 Tupaia belangeri chinensis
CAGGGAGTGCCTATGTCCTCCATAAATTGAAAGAACAAAAGAATCCCTGGCCAGGGAATAGCCACTATTGGGTCTGTCTCACTGTTTACCACAGTTCCCCTTCTCACCTCCCCTCAAAATCCTCAATTTGTAGGGCACCGCCATTATTTGACCTGACTTGAACCTTCTTTTGTGGGAAATGCCCCATCCCATCCCCAAGCTGTTTATCAAAAATAAACTGGTGAGCCAGTCCATGACCAGGTGATTAAGGCAGTTGGAGCTCACAGACAACTGTGAGGTTTGAGTACTAGATACAGTCCCTGAAGAAACACACCAGGTATGTGTGCCAAGAAATCCTGAAACAAGACAGAAATGGAGGAGTGGGGGTTACAATATGACCAGTCCCTGTGAGGGGTGCTTTACTGTCTCCCTGTCTCTGTCTCACCTATGCCCTCTAGCAAAAAAAAAAAAAAAAAGATAGAAAATTAATGTTCTATCATTAACTGACCATTGAACTAACAAGGTAAATAGACTCCACAGAGTAAATTATGACCTTGGAATTACTTCTTTTTCTCTAAGAATGTGATTTGACCCAGGCCCTGTTATTTAAGGTGCTTTGTATGAAGATGATGTTCTTCATGTATCATGATTCCTAGTAACCATTTGCTGTTTCATGCCAATCACATAAGGATGTTTGTTGCAGCACTATTTGTGGAATCAGGGATTGGAGGCAATTTAGGATTTGGCCGCAGGGGAATGGATAAGCAAATCTGTGGAGACGTCTATAAGGTACTCTGCAGTAAGTGAACGCAACAAAGTCAATGACCATGTAGTAAAGTGAACGGATCATAAACACCCAAAACTGTACTAAAAAAGTAAAACACATTAAAGATAATAAGCCCTCACACTTACAAACAAAACAGTATTCATTTTGCAATAATATATAAATACTGAAAGATATTGGTAGCAAGGAACTGGTCACAAATGCGGGTGGAGAATGAGGATCGGAGGCTCTTCACAGAACAATGAAGGCAAGGTCTGAGAACTCAGGTTGATTCGACTTTCTGAAACTGAGGAATATAAAGAAGAAAGAAAGGATGAAGAAGTGATAGAGAAAGACTGAAAATAGAGAAAAGATTCAAAGAAAATAAAGAAGAAAAATGTAAATAAAATCTACATTTGAGGTGTTAAAAAATAAATCTTAAAGAAAATCAAATCAGAGAAACAATACTTTGAGGAGATGTGTTTTCTGTAAATCTGGAGAAGTAGAGACAAATATATGAACCAGGGACACCTGGGCCAACATCCCGGCTTTTATCCCCACTCTTTGACTTTCTAATGATGAGCATTGGCCTTTGCAGTACTCAGTATGGTTCAAGCAGAAAGAAAGCCTCATGTAAGAATATTTTTATAAATTATGCCTCTGTTAAGAGGCTGATAACCAGAATACACAGGGGACTCAAGCAGCTTACCTGGAAAAAAATTATTAACCCAATTAAAAGATGGGAAAATGAGCTGAACAAAAATCTCTCTAAGGAAGACATATGAACAGCCAAAAAGCATATGAGGAAATGCTCAATATCCGTCATCATCAGGGAGATGCAGATTAAAACCACAATGAGATACCACCTAACCCCTGTCAGAATGGCGAAGATTAAAAATAAAAAAAAAAAAAAAAAAAAAAAGATAAATGTTGGCAGGGGTGTGGTGAAAGCGGAACTCTCCTACACTGTTGATGGGAATGTAAATTGGTCCAGCCACTGTGGAAAAATATGGAGGTTCCTGAAAGATCTACAGATAGAACTACCATATGATCCAGCCATTCTACTCCTGGGTATCTACTCAAAGGTCGAGAACACTCAGTTGGAAAAATGCTTGCACATCAATGTTTATTGCAGCATTATTTGTGATTGCTGAGACATGGAACCAACTCGAATGTCCAAGAACAAATGAATGGATTGGAAAAGTGTGTCTCAGAAGACTGACTCCTCCATTAGAGCTGAGGACTAAGAGAAGTGCTTTCAGGGACTAAGAGAAATGAAAATTTTCTGCTGAGAATTCACCCTACAGACCCCATTCTTGAGTGCTAGGGACTCCTGTATCCTTCTCTCTGTCTCTCTTTGTCTCTTCCTGTCTCTCTGTATCTCTCTCTTTTTAAAATTTTCTTTTTTATTAACTTTTTAAAGGTAAAATATTTTCTTGGCTCTCAGATCCTCCTTTATCACTAATAATCCCCTTCTCACCTCCCCTTAGGAGAGGCAAAAGGGCAGGCTGGCAAACTAAACTGGCAATCAGGAAAGGGAAAAAACTTCAATAAACAGAAAACCTTAGACTCAAGTAGTTACCATAGACTAAAAAAAAATCGATATCTGAGAATCTTTAGAAATCATCGATTGGAGTGAATACTTTGGGCTAAAGTGCAGGTTGCTGACTAAAAGCACAAGATTACACAGTTCTGGAAATGTAGATTGCAGTCAATAAAAAGCAAGGAAAGTACTTACAAAGTGTGCACTCAGTACTTACTAAGTGTGCGCTCGGTACTTACTAAGTATGCGCTCAGTATACTTACTAAGTGTGCGCTCGGTACTTACTAAGTATGCTCTCCGTACTTACTAAGTATGCTCTCCGTACTTACTAAGTATGCACTCCATACTTACTAAGTATGTACTTGGTACTTACTAAGTATGCGCTCAGTATACTAAGTATGTGCTCGGTATTTACTAAGTATGTGCTCAGTACTTACTAAGTATATGCTCCGTACTTACTAACTATGCACTCGGTACTTACTAAGGATGCACTCCATACTTACTAAGTATGTGCTCGGTACTTACTAAGTATGCGCTCGGTACTTACTAAATATGCACTCCATACTTGCTAAGTATGCACTCGGTACTGAACCCCTCTGTACCTCCATCTTCCAAAAGTCAGAAGTTGATTTGATGTTTTGTCATCACTATATATAATGTAAATCTTTGCAAAAGACGTTCTTCTTTGTAGCTAGCAAATTTACCATGATGTCTACTGACAGTTCCATACCTACTTTAGGTACTCTACATGTGCAGTTTGAATTCCAGAATGAATTCATTATATTTTACTGAACTAAATTTCCTGAACTACATACAGAATACTTCCCCCAGACCAAGGTCTCTTTAGGATTCATAAGAGTGGACCTAATGTATTACCCCATGTATTCTTGAACCTAATGTATCACCCCATGTATTCTTGAACCAGTGTCGGAGACTTTTTGGACGCATGGAAATAAGATTATTTCGCACATAAAAGGAAATATTCCAAGTTCTATGTTTATTTCCATCCAATTCTTTGTTATGCCTAGATTTTTTACAGCTGCATCACCAAGCTACAGCACGTGCCCTAAATCTGTTGAGTGTTGGTGAGTGGAAATACATTTCTGAATAATGGTCCTATTTTAGAAAACAGCTGCTCAATAACTTCCGTGTGAAGTGAAGCAAGTATGCTCTCTGAATTTTTAATCAGAAACACGTACACATGATAGATGTGTGTGTGTGTGTGTGTGTGTGTGTACATACATACAAACAGCCAGAGAGAGAGAAATTGATTGCGCCCTCCTGAGTCTAACCATGAGCTTAGTGAAATAAAACCTAAAGAAGCAGAACCTACATTCAGACCCTGAGTAAAACGGGAAGGCTGGGCGTGGCCCACTTGCATCTTTCCTGAAAAGCCAGTTCATCCAGCTGGGTCTGGGTGCCACTCAATGGCAGCAGGAGCTTCCATCTCCCAAGCTGTTGCGATGTTGTGGAGGGATGAGGGCTCTGAAGCAGGGTCTTCAAAAAGTTCATGGATAAGGCGTATTTAGAAAAGACTATACATGGATTTTTGAAAATTTTTTGTACCAGAATAAATGCATACTTTAACTCTATCTTTCCACAAACCTTTTGAAATCCCCTTGTAGACAAAGAAAGAGGTAAGAAAAGGAAATACTTTAAAAAAAACCCTGCTTACCCCTCTGCAGCAATACAGATTCTTTTTTTCTTGGTAGAGGTTTTCGCTATAGGGCACATGCACTTGCCAGAAAGACAGAGACAGACAGACAGAAAGCAAGAAATCACCCCCGAGGGGGGATGGCCATACCACAATCCCTTCTCCTCCATTCTCCTCTCAGGATCTTGGGCACGCATGCACACATGCCTGGTGTGCGTTTAAGCCACTTGGTCCAAGACTCAGACCGTGGTCGACTACACGGGAGTTCAGTGACACAGCCAATACGCCAACTGCTGGTCACAGTACAAATTCTAAATGATTTCCCTTTTGCTAGCTTTTCTCCTGGTTCCCCTTCATACATTGCTCATGCTAACTTGACCCAAATTATACACACTTATAAAACAGGACATACACAGTAAAGTGAAAGGGAACCTTGGTTCTAATGAATGCTCTGCCCCTAATTCATTTACAAGAGATCCAGGCCACTTTGCCACTTTTGGGTCTCCATTTCTCCAAGTGTGAAGTGGAGCAGCTGGTCTAGGTCATAATTTATCACCTGAAGTTGCAAAATGCTGTGTTCCAGTTAAAAGAGGATCTCACTTGCTGCCGTGACGTGGAATGACCCTGCCGCCCAGCCTCCTGAGTAGCTGGCATCACAGGAGATCACTCCTTGCCTGGCTCACAGAATTCTTAGAAAATATTTCTCTGCTAGAACTCCTGGAACTGACTTTACAGATCTTATACAGTGGTAGAAAAGAGGCCAGGAAACCAAATCTCTGCACATGTAGACTAACTGTGATCAGGATGGTTCAACTCGAATAAAAGAATAAGGTCTCAAGGATTCCTTTACAATATCAAGTGGGAGTGAGGAAAAGTTCTCAGGCCACCAGGATATGAAATCTTAGACCCCAATGTTCCTTATTTAAATTTGTTTTTCTTAGCCACAAGCGTTTATACCTCTAAGCAAAGATATTAAGCCTTCCCTGATCACTGCTATGGGAACAGGCTCCTTGCTCCTTTTAATTCCTGTTGGCTTTCACACCTCTCCCATGGCCCCTATCACTGCCACATGGCATTCTAGTGGTAGGAATACAAGTAGTATCTTTCTTAGTAGACTGTGGGCTTCTTGAGCTTCTTGTTTATCCCTGACGGACACAGCCAGGTGCCCTGTAAACAGAAGACACTCATACAAATGAATGAATGAAGAAGGGGAAAGAAGAAAGGAAGGAGAGAAAGGACCCTTGGGTGGATAAGGAAACATGTATCTGGAGAAATCTTCCTAAAAGAACCGACGCCCCCTAAGTGCAGGGATGGTATACAAGTAGGGGAAAGTGCAACCAAGAGGATTCTCAGGTCACTTAAAAGGCACGACTTGATTTTTCCCTTCGGAGAATGTGGGAAGCTGCACACCAGCGAGTCTGCCGAGGTTTCTCAGAGAGCAAACAATTACCATGATTGGTTCCCTTCCAAAAACCTGACCTTCAAAACCTTGCTCTGATTGGCCACTAGAATCCCTCAAATTTGCATATCTGGCACCTCATGATTGGTCCAAAAGCAACCAATCATAACCCCCGTTAACAACCAAATCAGGGCCCACCATTTACAACCAATCATAGCCCACCGTTTACAACCCACCAGAGTGTATATAACCACGATGCCTGGCCCACAGTAGACAGACGACACAGACGACTGAGAAGACGACACAGACGACCGAGAAGA
>NW_006204127.1:950722-961118 GCF_000334495.1 Tupaia belangeri chinensis
AGGAGATCACGTGACACTCTGTCGTCTCTGTGCTGTACCGTGCTGCCCACAATAAATGGACGCCACTGTCGTCTCCGTGCTGTAACACTACGCCGCTTGTCCCGGCTCTCACTCCTTCACTCAGGAAACCCGTTTGGGTGTCCCCTCCGGGTCGGGACACCTGGCACCCGAACAGGGACGGGACAGGAGAAAAATGACCGAGTACATGATAGGATGATAATAATTATAATAATATATTTTTTAAATAATTACTTTATTTAACTTTATTTATTTATTTTTATTTGACCAGAGAGAGACAGAATGAGAAAGAGAAAGGGAAAGTGAGAAAGCAAGCTGCCACATCCAGGATTCTAACTGCGGTCAACCACGTGGGAATCCAGCATTCTCAACTACCATACCACTTGCTGGCCCAATAATAATAATTTACAAACCAGCAGGGGGTGTGGTGGTTAAGGCACTGGGCTCCCACGTGGTGGACAGCACTTTGAGTCCTGGACTTGGCAGCTTACTTTCTCACTTTCTCTCTGTCTGTCTGTCTCTCTCTCTCTGATTATGTGACACAATTATAATAATAACAATAAATTAAATTAAATAAACAATTATTTAAAAAATCTGTTTGTTTAGTCTGTTTAGTCTGACCTATTTCATTTAACAGCCTAGAATGACATGAAATTCCATGTAGAACCCAGCCATGAATATCACAAATAAATTTCTCATTCTTTCCTTTCAAATCATAATCATTTCCCATCATTCTTTCTTAAATACATTATTTAATCAGAACAGGACAAGATTTGGATTTGACAAAAGAAAAACCTAACTGAAACAAAGTAATAAGACCCTTAAATTTTTATTTTGTATTACTTTATGTAAATATTAACATAACTGTAGAAAATTAGTCAGTTATTGAGCTCAAGAAAGCAAAGTGAGAAAAAATTTAAGATTTAATCTTTTCTTTAATGCCAGAAGGCATATACACAAGAGACAGAGAGGCAGAGAAAGAGAGAGAACACTCCCCTTGGGGCCTGGTCACATCACAATTCCTTTCTCCTCCAATTCTTCATTCTGTTCTGGTTTGCTTTTCAAGCTGATGAGGCCAGGACTCAAAAACTCAGGTTAGCCAGCGGGACCTGTGTTCTTCAGTGCAGCTCCCAGCAGTTGTGCTACAGGACCAGCCCCCGTATTTATTCATTTATTTATTCATTTATTTATTTATTTATTTTAAAGACTTTTGTCATAGGACATGTATGTTCACTCGGGAGAGACGGTGAGAGGGAAAGTGAAAAATCGCCCTCCAGGGGGAATGGTCATGCCACAATCCCTTCTCCATTCTTTTGGAATTTTTAGCCTGCACACACATACACCCAGTGTGAGTTGCAAGCTGCCAGGTCTGGGACTCAAACTGTGGTTTACCATGTGGGAATCCAGTGCCTTAACCACTATGCCATCTGCTGCCCTCTTCCCCACCCCGTCTTTTAAAGATAGGGTCTCTTCCTGTCACAGTCCTCCTGCCTCAGTCTTCCTGAGTCCCTGGTCCTTCAGCCTTTGGGTTAGACCTGGGACAAGCCCCATGTGGCCCCAGCCTGCAGAGGGCAGCATCTCAGCAGTGCCCACCACGGCGACCAGGCCCATGAGGTAATTCTTACAGGCAGACCCTCGCTGCCACTTCAGCTTGAAACAAAGCAAGAACAACTTTCATCCTAGGACACAGGAAAAACTACTAAACTGTGAGACTTCCTGGTCTTCCTTGTCCTCCAGTTGTTTTTGCCATGTGACTGAGAGAGAAAGGAGACACGCTACCGACAATCAAGCTGAAGGGCGTTTTTAACTTCACACCCCAGGAACTCGCACTATTCAGACCTATTTCGGCAAACAGCACATCGCGGTGTGCTCCATCAGAAACTAGTGAGTGACTGTTTGGTGGGTGAAACCAGGATTGAAGACTACAGTCACATCAAAGGTAGTGACATCTTAGAGGCCAGAAAACTGCTTTTAGCTGAACAACGAGCACCTCTCTGATCAAAGAAAGATCAGGGGCACAGCCTCTTTGTTTTCTCAGGTAGCAGCTGCTTCTGGAGCTCAGGAATCACATACCACACCGTTACCTGTGCCATCCACTGAGCCCAGCCTGGGTCCTGTTCTACCAAGTTCAGAAGGACCTTAATACCACCTCTTCCAGGGAGACTCAGGGACCTGCTGAGTCCAGGATTATATTAGCTACATATGATAATGGACGCAAGAACAAACACCCGGGTATCTAATACCAAAACATGAAAGGCAAGTGTATTTTCCTGGCTTGAATTATTTGGATAATTTCCAGGGTAGACTCGGCGAAATTAAATCTAGCAATCTCTAGAACTCGGAAACGTCAACATTTGACTTTGACTTGGAGTGATGATTCGGCTGTCACTTCTCAAAAGTCCAAAAAGCTTTGTGTGAGGCTGCACACATGAACTTCCTCGTCATGGAGACTGATGGCAGCCATCTGCAGGTGCCTAAGAGGAGCAGGACTTGCTGGTGAGCAAGGGACCACTCTTGCTCTGAAAGGGGTTAGTCACAAGATGGATCAGTATTGTAAAGTATTAGTGAAACAAAATGGCACAGAAAAGTGAAGAAAGTGCCTGGCCACGATGGGATAAGCAAGAGGGTGCTACTACTTGAAGCTGGAGCCACGTGGGAGGCTTGGGCTCAACTACCTGGCCAACATGGACAGCCCAGGATGCTAGTGCACACCTGTGCTCTTAGCTAACTGGAAGGCTGGGGCAGAGGATGGTGAAGGTGAGAGACCCTGTCAAAAACGCCTGCTCTTCTCTTTCTCACTCTCCTCCTCTTCATGTGTGCTCATAAGTAACACTACTAACAATAACAAAGCTATAGAATGTAACCAAAAAAAGTAGAGGATGCAGGTGCCAGCAGGTGGCGTGGTGGTTAAGGTGTTGTACTCCCACATGGTCAATAGTGGTTCAAGTCCGGGGCCCAGAGGTTTGAAACTCATGCTGGGTGTATTTTGTGTGGGCCCAAAATCCCAGGAGGAGGATGGAGAAGAACAGATTGTAATGTGGTTGTGTCCCCGAGGGGTGACGTCTCACTTTCCCTCTCATTCTCTCTCTCTCTCTCCTCTCGCTCTCTCTCTTCCAAGCACACATGCTCTATTAAAATAAATAAATAAATAAGTAAACAAAAAAAAAATTTTTTTAAAGTGAAGAAGTAACCAGGATTTTTCATACCAGGCTTTTCACTGTAAGAGCATTTAGCAATTCACTTAAATTCTTTGGGCCTACATATTAGTTTTCTAACATGTAAAAATAAAGAAGTTGGACTATTACTATGGATTTAATTATGTTTTGTGCTTCACCAGCTCCTGAAAAGGAGCTGATGTTAGCAGTTGGACTTCTAGATTTACTTCTACAATTTAAATTCTCTATGTTTTTCTCTCTTTTAAAAGCGTCAAATTAAATGAGAAAAATAGTTGTTGACAGGAGATTTTTATGAAGAGAGGTGAGATCTGTGGCCCAGGCAAAGGCTCCCACAACAAGGTATCCTGGGATATCAGTCAGGATGAGTTCGACCTCGCCTAATAGGAGCTCTCAATCAACTGATTAAATAAAAGGGGAGGTTTTTTTTTTTCTTTTTCTCTCTCTTTAGAACATTTTTTAAAGTGTTGGAAAGGAAAATGTCATTCAAGATACAACTTTTTTACATTTATTTGACACTCTTGCCTCCTGCAAAGAAGTCTTTTCCTCCAACTAGCTCTTCTCAGGCTTATCTGATGGTTGGAGCAGTGACAAAAATCACATCCTTGGAGTCTGTCCAGGAGAGAAGCAGTGACCGTGTCACCCCTGCCCTGAGTGTGTCGCTGTATGAGCAAGAAAAACATTGCCTCAGCAGATCTGGGTCTATGGTTGTGCCTACACCAATAATTTAGACAAAAAAAAAAATCGCTGGAGCTGGTTTAGTTCAATTATAGATTCGAGACCGGGCCCTGAAAATGTATCTGTCATCCTCTGAAGTACACAGCTGTGTGCAAGGTGGGTGCTCCTAGAAGAGAGAAGGGGAGGTGGCTTTGAGAGGAAACCAGAGCTGCTGCCCAGGGGAGACCTTCACGGTAGTACACTATGTTAGAGAAATTAGCGAGATCTCTGTCCACTATATGAATCGGACTCTGCTCCGGTTTTCTATTTAACAGGTTTGTGCTTAGCACATTAAGCACAATACCAAGAGGATCGCTGCCTCTTTGTAGTCTCTCATGGGTCAGTAATAATAATAATAATGACACAATAATACACATTAACCTGATCTTTCTCATAAAACTTCTTACCTCTTATTGGAACAGAATCATGAGTAGACTAGAAGAGAGTGTTACTTGTCAGAAGAATAAATAAATAATACAGACTAGAGGTAACCAAGGCAAACAAAAAGGGAATAATGAGGAGGGGATTCGAGCCTTAGACAGCAGGCAGAACTGGAAGCATCTAGGGACTGGTTATAAGTAGAGGGTAAAGAAGAGAGGAGAGTTGAAAACCATGGTGAAGGAAGAGAAGAAAACCAAAGGAACATTTCCGGGATAGAAATGAGAGAAGATGATACATCGAGGCTTGTGGGCAGTTACTTTGCAATGCTGTGAGAGTCTGTGTTTGCAGTTCAAGTGAGATGCCTCCAGCGGCCAAGCTTTTGTAGAGAAGAGAAGAGTGGCCGAAGACATACTCGAGGGAAGGCCAGCATTAACAAGAGAGCAGAGGAAGGGAAGCATGAGAAAGCTTGTCCAGAGAGAGATGGAAACTAGGAGGAAAAAGCTGACACAAGCTTCAAGGAAACAAATATTTAATGACAAGGAGTAGTATTTACAGGTAGAGGAAATCTCCAATGTCATAAACTAGTTGTGGCAATACAAAATATAGTGAGAATTCGCCGTCTCGTTATTCCCTATTTTTCTTGGCTAAGAACCCCATACAATGTGTATGATTTATTTGTTCTCCTGGTAGATCTTCTAGTGTACTCATGCCTCTGTGCCAGTAAGATGCACCAGTGTTTATAAAAAATAACAGGTAGGGAACCAGCAGTTAGTGTAATGGCTATGTTGCTGGAGTCGGCCGCAGTTCGCGTCCCGGACCCGGTGGCTTAAAACTCACACTGGGCACGTGTGCGTGTGTGCCCAAGATCCCGAGAGGAGAATGGAGGAGAAGGGATTGCGGTGTGACCAACCCCCCTGGGGGGTGATTTCTCGCTTTGTGTCTCTATGTCTTTCTCTGTCTGTCTGGCAAGCACGCACACCCTATAGCAAAAACCTCTCCAAAATAATAATAATAATAATAATAATAACAGGTTAATCTGTATTATTATTATTATTAATTATTTTCCTACTGATTCCACGAAATGACATCTGGCATTACAGATGTGAAAGTAAAACTGCAGGGTGTCCAGGAGTAGATGATAGGCAGGAAGAACTAGAGATACTATGGCAGCAGAAAGGACCAAGAATCCAGAAGAGTCTTTTGTTCTGAGAATGGAAACACAGCCAAGAATATG
Source organism: Tupaia belangeri chinensis (assembly GCF_000334495.1). Taxonomy (NCBI): domain Eukaryota; kingdom Metazoa; phylum Chordata; class Mammalia; order Scandentia; family Tupaiidae; genus Tupaia; species Tupaia belangeri. The sequence continues at coordinate 956,246 of NW_006204127.1, forward strand.
CCTAGGCTCAACAGAAAGAGCCTTTAGATGGAAAAGGTTAAAACGCCCAGAGAAGGAACAATTGTTACACTTAAGAACACAGTAGACTTTAAAGTGGCTTTAAAGCCAAAGGGTGAGAGAGAGAGAGAGAGAGAGAGAGCGAGAAAGTAAGCAAGCCCTTCCCCTTGGGGCATGGTCATACTGTGCTATCTCCCTCTCTCCCTCCTTTCAGGATTTTACACACGTGCATGCACACGTGCCTGGCACACTTCTCTAGCCTCTAGGTCCAGGACTCAGACAGCAGAGTTGGTTACATGGGTCCCAGCTGCCTTAACTGCCATGTTACTGACTGACCCAAGAAAAGCCACTTCCAACAAACTTATTAATTCCACAAATTCTTTTTGAATGCCTATCATTTTAGCACTGGAGATGTATCAGGGAATACACAGGTAAACAATACATTTCTAGAAAAAAATTAAGAAACCTAATTTATTCAAATAAGAAATTTATAATACCTATTTTTTTTTATTTATGACTCTTTTGTTTTTTTGAGGGAGAGATTTTTGTTATAGGGCATGTGTGCTCACCAGAGAGACAAAGAGAGACAGAAAGTGAGAAATAACCCCCCAGGGGGAATGACCATGCCCCAATTCTTCTCCTCTATTCTCCTCTCGGGATTTGGGGCACACATGTACACGCACCTGACTGATTTTTAAGTTGCAGGGTCCGGGACTCAAACTGTGGTCAACTATGTGGGAGTCCAGCAACATAACCAATACACCATCTGCTGGTCCCTTTTATCTATTATTCAAAAAATTGTGGATTGTGCTAGGAAAATATGAAAAAGTTTGAAAATCATCTCACTGGAGAAGCACCAGAATGAAAAGCACTAGGTTGTTGGGAAAGTTATGGCATATTTTCCTATGCAAAAATGCATCGTGACTTTTCCTGACAATCCAATATGTTCGTGTGCCTATTTTAAATGCCTTGCTCACAGCACAGCTCCCCAAGGCCAGAGCATCCCTTACCGACTCTTTCCTGGGGACAGCAGAATCCTGGGGATTTTCAGACCCAGCAGAGAGAGGGGCTTCTCTAGGAGTGGGAAGTCAGAATAGGCCTAGACAGAGCAGCTTCAGTAGGAGAAGGGATTGCGGTGTGACCAACCCCCCTGGGGGGTGATTTCTCGCTTTGTGTCTCTATGTCTTTCTCTGTCTGTCTGGCAAGCACGCACACCCTATAGCAAAAACCTCTCCAAAATAATAATAATAATAATAATAATAACAGGTTAATCTGTATTATTATTATTATTAATTATTTTCCTACTGATTCCACGAAATGACATCTGGCATTACAGATGTGAAAGTAAAACTGCAGGGTGTCCAGGAGTAGATGATAGGCAGGAAGAACTAGAGATACTATGGCAGCAGAAAGGACCAAGAATCCAGAAGAGTCTTTTGTTCTGAGAATGGAAACACAGCCAAGAATATGCCTAGGCTCAACAGAAAGAGCCTTTAGATGGAAAAGGTTAAAACGCCCAGAGAAGGAACAATTGTTACACTTAAGAACACAGTAGACTTTAAAGTGGCTTTAAAGCCAAATGGTGAGAGAGAGAGAGAGAGAGAGAGAGCGAGAAAGTAAGCAAGCCCTTCCCCTTGGGGCATGGTCATACTGTGCTATCTCCCTCTCTCCCTCCTTTCAGGATTTTACACACGTGCATGCACACGTGCCTGGCACACTTCTCTAGCCTCTAGGTCCAGGACTCAGACAGCAGAGTTGGTTACATGGGTCCCAGCTGCCTTAACTGCCATGTTACTGACTGACCCAAGAAAAGCCACTTCCAACAAACTTATTAATTCCACAAATTCTTTTTGAATGCCTATCATTTTAGCACTGGAGATGTATCAGGGAATACACAGGTAAACAATACATTTCTAGAAAAAAATTAAGAAACCTAATTTATTCAAATAAGAAATTTATAATACCTATTTTTTTTTATTTATGACTCTTTTGTTTTTTTGAGGGAGAGATTTTTGTTATAGGGCATGTGTGCTCACCAGAGAGACAAAGAGAGACAGAAAGTGAGAAATAACCCCCCAGGGGGAATGACCATGCCCCAATTCTTCTCCTCTATTCTCCTCTCGGGATTTGGGGCACACATGTACACGCACCTGACTGATTTTTAAGTTGCAGGGTCCGGGACTCAAACTGTGGTCAACTATGTGGGAGTCCAGCAACATAACCAATACACCATCTGCTGGTCCCTTTTATCTATTATTCAAAAAATTGTGGATTGTGCTAGGAAAATATGAAAAAGTTTGAAAATCATCTCACTGGAGAAGCACCAGAATGAAAAGCACTAGGTTGTTGGGAAAGTTATGGCATATTTTCCTATGCAAAAATGCATCGTGACTTTTCCTGACAATCCAATATGTTCGTGTGCCTATTTTAAATGCCTTGCTCACAGCACAGCTCCCCAAGGCCAGAGCATCCCTTACCGACTCTTTCCTGGGGACAGCAGAATCCTGGGGATTTTCAGACCCAGCAGAGAGAGGGGCTTCTCTAGGAGTGGGAAGTCAGAATAGGCCTAGACAGAGCAGCTTCAGTACATCTGACTCTTCTACCTTCACTTTGTTTCAGAGAGCAGAGCGGACAACAGCAATAACAAAGGCACTGGCAGCCAACAAGCACAGAAGTGAGGACTCAAACCAACTAGGCCTCACTTCACCCTCAAAACCTCAGAAAGAGTCACACCAACTGAGCCACTGTCTCATCCCTGAGGTCCTCAGCACCATGCTAAATACAGCTGTGTGATCCTCTCTGAGCTGCATGCCCACAGCCTCTGCTGTTCTAATAATCATCTCCCTTCTCCTTAGGCAGTTATCAGGCCCTGGAGTTCCAACTTTCCCACTCCTGTAAAGCCACGGTTGTGCTCCCACCTCAGGCCTTTGCAGTCACTTTTGCTTATCTTTGCAACACTTGGTTGCTAGAAAGCTACAGAGACTCTCCGTCACTTCCCTCAGGTCTCTGTGCTGTTTCCTTCTCACAGAGTAATGCATGATCCTCCTGTGAAAAATACCTCCCTTTAGTCTCCATCACCTGCCAGATTACTTTCATCATTGGACTTTTCATTATCTATCACATTTGTTTATTTTCTGTTCCCCATCCAATCCCAGAACAAAAGTGTAAAAGCAGGCAGTTGTTTGTTGACTACTATGTCCTTAAAGCCTGTAACAGAGCCTAACATATTGCCCAATGGTCACTCGTGGACTAGTTCACCCATACCCTGGTGCATTACTAACTCGTCCACATCTCCCATTTCTGCTTTCCATCCCACCATTTCCTCCACGATGCTTTGTTTGACCTTTTTACTTCTCCTTCCCTCCAAATGCAGGCTCAGTGAGTTCCCCCTACATCCAAAACACCTAGTCAGTGAGAAATAGAACAGAATACAACTTCCAAAATGGACTGACTTATGAAACAGATGATCTGTACCAAACCATGATGTCAGGACAAACTGAGCTGAAGCAACAGCTCATTCAGATCCATATATTATGAGATAAGACCTCAGAAGACAAACCAATTTAAAAGTAAATGTGGAAAAAAAAAAAAAAAAAACAACTTCCAAAAGGGACATCTACTCTGCTCTTCCATAAAGACAAAAACTGGCAAAAAAAAAAATCATCAAAATCAACTCCTTCAGAAATCTGGAAATTATGGGAACCAGCAGTTAGCGTAATGGCTATGTCGCTGGACTCCCACGTAGTCGACCGTGGTTCATGTCCCGGACCCGGTGGCTTAAAACTCACACCGGGCACGTGTGTGTGTGCATGCCCAAGATCCCGAGAGGAGAATGGAGGAGAAGGGATTGTGGCGTGGCCATCCCCCCTGGGGGGGGATTTCTCGCTTTCTGTCTCTCTGTCTGTCTGTCTGGCAAGCGCACGCGCCCTATAGTGAAAACCTCTCAAAAAAAAAAAAAAAAAAAAAAAAGAAATCTGGAAATTAATCAAAGACTTGCAAAGGTTCCAGGAGCATTTACTTTTTAAAAATAATTGGTCGACTCTCAATAAGAACAGCAAGCGTGTGCTCCACAGCTCTGTGGTAGCTCTGAAAACCAGTAGCTTCATGACTGTGGTGGGAATTCCTCAACCTAACGGACGTTGATCATTCTCACCATGAGGGTTCCATAGACAAGAACACTCGGTTATCCAGCAACTGACCTGGTTTACAAATTCTGACCAGTCTCTACCCAGATCATACTAATTTCTGCCCTGAGACCAATTTAAAACAAATCCCCATCCCCTACCTCTTACACTCTACCATGTCTATAAAAATGGAACTCTCTAAAATTTAGACAAGTCTCTGCCTTCTACTCTCTCCACCATGTCTAGGGAATGCCTTTTCCAACTTGCCCTTTTGGAAACAATTTTGAAACCTGGTCAAGGTGGCAAATGCCCTGGTTCAGCAAATGTAACAGATTTGGCCTTGCGTGATCAATGGTTATCCCTGCTGCTCATCCACAGGGACTTGATAGCATTCTACTCAATATTTGATTTTTATGCCTTTTTTCACACTAGCCTGTGAACCAGGGACTATATCTTTTCTTCCTCCATGTCACCAAGATAAATTCTAGAATATAGTAGAGACTAAGTCAATGTTTACTGAATGATGAGTCTATGCATGATAGAAACTTGGTAGATTTAAAATGTACCATCTGGAATTTCGTTTTCATTTTGTTCGAATCGGAAGTTAAGTACCTCAGCCCATTTTTCTTTGTCTAATCATGAAAAACAGAAACAAAGGCAAAAAGCACAAGAATAGAACAAATGCCAAGAATGTTTGCTTTAGAGAATATGAAGCAGCACGACAGGAGATAACGTAAGCCATGCCACAGGGA
>NW_006204127.1:961136-964902 GCF_000334495.1 Tupaia belangeri chinensis
GGAAAGAGGCAGAGATGACCACGTCAACTTCTCTCGTAAACTCTGAGTCATGGAATTCATTTCACGCATAAGATGATGCTACACATACCTAACATGTGCTGTGACAAATCCGACATACCGATAACATTTTTTTCTTTTGAAAAAAACATTGCAGAAATTACTAAATTAATGGAGAAGAAAATAATTTGAATGACTTAATGCAATGTAAAACATGCGAATGTTCTCTCTGACCACTCTTTTTGTTAGAGGTTTTTGCCTTAGGGCATGTGCGCTTGCTGGGGAGAGACAGAGAGAGAGAGAGAAAGAGATAAAGACAGTGAGAGGGAGACCAGCAGTTGGTGTAATGGCTATGTTGCTGGACTTTCATGTAGTTCAAGTCCCAGACTTGGTGGATTAAACTCATTTAAAGTGATTTCTCGCTCTCTGTCTGTCTCTCTTTTTGGCAAATGCACGTGCCCTATAGCAAAATCCTCTCCAAAAAGAAAAGACAATGAGAGGGAAAATGAGAAATCACCCCCCAGGGAGGATGACCACGCTGCAATCCCTTCTCCTCCATTCTCTTTCTGGGATCTTCCTACACACGTGCCTGTTGTGATTTTTCAAGCTGCCAGGTCTGGGACTTGAACCTCGGTCAGCCATGTAGGAGTCCAGTTTACTGGGCCATCACTCTTTTTTTTTTTCTTTTTTTTTTTTTTTGAGAGGTTTTTGCTACAGGGCACATGTGCTTGCCAGAAACAGAGACAGAAAGCGAGAAATCACCCCCCACACCACAATCGCTTCTCCTCCATTCTCCTCTCGGGATCTGTACGCACACACGCCCGGCGTGAGTTTAAGCCACCAGATCCAGGATTCGAAACATGGTCAACTACATGGAAGTTCAGCGACATAGCCATTAGGCTAACTGCTGGTCCCATCTTTGTTGTTTTTTAATGCAGACTTTATCATCTATCTTTTTTGTTTTCATCCTTTGAATTAATTTTTGTTTTAAAATGACTTATTTCTGATGACAGTCTCACCATGTTGTGGTCCTTCTGCTTCACCCTCCCACTTAGGCCTGTGAGCAGGCACCACCCCCTCCAGCCCCTTCTTTTAGGCAGGATCTCACGGTGTGGCCCAGGCTGTCCTGAGCTCACAACCTTCCTGCCTCAGCCTCTGGGAGTTGCTGAGATTACAGGTACACACCGCCATGCCCAAACTTTAGGCTGGACTTGGAATCAAACCAGCCACCCATGTGGTCCCAACCTGTGCAGCATGGCACCTTAGCTGAGACTATTTTCATCCTTTTAATAGAGATATGGGTAAAGGATAGTATTTCGCTACATGAAACGAACTGCGAAGCACTGGTAAGTAGAAGCCAACAGCAGGCGTTGGTATTGGGAGCCAGTGGAAGCGGTAAAGGCTACAGAATTGACGCGCCCCTTCTGACAGGAAGAAGGTGCTACACAGAAATCAGATCTGGTGCCACCGTCCCGCCCATCTCCTAAAAGAAGATGAACACAATATTAATATTTTCGTTTAAATGTATTAAAAAAAGGAAAAAGAAAAAAATTTAAAAAGAGAGAGGGAAAAGAGAACAAAGGAAGAAAGAGGAACATGAAGACCAATAAAGCATGTCCGTGGGCTAGCTCTGGCCTTGCTCTAGTGGACCTACAGCTCTCACAGATGTGGAAATTGACACACAGGGACACATATCAAGGTCATGTCAGAGGTCAGTGTCGAGGAGGAGAACCCATTGGTGTTATTCCTAGGGCTGTACTATTAATACATTGTGTTACCTGAGCATGTCCTAAAACCATAATCTCATTTCCACAGGCGTTTTGTATGTCACTTCGAAACCGTTCTCTTGAAATGCAGCGTGCTGAGTGAATAATGACATGCTCTGCTCTTAGCGAATGAAGAGCAGGGAGAAGCCTACACTTCTTTTCACCAGAAACTCCTCAAAAAGGCTCGGCTTCCAACACTTCCACTTCCTGAATCTTTTACAGCATGACCCAAGAGGCTAGAGAGCACTTGAAGTAAACAGTTTTTACTATATTTTACTGTCGAGCTGGTACAATAATGTTTTCTGGGCCTCTCACAGTGCCTTTGAACTAACCATCTCACGTGCCCACAAATGGGGTTGCACAGGATGACATCAGCCATGCTGTGACGAGGGCGGACGGTAGAGAACTTCACACGCCTCTCACGGTGCCTTTGTAACCATCTCACGTGCCCACAAATGGGGTTGCACAGGATGACATCAGCATGCTGATGACGAGGGCGGACGGTAGAGAACTTCACACCTGGTAAGCCAGAAGAAAAGCTGAGAGAAGACACAGCACAAGCCAATGCGATGGGCCTCTCCTCCTTTTCTTATTTTCCTACAAAATGTAATTTATTTATTTTTACTTCAAAATTTTTTTTTAAATTTAACTTCATTTATTTACTTATTTACATTTGACTGGGGGGTAACGGGTGGGGAGGGGAAGTCACCAGGTCCTGGACTCAAACCACAGTCGGTCATGTTGCAGTCCAGCACTCTATCATCATGCCACCTGCTGGACTCCAAAATTGTATTTATAAGCTAGTTCTGTATTCCTATTTACTGAGTTGTGTCTAAGTAAGGCTTCATTTCTTCTCAAATTTCATAGTCTGCCCTTTCTGATGATTTTTATGATCTATTAACTGCTTATCCTGTGGCCGTTACTATTATCATTATTATTTATTTATTTTTAGATTTTTGCCACAGGGTATATGCCCTTACCAGAGAGGAAGAGAGACACAGGGAGAAGAAAAGTGAGAAATATCCCCCAGAGAGCATGCCGTGCTGCAGTCCCTTCTCCAGTGTCCTCTCGGGACTTGGGGCACACACACAATTGCCCAGCAAGATTCCAGCTGCCAGGTCTGGGACTTGAACCCTGGTCAGCCAGGTGGAAACCCAGTGCTTTAGCCACTTGTGGTCTGACTTCACTGTGGCCCTTCTTGGTTCTAGAGTTAAGTTAAAATATTAACAAAAATTATGATTGTACAGCTGGCAAGAAAAGAAGCAAATTAGCACAGAGAAGGTACGTTCAGAATGAAGCTTGTGTAGAGTGATGAACTCTTTTTCAAATTTCTCTTTTAGTGTGTCAGATAACTACCCTTGGATTCTGAGTAATATTCAATTTTTTCTCAATTTTATTAAGAACTAAGAGAAGGGTATGCAAAGGATATAAATCTCTGAATGTTATTCCAGACTTCACAAATTAGCATTCTCCCTGGGTGATAAGATGTACATAAGATTGAGAATAATGAACCTGGGGGAAAAGCATCACATTCTAAGGGAAAAAATAGAACAATGTTTTCACAGTGAGACTCGGCTTAATGGGTCAGAAGATGCTGTGCCCAGCTGGACAATGGGGAAAATACATTACCTAGAGCAGTCTTGACTCCACTTCCAGATACGTCATCAATTTCAGCTGAAGCCATGCTAGCAAGGGGGCTGCCCTGCGGGTCTACCTTTTGGTTTTCTGTATACCCACGAGCGAGACACTTAACCTGTGTGCACTTACATAGTGACTATGAAGGAAGGTATGTCCTCTATTGACAAGCACACTGCAAGGCCAAGGGCTGAGTATCACACTGTTACATATGTGTTAGTGTGCACAATTATAAGTTCACAAAGCATTGAACATGCATTTTAATACCATTTGAGCAATAAACTTTTATAATTAATCATGAGATTATAAAAATAGACTGGATTGAATATTCTAGAACAATCAACCATAAGGAGTTCAAAATCGGACGT
>NW_006204127.1:964915-976834 GCF_000334495.1 Tupaia belangeri chinensis
TAAAGACAAGTAAATTAAAGTTAGAGAAAAAAATGCTGCTCCTTATCATTTTAAAACTCAATAACATGACAAAATTAGATTTAATTTTGGGACCAACAGTTAGCGTAATGGCTATGTCACTGAATTCCCATGTAGCCGACCGTGGTTTGAGTCCCAGACCTGGTGGCTTAAACTCACGTCGGGTGCATGTGGATGTGTGCCTAAGATCCCGAGAGGAGAATGGAAGAGAAGGCATTGTGGCGTGGCCATCCCCCCTGGGGGGTGATTTCTCACTTTCTATCTCTCTGTCTCTCTCTGTCTTTTTGGCGAGCATGTGCCCTATAGCAAAATCCTCTTCAAAAATAAAAAATAGATTTAATTTTAAGAGTTGACTGGTTGTGAGGAAGACACAAGGAGACAGCAGACAGTACTTACCCTACCTTCAAGTCTCGCCTTGCCTAGGCGCTCTGTAGCGCAGAGATGTCACACCTCGATCATACATTGTTAGTGTGAACCAATTCCCATTGTCCAGTGTTCAATATATTATAATCTTATGGATTTCCTGGAAGAGCCTCCTTCTATATCACAAAGTTATATACATTTATCTCTTGCTCTGGGAGATTATTATATTGTTGGTTCTTGATAATATTCAATTTGGTAAAGTAATTTCCAGCAATTTAGCAGACGGTCACAAAATGCTAAAATGATATCTGAGAAGAGTTTGGGCTATAATATTTATAAATAACATCCATCAGTCCATTAATTTGTAACACATTTGTATTGATTGCGTACTATGCATTGGTCATTACCCTGGGCAATGGATATAATCAAGAACAGGCATGCCAAGTTCCCCTCATAGAACTTGCATTTTAGGAGAGGCAGATGATGTACTAACAAACTGAATATCAACTAGTAAAAAACGCTGTGCAGATCATTTAGATGGGAAAAGTGAGAGTCATTTGGTACTTCTCTCAGACAAGGAAGACCTCTCTAAAGCAGTAACATTTAAGCAAGAACAAGACAATTGTAGGATATATACAGAATAACGAGTTCAGGTAAATGGACCAGCCACTGCAAATCCCTAAAACTGAAACAAGCTTGGCATGTGTCAGGAACAGAAAGAAGCCCAGAGTAGCTGCAATAAGACAGGGAAGTCAGCAACTTCTCAAATCAGTGTGAGAAGATTTTAAAAAGACTGTGTTATAAAGAATGTGCCACAATTCACAAACTCCAGATAAACTTTGTAGATAACATAACATCAGATTAAAGTTATTTTTTTAGTTTTAATCAATGTATTATGTCTATGTAAAACAAAGTCCTTCTTTTTAGTAAACAAAGACATATTTAGGATACAAGAGCACTGTACGCGATTTGTGTGTGTGTGTGTGTGTGTGTTAGTTCTTTCTTTATTTTTTTTCCAATTTATTTATTTGCATTCATTCACTGTACATCATTACAACATACAAAATGAGATTTTCCATCTAGAGTACACTGTATATTGTCTCAATCAAGCACATCAACAAACATGTTATTCTTAGCAAATGATCTTCCATTTCTTGTTTTCTGTATGTTTTGCTTTTTCCCCCCATCCTTGGTTCCCTATCTCTTACCCTCTGCCACCTCCTGTTCTCCTCCCACACTGTCTCTGGTATCTATGTTTGCTTTCTATACCATTTCCCCCCCACATTTTACTGAATCACCAAAGACCCTAATCAATCCAAATACCCTCCTAGCAAACACATGTGGCACACACATTTCCATGAGCACAAGTCTAACTTTACGCATCCTACAAAGTAGCACCTAACTGGGGCTACGTATCCTACTGCAGTCATTGAATAATCCAGTACACACTGCATAGTGACTCAATCATGCACATTACAAAAAATATAAATTTCCACTTCTAGTTGCTAGAATTAATTCCACCCCTCTTTCTGACCCTCTGTCCCTTCCCACCCTCCTCTCACACCACCTCTAGTGTCCAAAATTGTCCTCCATTCCCTTCCCACCCACATTGCATTGATCACACAATTTCCTACATAACCTGACTACTTTCAAAGGTGAGTTCCCTCGTTACTACTAAGAAAACCAGTTTTAACTTAAATCAAAGAACCGCCAAGGAACTTTGCTTAAAGCCCGGAAACAGGTTAGGATTCTGTTCAAATGGTAGGTGCATGAACCTATCAGTCTCATATACTTTTATCTTCTGTTCTGGTTCAATTTTCCTGATTAAATTCTGGGATATAGTATTCAACTCCAGACTTGTCCCTATGATTAAGTTAGCTACTTTCTCAGTTTTTGGACTCTTATTTCCATGTATCTGCGTTTAGTTTTCCTGATACAGCACATCCTTGAGAACTTCTTGGAGGTCTGGTCTGGTGCTGGTAAATTCTTTCAGGTTTTGTTTATCTGAGAATGTTCTTGTCTTTTCTTCCCACCTGAAAGATAATCTTGCCGGATACAGTATTCTTGGCTGAAACTGCTTCTCTCTTAACACTTGGAATATATTTTCCCATTCTCTCCTCGCTTTTATTGTTTCTGATGAGAGATCTGCTGTTAGCCTGATGGGATGTCCTTTGTAGGTAACTTGATGTTTTTCTCTTGCTAATCTTAGTATCTTGTCTTTGTCTGCAGTTTTGGTCAACCTGGCTATAATGTGTCTTGGAGAAGATCTTCTAGGGTTGATTCTATTTGGGGTCCGTTGTATTTCCTGGGACTGGATCTTTGAATGCCTCTCTAGGTTTGGAAAGTTTTCTTGCAGGATTTCCTGGAATAGATTATCAATGCCCTTATGGGTTTCCTCACCTTCTGGAATGCCAATTATCCGGATATTTGGACGTTTGATGGTATCCAGTACTTCTCGCATATTATTCTCAAATTTTTGTGCCATTTTCTCAGCCTTCATGGTGGATTTTTCTAGGCCAGCCATTTTCTTCTCTACATCTGAGATTCTCTTTTCTGAATGATCTAGTCTGCTTTTAATGCTTTCCAGGGAGATTTTGACTTCTTGTATTATAGACTTCATCTCTAGCAGTTCCGTTTGAGTCTTTTGTAAAGTGTGTAATTCCACTTTTAGATCTTGCAGGAATTTCCTCATCTCTTGGAACTCGTCAATTTCTTTCTCCTTTCTCTTTAGCAGTTCATTATCTCTCTTCTCTTCCATCTCTGTTAGCTTAGACATTATGAATGATCTGAATTCCTTATCAGACATTTCCATGATTTTCACCGAACTGCTTGTGGATGAAGAGTTACTCTTTTCCCTAGGAGGAGAGGTATTTTCTTGTTTTCCCATGTTTCTCGTGATCCGGCGGTGATTTCTTGTCATCTGATGAATGTTGTGTTTCTTTCAAATTCTTGAGGTTCAGCCTTAATGTTCAGGAGCAAGCAGACAGAGGTGATCCAGAATCTCTTTGCTGTTCTATTGTGCTTGCGCTAGCTCGTTTGGTGGAGGCTGAATTATTAGTAGAAAATCTTCATTCCCTTAAAAATCTAGTTCACTGTAGCCATGTGGAACCTTGTCCTGAAGGCCCGTGGCTTCTTCTGCCTTGTATGCGATTTCATAAATAGTTCAGAAAACATATTTCTGTAAATAAGTACGCATGTAAGAGTTAACATTTGATAAATCTAGGAAGGATATAAGGACTTTTTTTTGGAGAGGTTTTTACTGTGGGGCACGTGCACTCGCCAGAAAGACAGAGACAGAGAGACAGAGAGATAGAAAGTGAGAAATCACCCCCCCCCAGGGGGATGGCCATGCCACAATCCCTTCTCCTCCATTCTTCTCTCGGGATCTTGGGCACACATGCACACATGCCCAATGTGAGTGAGTTTAACCCACTGGGTTTGGGCCTCAAATCACAGTCGACTACATAGGAATCCAGCAACATAGCCATTACACCAGCTGCTGGTCCCAGGACATTTCTTAAAACTATTTTTATAACTTTTCTGAGAAGCTTAAAATTATTTCAAAATTAAAATTTTAAAATACTTAAAAATTAGCAGTGAGACACATAACCACAATATTGGCCAAAAACAAAAGGTTATATGAAGGGTAAGCAAGGAGGTAGACCAAGTAGAATTAATTTTTGGAAAACGCTTTGGTAATACCTATGAATATCAAATATACACACCTACCCTATGACCTAACAACCCCACTTCTAGGTGTGTACACAATAGAAACGGTCACACTTGTCCATCAGCACGCACGTGTGAGCACCATCACAGTGCCTCTACTGGTGACCTTCCCATGTTGGAAACAACCCAAATGCTTCTCAACATGGAAATTAATAAATTAAGAAAATATACTATCATTATCATACAATGAATGACCTAGAACTTCATATAGCAATGTGAGCAGATCACACAAACGTAATGTTGAATGAAAGAAACTAGAAACAAAATAAAGCATACCACCTGACCCCATTGATGTCAGGTCCAAGACAGGAGCACTAACCCGCCAGGAGCAGAGGGAGCAGAAGTTCGTGATCGTCTACATCTTGGAGTGACTGCTGCTTACATCTGAGCCACCGGTTTGTGAAAATCCATTAAGCTGTATACCCCTTTGCATACTCCTCTGTATACTCCTAAAGTATAATTAGACACTCCTAAGAAAAAGAAAAATAAACTTTGACCAAAACTTCACTCATTATTAAAATTAACTCAAAATGGGTAACAGATGTAAATGTAAAATAGAAAACTATTAACTTTTACAAGAAATATAGGAGAAAAAATTTTAGTATCGGAGCTAGATGTATTTTCTAGACCTTGAGATATTCCCTCCTAGCAATTTTTCAGAACCTGGAAAAGTTCTTAGACTTGAAACCAAAAGCACAATCCATAAGAGGAAAAAAATTGTTAAGTTGAATCTCATCAATATTTAAAAGGTGCTTTGGAAAAGACTCAATAAAAAGAATGAGAAAAATGAAAGCATAGGATAAAAATTTGTAAACCATATATCCAGCAAAGGAATTGTATACAGGGTTCTCAAAACTACACAATAAAACCAAAAATATAATTAGAAAAGGGCAAAATATATGAATAGATATTTCTTTGAAGAGGATATACATAGATAAGAAGCATATGAGGAGATATTTAACATCATTAGCCATTAAAGAAATGAAAATTTAAATTCAAATGACATACCACAATCTATCTAATAGATGTATTTATTAGCAGGAATAAAATAAAGTATAACATCAAATGCTAGCAAGAATGTAAGGAAATGGAATCATTCATATATTGCTTGTGGGAATATAAAATGGCTAAGCCTCTGTGGAAAAGATTATGGCAGTATCTTATTAAGCTGAGCATGTCCTTGCCATAAAATCTAGTCATTGCACTTCTGGGGGATTTATGCAGCAAAGAAATTAAGATGAATGTTCACAGGAAGACTTGTACACGCGTGCCTACAGTTTTATTCATATAGCCCCAAACTGAAAACCACTTTGATGTCTTTCAACACGTGAATGGTTAAACAAATGGTGGTGCACCACACCATGGACTAGGAATAAATAAAAAGGAATAATAAGGAAAAATATATGGAATAATAGTAAAATAATGAAGGAATAATATATGAGCACACACCACAGCTTAGATGAATTCAAGAGAATTATGCTGAATGAATGAAAAGAGCCATTTTCAAAAAGTTACATACTGTGTGATTTCATTTATTCCTAAAATGAGAGAATAATAGGAACAGAGGCCAGAAGAGTGGTTATCAGTTGGGGGTACCCGAAAATCTTCCAGTGTACTAAGAAAAGTCTCTTTAAAAGTAGAAGTTTGAAGGTCAACCTGATGGTTAATGGTTAAAGGAGTCAGATCCCATATGACCAACTGTTCAAATCCCAGCTCCAGTGGCTTGAAAACCACAACAGGCATGTCCAGAGTCCTGACAGGATGGAGAAACAGAGCCAGGATTGTGGAGTTACACCCCACTGGGGGTGTTTTTCTCCTTCTGCCTCTCTTTATTCCTTTGTCTTACTCTGCTGAGATTATTTTTATAATTAAGAAAGAAAAAGATATTGAAAAAAGATTAATAGAATTTCTATAAGTTAAATTATAAGCAAGAATTCATTTTGAAGGATAATATATTTTTTTCTAGAGGTTCACGTCAAGGAAAAGATTAGTCAGTTGTGATAATAAAATAAAGATTTTCAAGCATACAAAGAGGCAAAAGGAAAAATTATTAGTAGGGAATGGCTCAAGGTTTAGGATGCATATCTGATGTTTTATCTATACCATTGATTTACATTTTATTAATTGTCTAGTCACTAGTAAAATGACTAGAAAAGAAAAAATAGGGGATTTTTAAAAATGAACTTGATCGCAAAAAACTATAGTATTATTGTTTAGTCTAAATACGTTATTTTAAAACAAGAATAACTATACTCTGAAATAAAAATTCCAAAATATTTTAATGTTGGAGATGAGCTGGAAGTAAGGGGACAAGATGAAGAGGTAGTGAAGAAACATAAAATAAAACGCTGGGACCAGCAGATGGCGTAATGGTTACATCACTGGACTCCCATGTAGTCGACATGGTTTGAGACCCAGACCCGGGGCCTTGGAACTCACTCTGGGCACTTGTGTGTGTGTGTGTGTGTGTGTGTGTGCCCAAAATCCTGAGAAGAGAATGGATGAGAAGGGATTGCACATGGCCATCCCTCTGGGGGGTGATTTCTTCTCTCTGTCTCTGTCTCTCCTGTGAGTACACATGCCCTATAGGTAAAATTTCTCTAAAAAAAAAAAAGAAAAAGAAAATGTTGAAGCCTTGGCTTGGTTGAAATAAAGGAATATTCTGGGTGTTATTAGAAAACCTTAAGTATATTAATGTGTGCTTTAACAACATTAGAATGTACATTTCATGAGCTTATAATCATATCTATAGGCTCTTATACTCAGAAATAGCTACCACTCAATATTTGTTAGATAAATGAATAAATGAATGAGTAAATGAATAAAATAATGAATGAGTGAACTTAATTTATTAATTTCAGAGTAACTTAGTAGGCCACAATTATTGCAAATATCAAAATAACTTCCAGTAAGCTAAAGTCTCTACTGTACAACTGCATGTAAACTTCATGTGAATTTTATGCACAAGTCATTATAATAGTGCTTTATGAATGCATTATCTAATTTAATCCTTATATTAACCTTATGGAGTACTCTAAAATTTATTACAGCATCCTAAATGTATATGAATAAGAATAACCTAAAATATGTTAGCCTTGGCATATAAGGAAACCAAAACTTAAAATATTTAAATAATTTATACAAGATTTTAAGAATGAAAATACAAATCTAGGAACTCTAATTTTAGAGCATATTTCCTATAAGAGTTATTCTGTATATTGAAATTGAGCTAATATATTATAAAAATACAACAATCATGGCTTTCCTATGCCTGACAACAGATCTGAAAAAAAAAAAAAAAACTGAAGGAAAACACTGGAGAATGGGATAAATCTACACCTTGCTCCAAGTTCATCTGTCAAAATAGAACAGAAAATTTCAATAAGCTAATTTACAGGCCTAATAGTTTAAAAGATTTGGGACAGCGTGTCCTTAAAACTATCTGAACCTGGTACATTGTTAGAAATTTGACTAATTTTTCCACTTATTTCAGGGTCATCGGTTGTGTGGTTCACCAGGACTGAGGACACTCTGCGTGTGGTGTTGGATTATAGTCACAGCTAGACTTACTGCAGTGAAGGGATAGCACCAAGGGACAAGACCCAGAGGTCTGCTGAAAGCCATGCCTGGCTTCCCTATGCCCTCTTCTTCCTGGGAGAAGATTCCCACGCATGGGGATTTAGCATGCTCTTTCTCAGCAATGAAAAAGAGAGTAACAAGTGTGCAATGTTTCTGTCAGGGAAGTTCTTACAGACTCAGCCCCCAAATACTTACTGGGGCATGGTTACAAAGACCATCTCTCCTGGCACATTCTAAAATGCCAGATTTGCAGGAGAGCAGATGCTCAGCATAAATCAGAGTGATGTCATGGTGGTGTGAAGCACAGCGGAGCTCCCTGATCAGTCAAGGGAAGTTTCACGTCAGTGCAGGGAAGAGCTCAGACACAGGCCAGGGCAACCTCAAGCTTCTTGAAGACCAGGCTGCCATGTCTTCTGCACATCGGTCTAGCTCATGCTCTACTTTTTGGACTGGCTTTTATATTTTGTGTTTACCTAGAGAATATTCTTTTGTACAAGCTTTCAAATTAAATGTTATACTGTTACCCATCAAATTGTGTCTTTTTTTTTTCTTCAGGTTTTTGCCATAGGGCTGGAGAGAGGGAAAGTGAGAAATTAACCGTCCATGGGAGGATGGCCATGCTGCAGTCCTTCTCCTCCATTCTTCTCTCAGGATTTTGGCCATGCATGCACATGCCTCAAGCCTCCAGTTCCAGGTTCAGTCAACCACGTGGGAGTCCAGCACCTTAACCACCATGACACCTGCTGGCCCAAATTGTGCCTTTTTTTCCAATGTTATAGTCTAGTATGAAGTTTATTTTATTCTCAGTCTTTCCAAAGAATTAAAACTTTCTTTTATATGTTTATTCTATTTTTTTCTTTTCTTTAATTAATCTTTTGTCTTTATTTAATGTATTGTTTTGGTATTTTTTGTATCTTCTACAGTTAGAAATTAAATTCAAATAGATATGAAGCTGTAAAATAGGTGAACATCTTTTATAACAAAGTTAAGTAACATCATATCCCCAAGGATTGCCAATAAAATAAATAGTTGGTGACAAAGTACCACCAGATTTGCAAAGGACACACAGGAAGAAAAGCTCCAGGTGAATTTCAGGGTAGCGAATAGCAAAGGGAAATGCGCAGAATAGCATGCCTACCAACCAAGCACTCCTGAAAGACAGCTCCAAACCGAAATGGCAGCCTGTCACTTAAGAAACATCAGGCAAGTGAGACAGGACATAAAGAGAGCATAAATCTGAATGAGTAAAGCAGAAATGGGGTGACAGAGTACCAGAGAAATATTTAGCAAGATTAAAACATTTTAGAATGAAGCATAACCTAGAAGGAAACAAGAGCAAATGAAAAACATGAATAAGATTAAAATATATCATAGAAGAAGAAAAAGTCTAAAGTCTAAAATGGAGAAATTGTTAAGGGCAAAAGAATTTGAGAAAAAGTTAAATATTAAAGGTAGGTACAGAAGACCCAGCACTGGGATAGCAGTAATCCCTAAAGAACACTACCCAATCAGGGGACCAAAATACCAAAGAGTGTAATTTAAGAAAAGCTTCCTGAAATTTGTGTGTTTAAATACACAGACATGCACACATACATATGCACACCTATGTACACACACATAGATGTTTTGACACTTACATTAAAGAGCATACTATATAATAGCAAAAAAGCTGATGGAAGACATTTACTAAAAAACCTATGGGGACAGATGGTGACATGGAGCTTAAAATGGCTGGATCTCATAGGGTCGAGTGAGCAATTCAAGTCCTAGACCCACTGGTTGAAAGACACACCAGACACATGTGTGTGAGTGCCCACATATCAAGAGGAGATTGAAAGAGGAGAGATTGTGGTGTGGCCATGCCTCCTAGGGAGTGCTATATTTCTTTCTTTCCTCTCGCTCTTTCTCTGTCTCTCTTGCAAGCGTATGCATCGTGTAGCAAAACTGAAAAAAAAATTATGTTTGGCATTCAAAGAATTTCTACAGCAAAATATACTCGTACATTAATTCCATTTTGCCATGAAATTTGGAAGGCTTGTCAAGCAGCTCTCCACCTTACCTTTTTCCTCTGCCTGCATAAGGCATTGGTGCCCTGTGGTGCTGCCCTCACGATTCGTAATTTTGTACATTTCACTTCAGCATAATTGCCCTGTCCAAATGGCTCATTACAATGAAGCTCTCATCATGTACCTGTGCTGTATTAGCACTCACACTGAGTATGAAGCTCTCATCATGTACCTGTCTGTATTAGCACTCACTTTGAGTATGAAGCTCTCATCATGTACCTGTGTGTATTAGCACTCACACTGAGTATGAGGCTCTCATCATGTATCTGTTCTGTATTTGTACTCACAGTGTGTATGAAGCTCTCATCATGTACCTGTGCTGTATTAGTGCTCACACTGAATATGAGGTTCTCATCATGTACCTGTGCTGTATTGGCACTCACACTGAGTATGAAGCTCTCATCATGTACCTGTCTGTATTAGCACTCACACTGAGTATGAGGCTCTCATCATGTACCTGTGCTGTATTGGCACTCACACTGAGTATGAAGCTCTCATCATGTACCTGTCTGTATTAGCACTCACACTGAATATGAGGCTCTCATCATGTACCTGTGCTGTATTGGCACTCACACTGACTATGAAGCTCTCATCATATACCTCTGTCTGTATTAGCAGTCACACTGAGTATGAGGCTCTCATAATGTACCTCTCTCTGTATTTGTACTCACAGTGAGTATGAAGCCTGCTTCCATAAGCACCTTTGATGCCTACACACAGTAGGTCACAACGAGCAGCCTTTCTCTCATTATTATATACCTTCCACAGTTTAAAAGCCCCACCATGCATCATGGCCTTGTGCTTCATGTCACCTCAACTTAAAGTAAGTGAGTAAATCAAATCTGTCTTACAGTATCCTTGAAAAATAAAAATAGGTTAACTCTCTTTCTACACAGTTTATGCTCAAATGAAGTTCACTATTATCCATTATGTTTGAAAGCATTTAGGGCAAAATTAATTTGTGAAGTTGGAAACTGAGGAGTTAGTTTCTAATTCAGGTGATAATATCAAAACGCTAATTTACGATGTTGTCAGTATCCCTATTCTTCTGGTCCTAAGGGATTGGATACATTCATAACCTTCGTCCAAAACTGAGTTCTAACTTCTTCAGGAAGTTTGGCCAGCACTTCAATCTGCAGTCAAGGTGTCTTCCCTGAACTCTCGCCAGCTTGTCCGTCCCATTTGTTTAACTGCTGAATGTGAGGAAACGCTACATTGTTTTCCAGAGAAGACCCAGTCCTTTCTGTTAGTCGACAAGCTCTCTAAGTGCTTTTTTTAATAATAAAGGGAAATTTGAAATGTTTGAATTCCTAGAAGTAATGGGTGTATACGGATGTAGGTAGGAATAAGAATCACGGAGCCAGCAGATGGTACAGCAGGTATGTCACTGGACTCCCACATGACTGACTGCAGTTCAAGTCCCAGGCCTGGTGGCTTGAAATTCACACGAGGAGCATGTGGATGTGTGCCCAGGATCCTGGGAGGAGAATGGAGGAGAAGAGATTATAGTGTGGCTATTCCCCCATGGGGGGTATGATTTCCCCACTTCCTCTCTCACTGTCTCTGGCCAGTGTATCCACCCTAATGCAAAAACCTCTTTAAAAAAAAAAAAAAAAGAAGAAGAATCACAACTATGGAAATAGGATAGATGAGAATTCAGAGCATGCCAATCACATACGCAAACATGTCTCTCGAACAGAGGAACAAAAGCATCTTGGCATGTCTTACTGTGCCAAACAGAACTTCTGACTTCTTCCTCAAACCTGCTCCTCCCAGGTCTTCCCTACCTAAGCTAATGGTAATGCCTAAATCTCTTCACAGAGGCCCTATGTCTTATTTTCTTCTATCTTCATCAACTATCTAAAATTATCTTTATATATTTGCTCACTTATTTATCACGAGTCTTATTAGAAGATATCCCTCTGGGGACAGCCACAGTGGTGCAGCAGTAATACTATGATGCGGAAGCTGAGTGGGGCGGCCCTGGTTTGTATCTGGAAGCCTCCTTGTACATGCCAGCACATGTGTGCACACGTCATCTGGTTGGCTGAGGCTGGGTAGTGTGAGGATACTGCTGGGGTCTCTCTCTCTCTTCCCCTCTCTCTCTTTCTTTGTCTCATTGAAGGAATAAATAAATAAACTTAAAAAAAGAATATCATCTCTA
>NW_006204127.1:977096-987656 GCF_000334495.1 Tupaia belangeri chinensis
CCTTACTTGTCTTTGTTTCCTAATATATCCTTAATGCTTAGCACAGAATCCATTCTTTCAAAATGTTACCAGAGTGGAATGCGACAGGTTGAGAAGCAGTACAAGTATACTAGGTCCTCAATAAAAGTTTGGTTAATAAATCAGTAGGGTATATATGCAAGGGGTGAAAAGGAAAGTTAGCACTAAAGAAAATGCCACAAAAATGTCTCTAGACATAACCCTAAGAAAGGAAATGCCAACCATGTAAAAGCACAAAGATGCCTTAGTCTGTGTCAGGACTGTGTGGGATCCAGAATAACGGAAAGCTAAGACCAAGAAGATATTCCTACTCTGTAGCCTCATCACAACACTATTAACCTTCCCACATGAGCAAATATCCCCAATGCAGATATCTACTTACATTCTTCAGATAAAAAATGTTAATGCATTCTCAAGTTAATCTAATTTTCTCTATAAGAATGTTTGTTTTAGGATAAAAGGAAAATAGTGCTCATCTTGTTTTATTATTTTTAGGGGCTATGTACAGAATGTAAACCCCTTTCGAACTACTATCTAGAAAGGTCCCTTAAGGCGCACACTGTAGAAAAAGTAGAGGGAGTTACTACTTCTGCAAGTGCAATCTTAAAATTACGATGTTGCTGTTAATATTCCACTTGATAAAGCTCTTCAAAGACAAGATAATTAGTTATTAGATAGTTTTTCTTGCTTGATAGATGAAAATATAATCAGTCAGCATAATACCATTTCAGGGGAGACTTGACTATGTCAACCTTTAAATCAATAACAAAGAATATTCCCACTATAAATCAATTTCAGATCTCAAGTAAAAGGTGTGGCATTGAGTTTAATACATAGGACAAAATGGCGAGAGGCAAAACTGTAAGGATCTAGTCCAAGTCATCAATTCTACCACTTACCGTGACATGACCTTGGTGTGTCCTCTTCCTCCATGGTTCTCAAATCGCTCATCTTCACAAAGCAGGCAATATTATAGATTATTCCTAAGGATATATTCAGCTTTCTGATGTGGTGGAGATTAATGATATAATCAACATCCAAGACCATTCTGTGATAAACAGTGACTCGAGTGAAATCTATGAGACAGGAGCTTGGGTCAAGTAGTAGTCTGAGAAAGGCTCGTCCACTGCTGAATAAATGTGGAATAAATACTGAATGAGGGGGCTTGTCAGGAAGCACTATAGTCACTTTCTAATGAAAGGCTTAGAACCAAGGAAGAATTGATGCCTCCATTGTGCTTCGCTTGGTTTTATTTATGTTGGGCATTGTTACCTGAGTTTCAGCTTGCATTCGTGACACACAAATCCTGGGGGCCACTTCTGTAGCTATTTATTCCCATTGTCTCTAAGAGCAACCAGAATGCACTCTAACACACTTCTGCATAACTCTGAAGCAGCAGAAGCCAGAAAAATCTGACTTGACTGTTCTCAGGACCACCTGAATAGACACTGCCCATGTCAATTGGATTGCTCACCCTGTCTGCAGAAGACTCTCAAACAAATATCAATATTAGTAAATGCCAAAGCACATCCTTTATTGAAAGCATCCCTACTCTTCATCACAAAAGCCCTGGTCGGACCCGCTATTTTTGTATACATATCATAAAACCAATTTTTTCTTCAAAACTTTGTCCATTTCGAAAGAATCTGGGTCTCATTTCTTGGAAAGACTCTCTAAAGTGTATCTATAACTGTAAGTACCAATATCTTCTCTTTTTTTCAAGAGTATTTTTCCATGGAGCATAATGCAGCCTTTATGAATTTTTTAACTGGCTTTTTTGTAATTTGTCTCTCACTGAAATGGAAAATAGGCTTCTGAGGAAGCTTTTCTGAGCACTAAAAATTTTAGAGTATGTTTCTTTTTTCCACTTCTAAGTTTAGCTCCATAAGAATAGTCTAATCATTCATGCCCTAATCAATATGAGATGTGCACATCTGAAATCTGTCAGTAATACATGGTTGCTTTTTGCAGACTTCCTTTAAAACAAAAACAAAGTAACCCTTCTGTAGCCATGGCGATCAGGGATAACCTCTAGAAGGGTCATGCACAGGACTCTCTCCGGGGAGTCTCAGGCTCCTAATGCCACTCTTTTTTTGCCTCCAGACTCAGAGATTTTATGGTGCCATCATATGTTCCTATGTCATCCTTTAAATCAATAACAAAGAATATTCCCATTATAAATCAATTACATGCTCCAAATTCCAAAAACTCTATTCCCTTTGAGCCCTAATCTGAAATGCTTGGTTCTCAGAGAACTGTGATGAAGACCATCATCCAGATAGATGAACTCGCAGAGAAATACAATGCTGAGAGCTGTTGGGGTGTTAGTGTCCTTAGGGGTCTCCAGGAGACCTCAAGTCAGAAAGGCTAGAGCCCAGAGCACCAAAGGTGCCATTCTTAGGCCTGTGCTGGCATCTGGTCCTGAGTCTTTATGGATAAATAAAACTAAACTAGACATAATTTGGGATAAGGTAAGAGTCTGTTTACAACTTTCAATACCATGTAATGTGTTGGACAGAAATGACAGAATTATCTCCACTTGGACCTCTCCCAAGCATTCACCTGTTATTGCCCGGTTAAAGAGTTCATAGGGATGAAGATGAGATCCTGTAACGGACAGGAGCAAGACCAGCTCCAGCTCCAGGACTAACAGGCAGTGCCTTAGGATGCCACCACGGGGTGGATCTGTCATTTTTCTATCATTTCTGCAATTTCACTCATGTAGGAATTGGGATCTATGCACCAGGGAAGACAGGACAAGGACAAGGAGGGACTTGGAGGCTTCAGGGACACCCAGGACTCATCTCCAGGGTGTATGATGAGTCCCTAGCAAGAATCCTTGATTGCTGCACCTGTAAGAGATGACTAAGAATCAGACCTGAGTTCACCAAAGTCCAGCAGTTACTGATACACTCTAACTTTGTCTTCTCTGAAGCCCAAGGGAGCAGGTGCTGATGCTGCCAGGGCTCCCTGAGGTGTTCTGAATGCCAAAGAAACACAAGGGGACACAGAGAACCCTGTAAATATGAATGTAATGTACAGGCCACAGGCTCTCATTCACAAGTGCAAGTTAAAACATAGATCTCATAGACGTAGACAGTAGAATAGTGGTTCCCAGAGGCTGGGAAGCAGGGCAAGAGTGGGGATACTGGTTAATGGGTAGGAGTTGAAGTTAGATAAGAGGAATATATCCAAGTGCTCTGTAGCACAGTGGAGTAACTATAGCCCACAATAATGCATTGTATATTTCAAAATAGCTAAAACTAATTTGGCTGATCTCAACATAAGGAAATAATAGACTGTGATGTCATGGATGTGCTAAATACTCTGATTTGATCATTGCACAATGTATACTTGTATCAAAATATCACAATGTACCTCATATATATGTACAAGTATGTGTCAATTAAGAAACAAAGCAAACACACAAAGAGCCTGAAGTCCACCTGATGTCGGAATATTGGATAGTCATATCCAAAGATACCTTAAACAGTCCATGGAAAAATGAAATTAAGGTGCAAGTTTATTTTTATGTAAAAAATTTTGAACTGGATGTATAACTTTTCCATAATATGCATGTTCCATGAGCTTTTTAGGGCTTCTTTTGTAGTTAATCCTATAAAAATTGTTAAATGGGAAGGAAAGGGAAATACTCTGATTCGAACCAGATTAGATGTGTGTGTGTGGGGGGGGGTTTGCAAAGTTCATGGGAAAAAACTATGCAGGAATTTCAAAACTTTGGAGGACAAAATAAAGTCATATTTCAATTCCACTTTTCTTTGAACTCTTTGTAGTACCCCTGTGGAATCACAATAGAACAAAGACTGTCAGACACTCAAAAATCACATTTGAATGTAGCATGGGCTGGTTCCAAGCAAATTTTAGAAATTTGTCTTCATGATTTCTTTTTCTTTTCTTTTTTTTTTCCATCTTTCCAATCCCAGAAAACCATTATTTCCTAGTTTTCTGATTCTACCACCAGGAACAAATGTTAACATGAAATCCTTTGAACTATAGCACCATGATCAAATGCCTTTCCTCTTCCTAGAGACATTTGCACTGAAAATATTAGGTTGTCAGAAAAGTTATGATGCAATTATTCTATGCAAAATGCATCATGACTTTTCTGGCAATCCAATAAAATACACTGGGACTGAGAAGGTGAATTTAACTGGAGAAGATCAAGAACTTACAGAAGGTGAATCTGTAAGAGTATGGGAACATGAGCTATAGTATTTCATAGTAGAAGTATGTCTACTACCCCTTAAAATAGACAGATGGCCTGCTTACCCCTAGTAAAGATGAACTTAATGTGTGTGTTTTAATTTCCACTGCACTTGGAGATATGGGACTATTCCAATATGCAGTTTCTGACTGTTCAGTATCACTTTCAAATGAGGAACCACAAAGCCCTCTGTAATGATTGATCAAACCAAAACAAACTTTTTTTATGAAGAACTGAAACAGTGCTAGATCATAAAGTGGCCCATAATGTCTTGCTTTGAAGTTATCATCAGGGAGAGCACATAAAATTCCAACAGAACTGATGTCAAGTGTTTGGTTTCAATTTCCACATCAGCATTTGGGTTCACTATCAGGGTGGCACAGTGAACTCACATGAATCACAGTAATAAGAGGCCATGGCAGTTCTAACTGAACAAAAACAAGAAAATTGAG
This sequence comes from Tupaia belangeri chinensis, assembly GCF_000334495.1. NCBI lineage: Eukaryota > Metazoa > Chordata > Mammalia > Scandentia > Tupaiidae > Tupaia > Tupaia belangeri. The sequence continues at coordinate 981,792 of NW_006204127.1, forward strand.
TCTTTGAAAGTGATCTTTGCAATGGCATGCATAACTCCAAAGAGGCTCACCTCCAACCATCAACTCATGCTACTAAAGAGATGTATTTCATGGCTCTCATCTTTGTTCCTACAACTTGCCCCAGTTCATTATAGAAGCCATCTAAATTTGAGCTCTGAGAGGCCCCTTTCAGGGACTAGGACAACTGAAGATTCTCTGCCCAGACTTTACCCTCCTGACCCCAAGATCTAGAAAGGACAACCACAAGCCATCTAATTTTGAGCTCCTAATGGCCCCTTTCAGGGACTATAATAACAGAAGATTATCTGTTCAGACTTCTCACCTTCCTGACCCCTAGGTCTAGGTCAGAGTAATCCTCAATTTCCTCAGAACCTGAAGCACAAAGGAAGAAAAATGGAACTGCAGAGAGATTGCAGAACACCTTGAAGTTGCAGAAAACCAGAGGCTGCACCTGTCAGGACACTCATATTTAACTCAGAAAACTAGGAAAAGAGATATACTCAGTCAGATGACCATAAACCACCGCAGAGGCACAGGAAATACGAGAGGCCAAGAAAATCTCTATCCCCTAAGGGAAAAGAATAACTCCTCACCCTCCACAGACAATACAATGAAACTAGTGGAAATGTCAGATAAAGATTTAGAATATTCATAATGACAAATTTAACAGACATGCAAGAGAAGAGAGACAATGGAGTCCAGAAAATGTAGAAGAAAAGAGACAAATTCCAGGTGATGAGGAAGTTCTTAAAGATCTGAAAGAGGAAAAAAAGAAGCAAACAGAATTGTTAGAGACGAAGGCTGTCATACAGGAAATCAAAATCTCCTTTGAAAGTATTAAAAAGCATATTAGTTCACACAGAAAATCAAATCTCAGATGTAGAAGACAGAACCTCTGACCTAGAAAATTCACCAAAAAGACTGAGTAAATTACCCCCAAAGTTAGAATAATATATGAGAAATACTAGATATCATTAAACGCCCAAATATCTGGATAATCGGTATCCCAGAAAGTGAAGAAACTAATAAAGGTATTGATAATCTATTCCATGAAATCCTGAAAGAAAACTTTCCAAACCTAGAGAGGCATTCAAATATCCAGATTCAAGAAATACTAAGTACCCCACATAAAAGCAACCCAAGAAAATCTTCTCCAAGGCACATCATAGTCAGATTGGCCAAACCCCCAAAAAGAAACAAGACACTAAAATTGGGAAGAGAGAAATATCAAGTTATTTTCAAAGGATATCCCATCAGACTAACATCAAACCACTCATTGGAAACGAAGAAAGCAAGGAAAGAATGGGAAAGTATATTCAAAGTGTTAAGTGAAAAACAATTTGGGGAACCAGCAGTTAGCGTAATGGCTATGTCGCTGGACTCCCACATAGTCGACCGCGGTTCATTTCCCGGACCCAGTGGCTTAAAACTCACGCCGGGCGCGTGTGCGTGCGTGCCCAAGATCCCGAGAGGAGAATGGAGGAGAAGGGATTCCGGCGTGACCATCCCCCCTGGGGGGGTGATTTCTCGCTTTCTGTCTCTATGTCTCTCTCTGTCTGTCTGGCGAGCGCACGCGCCATACAGTGAAAATCTCTCAAAAAAAAAAAAAGAAAAAAAAAAAGATTTTTTAAAAAAAAGGATGTTTAAGTAGGAAAAGTGGGAGGTGGGGCTAAATTAAGGTGGTAATAGAACAGAAACATGAGAAGTACCCCGTAACAAAAAGAAACCAACACCAGACCAGCTCTCCAAGAAGTTCTGAAGGGAGTGCTATCCCAGGAAAACTGAAGTTAGAAACACAGAAATAAGAATACAAAGAAACAACCAAGGGAATGGCCAACTTAATGGTAGAGACAAGTCTGAAAAGCTCAAAATAAAGTTGAATGTCAACTTCCAGAATTTAAACGGAAAGATCAGACCACAGTAACACTGCAAATTCAACAAAAGATAGGTTAATTATATGAGATTGAACTGGTTAAATAGAATTTCATGACTTTTGACTAAAACATTACTGATTTTCTTCTATGATTTTTTTTTCCAGGTTTAAGGATTTTTGTCTTCTATTGAACTGTTGACAGGTTCATCTACTATTTGAATTGAATTTGAAATTTTTCCTGCCCTAAGCAAACTTCTCTTAATTTTTTTATTTTGATCTTTGAAAATTAAAACTCTTTTTCTTGAAATAAAAAATGCATAAAAAATACCTATTTGATGACTGCAGTAAGCTATCTAGCCCCAGCTAGATACTACTTTATAGTATGTTCACTCTATTCACTGAGGTTTATGCCTAGGGTCAGACTTGTGTTCATAAATATGGATACATCAGCTGCACTTGCTATTGAAAGTATTTAGATTAATTAAGATCTTTTGCAAATCAACAAATGTGAAAAATAGGCATGGAAAACAACTGTAAATAGCAGACAGTGTGGGAAGAGGGTGGGAAATGGCAGAGAGGGAGAGGTAGGGGTTCAAGGAGAAAAAGAAAAAATATTTAAGAAATGAGAAATTGGAAATTATACATTGATTATAACATATGGTAATATTATTGATTGAGTCAATATACAGTGTATTTTGGGTAAAAAAAAAATCTCATTTTATATATTGTATTGATGTACAGTGAATGAATATAAATAAATTAAAAGAAAAAAAAAGACTACACACCAAAAAAGTGGTATAAATATAATGGAAAATATGCAGGAATGGGTATGTTCTTAAGGTACTCCACAATTGATTGCCATTTCAAAATAATATGTCAAAGTTCGAGGATAAGTTTTAAAATTTAAAAGAAAAATACCATCTATAATAATGACAATAATCTCATACTCACAGTAATAATAGGTCTACTTGAATACAAATAAAATGAAAGACAGGAAAATATATTACTCCATAATTACCCCTAGCATTGATAACTTTGTCTTAAGCAATGTTCTCTAGCATGAAACAAATATTGTTCATTTGAATATTATTGGTTTTAGAGTTGTCTTTAAATTGTATTTAGTATTTGATTTTATAACTGTAAACATACTAAAAGTGAGAGTTTATTTCTAGTTTTATGTTTGTACATGTTTAGTAACAGTATTTTTAAATCATTTAAATCCACATCAGGAGTTTAATATCACTTTTTTCCTTTAAAAGTTTCCATGAATAACTTACAACAGAGAAACACTACATTTTACCAGAATGAGAAGTGATAAAGCATGCTTGGTTAGGTCTAGATCACTGAAGTCAGACTGCATTTACAATCCTGGTTCGACTTCTTTCTGGCTGTGTGATGTCCAGTGAATGTCCTTTATCTTTCTTAGCCTCAGTTTTTATCTGTCAAGATAGACTAATTATAACATCTCCCTCCTAAGGTTGTATGAAGTAGATAAAACATAATGCACTTGAAAAATAATTCTAACTGATGGTAACTGGTCAAAAAAATCCTAATAATTGGGACCAGCAGGTAGTGAAGTGGTTAAGGCACTAGACTCCCACATAGCTGGCCACAGTTTTAGTCCCAGACCTGACAGTTTGAAATTCACACTGGGTGCATGCATGTGTGTGCCCAAAATTCCAAGAGAAGAATGGAGAAGGGATTATGGCATGACCATCTCCCCAGGGGCGATTTCTCACTTTCTCTCTTTCTGTCTCTCTCTCTAGTGAGTGTACACACCTTATGGCAAAAAAAAAAATTCTAAAAATTAAAAATAACAATTTCAGGCCAGTCAGGTGGCATGGTGGTGAAGGCAGGTTGATTCATATAGCTGACTATATGGTTTGAGTCCCAGACCTGGTGGCTTGAAAAACACTAGGCACATGTGTATGCATACTGAAAATCCCTAGAGAAGAATGGAAGAGAAGGGATTGCAGTGTGATCATTATTCCTGGGAGAGTGCTTTCTCTCTCTCTCTTTCTCATCTCTTTCTCAATCTCCCTCTATCTCTCTGGCAAGTATACGTGCCCTATAAGAAAAAAAAAGATCAGGTCTATCAACTCAAGAGAGCTAACATATATCAAGAAAGGGTAGAGAGGGGGTGGGTTTCCAAGTGACTTTTGTTGTGTGATGAACCTCATGGGAGTAGCATTATGGCTATGTAAACCACTGGTCTATGAACCTCAGCTGGACCTCATGGCCTCAAAATGATACAGGAGATTCCTGAAGAAGAAGGGGATAACAGATTTGTATTTTCTAACATTCAGGACTCACCGCCTCTGCAGGACAATACAAGATCTCTTCAGATGAGCATCCAGCTGCCAAAGATGAGAAGGTTAGACAACTTGGCCATCTTCAAGTCTGATAGAATAATCCTGCCATCTGTAAGTCCCAATTTTATAAGAATTTCCCATGATATTAGGATGTCCAGAGGTGATACAGGATCCGAATTTTTTGTTTCATTTTGTTTTCTTAATCTTACCAATGCATTACTGTGGCAATGTGGACTGTCTTGAATTATACTCAGTTCAGCATTGACCTAACATTTTACTAGTTGTATTCTCCATAGTATCTTTTTAAAAATGATAAAATACTTCTCCTAGAGAGAAAATTCTCAGATATCTATTTTCTTTCTGATGAATTTGAAATGTGTGTGAAACTACCATAGTTTTGTTTTTAGTTGATGAGGGGACAGAGATGGAAGATGGGCGTTTTGACTCATCTGAAAGGCTCTTGTCAAAAGTCAACTCTGAGAACAACTACTTAGATGCAGTTAGTGCTCTCAATGGGGGAAGCCACTCACGCCGTCCCACAGCATATGGGATGACCATTCCTAAGGTCACCAAAATGGATGTTTATCTTTTAACTCTATCCATAATTCAAGAAAAAAAATTAAAAATATGAAATACCTTTCAGAATTGTATAGAGAGCCTTTAGGAACTATTTTACCAATGTGTTCCTTGAGTTCAAAGCAACAACTATTGCAACAGATTCAGAATAAGACTAAAAGCTAGGTCCTCCTATTTGTGCTTGTATAGAGTTATCACTCAACAATATGTGATAACTCTTATCATCAAAAATATGAGAAAATTTTGTCAAGTTCAGAGTTGACCAAATCATGGACACAATGAAATGATACGTTGTTCGAAAGCATCCTGGAGAATTCTGGCTGCAGAAATTAGTCCTTGGTGAATTGTGATTCATTCTCTTATTCAGTTCATAAAATGAGGATCAGAAATGGAGGATAAGAACAAAGCATATGAGAAATACGCTGGCACAATAACCAAAGAAGTTAAAGACCTCCACAAGGAAAACTATGAGAAGCTAAAAAAAGAAAATGAAAATGACACACACAAAAAATGGAAAGACATCCCATGTTCATGGATTGGAAGAATTAACATAATCAAAATGGCAATTCTACCCAAATTGATCTACATATTTAATGCAATGCCAATCAAAGTACCAGACACATTCTTCACAGACCTAGAAAAGACAATCATAAAATTTGTCTGGAATCATAAAAGACCCCATATTGCCAAAGCAATTCTACACAAGAAGAGTGGAATGGGAGGAATCTCACTCCCCAACCAAAAAATATACTACAAAGCTGTGGTAATCAAAACAGCATGGTATTGGCACAGAAACAGACAGGTGGACCAATGGAACAGAATAGAGTCCCCAGAAATAAATACCCAAACATACAGTCAACTGATCTTTGACAAGGGGTACCAGTCAATCCAGTGGGAAAAGGAAAGCCTCTTCAGCAAGTGGTGCTGGAAAAACTGGATTTCCACTTGCAGAAAGATAAATCTGAACCCCTCCCTCTCACCTTTGACAAAAATCAAGTCAAGGTGGATCAAGGATCTAAATCTAAGACCTCAAACTATGAAGCTGCTCCTGGAAAACACTGGGGAAACTCTGGGAGACATTGGTGCAGGGAAAGACTTCTTAAA
>NW_006204127.1:987692-1011496 GCF_000334495.1 Tupaia belangeri chinensis
CTCTCTAAAGATGACATATGAATAGCCAAAAGGCATATGAAAAAATGTTCAACATCCCTCATTGTAAGGGAAATGCAGATAAAAACAACAATGAGGTACCACCTAACCCCAGTCAAAGTGTCTAAGATTAAAAAAACAAAAAATGATAAGTGTTGGTGGGGGGTGTGGTGAAAGGGGAACTCTTTTACACTGCTGGTGGGAATGTAAATTGGTCCAACCACTGTGGAGAATAATTTGGAGATTCCTCAAAAATCTACAAATAGATCTACCATATGATCCAGCAATCCCATTCCTTGGTATCTACCCAAAGGACAGAAGAATTCCTCATTGGAAAAGTGCTTGCTCATCGATGTTTATTGCGGCACTATTCACAATTGCAATGTCATGGAACCAACCCAAATGCCCCCGTATGGAGGAATGGATTGAAAAACTGTGGCACATATACTCTATGGAATACTACTCAGCCATAAAAACCAACAGAACCCTGGCTTTTGACAGAAAGTGGAAGAATATGGAAAGGCAAGCCAGGCTGTGAAGGAGAGACATTGTATGTCCCCACTTAACATATACCAAACGTCTGCACTCTATGTCTGAAGCTGATTGACTAACGGTTCTACAAACATAAGAGATGGGTGTGACTGTCAGATGAGGTGTATGTGGAGGAGTGGGGCCTAACGAAGGACATTTGGAGAAGGGATATGGAGGTAGAACATTGACGGGATGGAGAAGTGTCATGTTATCGGTTGAAGATATTTTGATCAACGGGACTGGGGAGAAATGTTCACATATTGAAATGCTCACATTGTAAGCTAAACAATGCGACTGAATGCATATACAAAAAAAAAAGACATTAATTAAATAAAAAAATACGCTGGCACATTAAAACATTTCTTTCTTCAATTCAGATTGATATTTTATACAATGGGGAATTTTAAACCCACATTTATGACCATTTTATCTGAAGACCAAAATCAGTATCCAGATACCACATGTTCCTGGGGGTAGTATGCACTGTGTACTGTATACAAACCTGAAACTAATTGCTATTTTTGCTAAAAACATTGACTTTGATTAGTCAGTCTGCAGCTATGAACTGATTTTTTTATGTGCTGATATATTCAAATAGAATGGACATGTATTAAGCTGTTTAATCAAAATTTTCTCTAATATCCTACCAGATATTCATTACTTCTTTCGCCCCTACCTATTCTGAGCTGACCAACACTGCATACTTTAAGCATTTTCTATTCTGCTAAAATAACTCCTATTCACAAGAAGATCCTGTCTTCATTAACATTTTATACCCCATTTCACAGATCTCATAGAGCAAATCAGAAGGTCCTAACAACCCATTCCATACTGATGCAATCAAAACATGGAATAAGATGCTTTGAGAACTACATTAGTTTTTTGTAGCTATGTGCTACCACAAACTTGAAGGTTTAAAATGGCACCCATTTCTTATCTCCAAGATTTTGTAGGTGTTAAGACCAAGCTAGTTTAGTTGGGTCTTCTTCCACAAGGTCTTACCAGGTTGAAATAGAGGTGTTGGCTAAAGCTGTAAGTCTATTTGAGGCTGGGAGTCCCCTTCCAAACTCACTGGGAATGTTGGTAAAACTTCAGTTCTAGTATAGTTAGGAGAATGGAGTTTCTGTTTCCTTGCTAGTTGTTGGTCAGAGACAGCTGCCACCTCCTAGTGGCTTTCTATGGTTCTTTGCCTTGTAGCTCTTCTAAGCAGTTTAAAATATGGCTGTTTGCTTTTTGTCATGCTAGCTGGGAAGTTTTTCTCATGCCTCAGGTCTTCCTTTAAAAATGGCCTCATCCTTTTTATGTACTCAGTTGATTAGATTAAGGTCCAGCACTATACTGAAAAGCAGTGGGGAAAGTGGGCAGCCTTGTCAAGTACCTGTTTTTCATGGAAAAAACTTTAGCTTTTCCTCATTTAGTATAATGTTAACTATAGGTTTTTCAAATATGGCTTTTATTGGGTTGAGAAATGACCCTTCTATGCCAATCTTGCTGAGTCTTAATCATGGAGTGATGTTGTACTTTATTAAATGTTTTTCTGAATCAGTTGAAATGTTGTGGTTTTTATCTTTCTTTCTGTTAGTATGGTGTATTATATTTATGGTCTTGTGTATGTTGAACCACCTTTGAATCCCTGGAATAAAGCCTACCTGGTCATAATTAATAATCTTTGTTATATGTTTTGGGATATGATTTGCAAGCATCTTGTTGAGAATTTTTGTATCTATATTCATCAGATATGCTGGTCTGTAATTTTCCTTTTTTTGTCATGTTGTTATCTGTTTTGGGAATGAGGATTATGGAGGCTTCAGAAAATGAATTTGGGAGGTTTCCTTCCTTTTGGATCTTTAGAAATAATTTGAGCAGATTGGGGCTGTTTCTTAAAAGTTTTGTAGAATTCAGAAGTGAAGCCATTGGAACCTGGCTTTGTTGAAAGGTTATTTATTACTGATTTAATCTTCTGGCTTATTATGGGTCTATTCAGGTTTTCTATGTTCTCATGATTCAATCTAGGTAGATTATATGCATCTAAGAATTTGCCCATCTTCTCCATGTTCTATTGTTTGTTGGCATATAGCCACTCACAGTAAACTCTAATGATGTTTTGTATTTCTATTGTGTTTGTTGTAATGTTGCCTATTTCATTATGTATTTGATTTATCTGGTTTCTTTCTGTCTTCTTCTGTATCAGTCTAGCTAATGTGTGTTGATCTTGTTTATCTTTTCGAAGAACCAGCTTTTGCTTTCATTTATTTTCGTATAGTTAATTTATTTTCTATTTCATTTATTTCTGCTAGAATCTTCATTATTTCTTTTCACCTAGCATTTTTCTTTTTTTGTTGTTGTTTTTCCAATTCCCTAAAGCATGATGTTAGGTTGTCTATTTGCCACCTTTCCATCTTTTTCTTATGTGCACTAATTGCTATGAATGTTCCTCTTATGACTGCTTTTGCCGTGTCCCATAGATTATGGAAACTAGTGTACTCATTATCATTTGTATCCATAATTTTTCTAATTTCATACTTAATATTTGGAAGTTAAATAATTCAGAACTAGGTGTTTAGTTTACATGTGTTTGTGAATTTCTGAGGATGTTTCTTGAAATCAATCTTGATTTTAATTCCATGATGGTCAGAGAAGATGCTGGATATAGTTTCTATGCCTTTGAATCTGTAAAGGCTTGATTTGTGTCCTATCATATGGTCAATATTTGAAAAGGTTCCATGCAGGGGTGAGAAAATGTATACTTTGTTGTTTTAGGGTGGGAAGCTCTATAAATGTCTGTCAAACCCATTTGATTTATAATGTCATTTAGGTCCTGTATCTCTCTACTCATTTTTCGTCTAGAAGATCTGTCTAAAGGAGATGATGGGGTGTTGAGATCCCCAACAACTATAGTGTTGCACCCTAGCTCTCCTTTTAGCTCTAGCAGTCTTTCCTTCATGTATTTAGTTGCTCCTGAGTTGGGTACAGATATTTATAGTGTTATGTCTTCTTGAAGAATTAGTCCATTTTCTACTGTATAATGCCCTTCTTCGTCTCTTCTTACAGTCTTTGTCTTAAAGACTATTTTGTCTGAAATCAATATCTCAACTCTAGTCCTTTTTTGATTTCTATTTGTATGGAATATATTTTTCCAGTCCTTCACTTTCAGTCTATGTATGTCTTTATCCATTAGGTACATTTCTTGTAGGCAGCAGATAGAGAGTTTCTGTTTTATTATCTATTTAGCCAGTCTGTGTCTCTTGATGAGAATATTTAATCCATTCATGTTCAATGTTATTATCAATATTTCCAGACATGGCCTATCATTAGGTGAGCCAATTTCTTGTGTTGTTTTTTATTCTGTTATATCTGTCTTTCTGACTTTTTAGATTTCCTGGTAGGGCCCTCCATTCAGAACCTCTTGAAGAGCTGGTCTGGAGTTGGTAAATTATTTCAGGTTTTGTTTATCCAAGAGGTTTTTATTCCATATGAAGGATAATCTTACCAGATATAGTATTCTTGGTTGAAATTGTTTTTCATTTAACACTTTACTATATTTCCCCATTCTTTCCTTGCCTGCATTGTTTCTGAGGAGAGGTCCAATGTCAACCTGATGGGATAACCTTGATAAGTAACTTGATGTTTCCCTCTTGCCAAATTTAGTATGTTGTCTTTGTCTGTGGTTTTGGCCAATCTGGCTATGATGTACCTTGGAGAGGATCTTCTTGGGTTGATTCTATTTGAGGGCCTATGTTTTTCATGGGTCTGGATATTTGGATACCTCTCTAGATTTGGAAAGTTTTCTTCCAGGATTTCATGAAATAAATTATCAATGCCCTTATTCTTTTCTTCCTCTTCTGAGATACCAATTATCTGGATGTTTGAGCACTTGATGGTATCTAGTATTTCTCATATATTATTCTCATTTTTCTTGGTTGTTTTCTTAGTCTTTTTGATAATTTCTTCTAGGTCAGAGGTTTTGTCTTCTACATTCATGATTTGATCTTCTTTGTGATATAATCTACTTTTAATACTTTTGAGGGAGGTTTTGACTTCTTATATCACATTCTTCACCTCTAACAATTCCATTTGATTATTTTTTATGGTGTCTATTTCTTCTTTCAAATAGCAAAAGGATAAAAGAACTTCTTCATCTCCTGGAGCTCATTGTCTCTTCTCTTTCATCTCATTTAGTTTGTTCACTACAAATATTCTGAATTGTTTATTCAACATTTCCACTAATTCCATTTTGTTGTTTGTGAATGATGAGGAATTGATTTTCCTTTGGGGAGAGATATTTTGTGGGTTGCTCATATTTCTTGTGCCTCTGCAATGCTTTCTAGTCATCTGGTGATCTATACATTTCTTCCTAGATTATTCAAGGTATCTGTGAGTGTTCTAAGATGTGCAGGAGTAGGAAATTGACAGTCTCTCTTCTGCTCTGCTTCCGGGTTGCTCATCATCACCTTGCACTGTTAACACTGGTGTTGGGTGACACAAAGTCCTCCATGTTTCTAGAGAACACTTGCACCTCAAACTGAGCCACTGAGCTTCAACTCAGTAAAAAAAGAAGAGATCACATGTCAGGAACTGGGTTACACAAAACACCAAAATCCTGAGAGTTCAAAGGCAAGTGGGGGAGGGGATGAATCATGGCTCCCAGCTATTAAGCCCTCCAGTAGCAGGCAACATGCAGTTGGCAAGGCCCTTCACAGGCAGAGGTGTCCAGATAGGATGGGGGAGTGCAAGCTCACCTCAAAGTCCCAAGAAACAAACCCGAGAGTCCAAAGGTTAGTAGGTGAGGGCAGAATTCTTCTTACCATAGATATCTTTATGCACTGGTAGTCTAGATTTACATCTTATAGGGCCTTCAGAAGTTTTGAACCTGAGTTTCTTGAATATACTTGTTACTGAACAAGCAAGATCACAGGACCTGCCCACTCAAAACAGAGAATAAAGCACCTGAAGGAAGGATGGGGGAGGATAGTCATCATTCGTATCTGCATGTATGAGTGACCATGTTGCCTTTTAGATGAAAAGTCATAATAAATTCTCCAGTGAGCATACATACAAGAATACCCCTCTCCAACTCTTGGCTTTCTCTGGACAGAACACATCCACTCTACCAACAACAAAAAGGGAATAAAAAATGTGTGTGTATAAGAATGTAAAAGACTTTGGTAGCTGGACAATGGCACAGCAATAATGCAATGCTCTGCAAGGCTGACTCACATTGGGAAGCTGCAGGGCTGCATCTGGAAACCTTTCTAAACATAGTAAGTACACAGATGCCCAGGAGTCAAGGCTGGCTGAAATTGGCATGGATCACAACATGAAGACCCTGTTGAAAGTTCCTCTTTTTCCCTTTCTCTGTCTCTATTGTACATGGAAGAAAGGAAAAAGGTTTTTGTTGGTGTTGTTATTGTTTTAAGAAAGATCTTTTAAGTATCCATATATACAATATACACATAATATATTATAGTATATAGTATGACACAACCACGGAGTTAGCAGAAATATTACCTATTAGAATGGTGTCTTAAAACCCAAGAGATCTATAGACGGCTTACACACAATATTTTAGATTTCAAAGCGTATAACAAAATTGAAAAATGAACTCATTTATCAACATGCAAGTTTTTCATGCTGTTCTTAACAATAGCTTTTCCAAAAAGTTCATTTTTAGGATGCCCAAAATAAAAAGCACAACTGAACATCTGGTTCTTTCAGAGCCCATTATGTGTGATTATTTATGACAAACAATTCATACCCCGTTCAAAAGCATGGGCCCTTGCCTTGCTCTAAGAATATCCCTTCTCTAAAAATACACATAAATAAATGACCACTGGAATGTACAACATCCTCATGATATTGGATCTGTTTCCAGCAGCTTATCAACAGATTTCTGGAGTTAAATTTTATTGACCACTAAAAAAGGAAACAATCTTTTTTTTAGAGAAAAATTTTTGCTATAGGGCATGTGTGATCCCCAGAGAGACAGAGAGAGAAAGTGAGAAATCTCCCCCCTGGGGGGGGTGGCCATACCATAATTCCTTCTTCTCCATTCTCCTCCTGAGATTTTGGGCACACACACAAACCTGGCATGAGTTTCAAGCCTCCAGGTCTGGGACTTGAACCACGGTCAGCCATGTGGGAGTCTAGCACCTTAATAACTACACCAACTGCTGGCCCCTAGAGACAAACTTTTCATAGTTAATGGGAACTGATCAATAAATATTAAACAACACCTCCAAATGTTGTGGAGAGCTAAAGTAATTTTGGAGTAGAAATCTAATTCAGTTAACTTTCAATAATTCAGTTAGTCAATTTAGTGGAAGAGAATACACATTCTACAAATCAATTAAGAAAAGGAAGACTGGAAGCTAAGTGTATGTGACAGCGTGACTGTGCCTAGGGTGTAAACAGAGACTTCAGTTGGAACTCCGAGAGGGTGCAAGCTAGCTATAAAGGGAAAGCATTCTACTCTGATCCAGGTGATCTTCAAAGTCTTATTTTAATTTGATGAGACAAATAAACCTCTATTAAAACCATATTCCAGACTCAGTAAGGAAAGATAAAGACTAGAGTCAAGTTCCTTAAAGAATGAAAGAAAAAAAAAAAAAAAAAAAACAGTGACCAAACCAAGAAAAACAAAACCCTTAGTGTGTTGCATTGGCTTCTGCTCATCTGAGAGAGAAGATTCTTCTGAGAAGGCTGAACAAACTTGTTTTTCTTCCTCTTCAAACATATCATGATATTATTTCTAATCAATTTTTCAGTGTGCATTTCTCATTGAGACCCATCATATTAGTTTCATTTTAGCAAAGCAACTTTCAGGATCAAGCTCTAAATATACCCATTTAATAAAATGTAATATGTAAGAGCTGAACAACTATTTCACTAAGCATATAAAGAATTCTCCCAAGCTACTTTACTGCTTACTTACAGATAAATATTTGATAGAAATTCTTGGCGGGGGTCATGAAGAGAAAAATCAAAGCTAGTATGTTACGAGTCACTGTAATTGAATATTGATCAGATAAAACACATTGAGAAAACATAATGTAGAACAAGAAAGAGTCAATGTAAAATCTATAGCAATAATAAGAAACTTATCAAAGATCAATCAAGCAAAAAGTATCTAAATTACAATTTAAAAGTCAGCTAATATTTTTTTTATAAAAAAGAGTTTATTTATTTTATTTCATGTGATAGAGAAACTAAGAGACCCTTAACACAATCTCATCATCCTGAGATCTCCCCACCATTTTCTAGCCAAACAAGACCACGGGCCCCACCTGGCATGTTTAAGGTCAACCCGAGAACTGAACCCCCGTCTACCATGGAGATCCACGATGGCAGAGGAGTGTACTACCACCTATGTCACTGTGCCCGGGTCTGTGCATGTCTCTTATCTGATCAGATAGAATAATTAATCAAACTAGACTCCTGGCCCAGGTGGGGAGGTGCAAGTGGTAGGTATATCTCTGCAGTGCTGGAAGCCACATGGTTGATCGTAGGTTTGAATTGTGAGTTGACCTGAAACACACATACAGATCCTGACTTGCAAGAGAGCCGAGAAGGAGGAAATCCTGTCGAGGGTGCTTCTTTCTTTCTCTTCTTTCTTGCTCATGAAAGAAATAAAACAAAAACAACAAATATAAAACAACCCATACATCTATCAGTGTGCTACTGGTATATATGTTACTATTTAAAAATAACATTTATTTAAATAGTAGAATTGTGGTGTTCTCTCCCCCAAAGTAAATTTTAATTGGACTCTAATTCATTTTGTAATATCTTAATTCAAATTTTGTGTTTTTCTAGCTGAAATATGCTAGATGGCTTATTATGCAGCAATAGAACTCAATTGGTTAGAAGAAAAAAAGAAGAAAACCAATATAGTAACAATGAAATAGTCACACTGATGAGCTTAACAAAGATCAAACCAAGTACTGACGAAGATCTGAGAAACAGTAACATATATACCAGCTAATATTTTTTAGCAATATAGACTAAGTATATATTGAAATTTAGCCACCCCCCCAATAAACAACCATAATTTTTATCTAAAGCAACTTACAAATACTTGTCTTCAAGATCCTTGATCATTCCTAAAATTTAACCTTACATTTATGAGCTGACCATATGGGTAACTGAGAAAACAGAGATTATTAGCTCTATTTTCTACCTTCTCCCTGCTGACCCTCCTATTATGCGTATTGAAACAAACACATTTATCTCTGTCTCCTCCCACCTCGCCAAAGGAAATTCCTCTATTTATATAATAGGTCATGTCCCATCTTGCCTTGTGCTAGATACTTCTTCACTAATTATCCCTTCTTTTTTAAGGTCAAGCACATAGGAAAGTGACTATCCAGGCAAATATAAAAGTAGATGGAATTTTTTTTTTTGAGAGGTTTTTGCTATAGGGCTTGTGCGCTTGCCAGAAAGACAGAGAGAGACAGAGAGATAGAAAGCAAGAAATTATCCCCCAGGGAGGATGTCCACGCTGCAATCCCTTCCCCTCCATTCTTCTCTTGGGACCTTGGGCATGCACACACATGAGCCTGGCATGAGTTTAAGCCACCGGGTCTGGGACTCGAACTGCAGTCGACTAAGTGGGAGTCCAGCAACATAGCCATTACACCAACTGCTGGTCCTGCAGATGGAATTTTAGAAAGCACTTTTCTACCACCACTATGGAATGTACAGTGTTCCAGGCAGCAAGCTAAAACAAACCACCACCACAAACAAAAAGTAGGGGGAAATAAAACATCAAAATGATGCTAACTGATGACTGCTTGATTGTAATGTAGAGTCTGAAAGGTAGAGAAAAGCACAGTCCTCTCTTATACAGAGCCTGGGAAATTGCTTTTAACTTTATTCATCTTAAGATATCTTTCTAGCAACCTCAGAGGCACTGAGAGAGTATATAAAAGATCAGAACACTACAAAGGTAGAATTAGCAGGGTCCTTGGTCTATTTCAAAAGGTATTAGAAGTGCTCCTTCAAATTTAAGTACAAGATGGTTAAATTGCTGGCTCCAACATTTAAAGCCTTTTTCAGTTGATCCCTTGGTCTCGTCTAATACAATATTTGGTCCTAAACAAATGCCTGAGGCTATTTTCAGAGTTCCTTTTCCAGTGAAAAGTTTTGGTTTATTTTATATTCTAAAAAATTTCTAATTCTGGGGAACCAGCAGTTAGCGTAATGGCTATGCCGCTGGACTCCCACGGAGTCGGCCATGGTTCGTGTCCTGGACCTGGTGGCTTAAAACTCACGCCGGGCGCGTGTGCGTGCGTGCCCAAGATCCCGAGAGGAGAATGGAGGAGAAGGGATTGCGGCGTGACCATCCCCCCTGGGGGGTGATTTCTCGCTTTCTGTCTCTACATCTTTCTCTGTCTGTCTGGCGAGCGCACGTGCCCTATAGCAAAAACCTCTCCCCCCCCAAAAAAAAAAGGTTAAAAATGTCTAATTCTTATAAATATCAGAGTTTAATCTGCTGTGTTGAAATAAATACTTCTGTGTGAAAACTACTAAAAACAGTAAGCTGTGAGGCTCAGAATAAATAACTGCCTCGTAGTGCTATTCTGAAAGCTTCTAAGGCAATACCTCACCATGTTAGAAACCCTGTTAGAAAACTTCCAGAAGTTCATGTCAAAACTAGGCTGTATCAACTCTTTGTTTGCACAAGAAACCCCCATCTCAGTATCAACAAAAAGTAACCTTATAACTCAACAGCACTAAGAAACAATATGTTTTAGATAACACAGAATTTAAAACTTTTTTAAAAAAATCTTTAATAAAATGACAGAGCCAGCTACAGAAAGTCTCAGTTGACTGCTAGGAATGTCAGTAGGGACATGCCTAGTGGCATGGACGTGACTAGGCTTTGGACATTCTCCCGAAACTGTCTTACAGCACCCTCCTTTCTTTACCCCATCACATACAAAGATGATTATCTTTTCTCTTTGCTCACATGCCTAACCCATTTCTGCCCTACATTTTTCCTTCATGCTATTTTGGCCTAGAATATGCCTGCCTTTCTTGTTTAGCTAACTTGTAATACCCTTCAGTCTTTGAATAATCTTTCTCCAAATTGGACAAAGAAACATTCTTAATACTTTCGATATTTCCTGTGCTTTTTTAAAGTTTTATCAAAATTATAATGAAATATAGGTGTGTGGTGTCTCTATCCCCTATAAACTGAAAACTTCATGACCTCCAAGATCATTATGATCTTGTTCACCACTATATTCTCAACTCTTGCCTCATTGTCCAGCACATAGTAGGCAGCATTACAGATCAGCCAGATTCATTATTACTGAGAATTCTTCAGGCAAACAATCTCAGCAAATCTATTCTTGGAGAAAATATCTAGGTCTATTGAAGCACTTTGCATTTCCTGGTGTTACACAGTCGTCCTTGGCTATAGCAGACATAGTCTTAACCACAGTAGCTGACTCATTAATCATTTTTAGCTGTTACTGCTCAAAAAGTCACTCCTACTCAAAGCAGTGGTATTTACAGATTTGAAAAAGAGTATTTGTTGGCTAGCAATTTTGTTTGAGTAATTCTCAGAAGTCTACTATTCCCTGTCAAGTCTGTGACATTCTCTTCTGCAGGAAGATTAATTGGCATAATTAGCAACAACCTGTGGATTACTCAAGGGGTTTTGTGCTAATAGCTTAGCCATGGAAATTACTGAGCAGGCCCTGAAAAGTACCATAAAAAGATACTGATATAAAGAGGAGGGTCTGAGGAAGGACATTTAGAAGAAAAATAGGGGGGCAAAGCATGAATGGCACAAAGAAATGTGTTATTATTTGTTGAAAATATTTTGTAGTTTTATCGACTGTACTAGGAAGAAATGTTCACCTGTTGAAATATCACTTTGTAAGCTAAATAATAATGTGGTTGAATGTCTAAAAGAAAATGAAATTAAAAAATAAAATAAAAAGCTGATAGTAGAAGCAATCTAATGTTTGAATTAATATTAAACCATAAAAGTGAAAACTCAAGGGACCTTAAGCTGATTGAAAGGGTCAGTACATTTAGAAGTATCCTGTGTCCTTAGTATCCTAAGTAAGTCAAAGGAACTTTTTTGGAGAACTCTGTTATGGGGAAAATCACACCAAAAGGATGATAGCTTCATTGCCATTGAGATCAAAAGGGAAAGTAGGCTGTGTCATTGCAATCTGCCTAAAAGGACACTTCTGAGTCTTAAGTTGGAAATAGCCCATTGAAAAAATATGCTTATGGGGACCAGCAGTTAGCGTAATGGCTATGTCGGTGGACTCCCATGTAGTCGACAGCGCTTCGCGTCCTGGACCAGGTGGCTTAAAACTCACGCCAGGCACGTGTGCGTGCATGCCCTAGATCCCAAGAGGAGAATGGAGGAGGAGGGATTGCGGCGTGACCATCCCCCCTGGGGGGTGATTTCTCGCTTTCTGTCTCTCTGTCTCTCTCTGTCTGTCTGGCGAGTGCACTTGCCCTATAGCAAAAAACCTCTCCGAAAAAAAAAAAAATTTATGACCAGTATACCAGTTTTTATATTCTCCCAAACCCTTTATTTCATGTATATGCACATACACACACACACACACACACACACACACACACACACAATGGCCACGAGAGGCTATCAGAATATGATAGTGAAGACGGGCTGAAAGTATAGAAGAACATTTATCCAGCCTAGGTCTGAGAACCGATGAGCAAGGAGAACATAGAGAGCTAGGACTGGCTCTGGAATGCCCAGAGCGTCAACACAAGCAGAGGTGAAGAGAGGTTGGCAGTTACTACAGACTGTGCAGAAGTGGAGACCTGACAGATAGGCCAGAATGCCAACAGAAGCATTAACCTAAACAAGTAGGCATCACTTAAGAGGGGTTTTTTGCTTTCTGGTACTGTATCCCTCATTACTGGTATTCATAGGCCTGGGCCCTTGTCACATACTGATCATGGTTACAAAGAACACCGAAACTGCCCTCCTGAAAAGTTAACTTAAAAAATACTTTATGTATTAAGATTAGATTTGGGAGGTAGGTTGACTAATTGATTTACTGATGGCAGGGTCAAAAATTTCTTCTTTATGTCCGGTTTTATAGTGAGTTTAGAGTCATCAGTGACTCTAAACCAAACCCTCCATGACTAATTCCCACTCCCTTGAGGTTAACATAATGCCTTCATTTGTGGTCTCACACAATACTATACATCCCTCTGTGATAACATGTACCACACTTGGTTAAAATGATTGGTTTACAGGTCTGTCTCTCTCACAAAACAGAAGCTATTTTGAGATAGGGACCTTGTTTTCTTCTTGGTATCATCAGTACCATTACTTACAAGCCTCTTAACTTTGTTACTGTTTTTGCTGGGTATGATTTTATAAAAGTACATGTCTTTTCAAAATTACTATTAATTCCCTATTTTCTACTAATTCTGAATAACTTGTCAAAATTAGTAGGCTTGTGAGGTTTCATAAGAGTGGGATTTCCATATTTAGTACTGGGAGTTTGTGTGTATGTTGTGTCCAGGTTGACAGGTTTGACTGTGTAGGGGAAGGACAAAGTAAGAGTATGGTATTTGGCCAAGTTCAAGGCCCCAGCCCTGTCAGACTGAAACATGCCGGGCAAGCATGCACATGCTCAAGATCCAGAGTGTGGAGGACAAGGAGGGGCTTGTGATGTGACTAGACTCCTCCGAGGGTACTCGTCTTTCTCTCTGCTTCACTCATGCATGCTCTATTATGAACAAAGAAAACATATTATAAAGATATAATCCAAAACATGGAAGTCCTATATGCATAAACCTAGTAATTCTACTGATTTCTAGAATATCAGAGAAAGGGCAAGAACACAGAATACAAATGCCAAAAATGAGTGATATGCTATAGTCAAATAATAGAATATTACATAATTAGTTAAGTTCATGGACTATCTACTATTTTTGAAATACCATGGAAAATGTATTCATGTAAGAATAAAAGTTAAAATATAAAACTACATGTGCAGGGGCCAGCAGGGAGTGCAGTGGTCAAGGCTCTGACACTCCCACATGGGCAACCACAATTTGAGTCCCACATGTGGCCGCTTGCTTTCTCACTTTCTCTCTCTCTCTCTCTGTCTCTCTCTGGTCAAATTAAAATAAATGAATGAATAAATAAAGTAAAATTAAATAAATAGCTCTTTAAAATAAAACTACATGTGCACTAGCTATGGTGATATACGAGGCAGATATCAGCCAATTACGCTTTGTCATATTCTATCGGAGAAGGTGATAGATGCATTTACAAGAGTCTATGAAGGCTGATGCACACAAGGTCATAAACACAAGATCAAAATAACATAAAAAAATCAACTGTCTAATTAAATAATTTCAATTAGAAAAATTATGTACAATAAAGTATTCTATTTAGAGCTCTATCAAACTATATTATATACCTAAGGATTAGATTAATGAAGGATATGCGAGACTATTTTAGAGAAATTGCAAAATATTAGAGAAGTACATAAGAAAAGAATTCCCATGAGTAATTCCCATGAGTAAATTCTTGCAAGTTTTTATATGAAGTTTATTTTAACAGTATTTTCAAGCTAACAAAAATTTTAAATGGTATTTAAAATAATCAAATGGTGTAATGTAGTACAAACATTTAATAGTAATGCAAAGTAACTGATAAGACAAATAGAAAAAATACTAAGATTTTTTTTTTTTTTGAGAGGTTTTTGCTAAAGGGCGCATGCTCTCGCCAGAAGGACAGAAAGCGAGAAATCACTCCCCAGGGGGGATGGCCATGCTGCAATCCCTTCTCCTCCATTCTCCTCTGGGGATCTTGGGCATGCATGTACACATGCCTGGTGTGAGTTTAAGCCGCAGTCAACTACATGGGAGTTCAGCGACATAGCCATTAAGCTAACCGCTTGTCCCTAAGATTTTTTTTTTTGAGAGGTTTTTGCTATAGGGCGCATGTGCTCGCCAGAAAGACAGAGAGAGACAGAGAGACAGAAAGAGAGAAATCACCCCCCAGGGGATGGCCACACCACAATCCATCCTCCTTCCTGGAATCTTGGACATGCATACACGCACATGCCCAGCATGAGTTTAAGCCACCAGGTCCGAGACTTGAACCATGGTTGACTACTTAGGAGTCCAGCGACATAGCCATTATGCCAACTGCTGGTCCCAAAAAAATACTAAGATATTAATAATTAAGCCCTGAAATATGTAGTTAACATTAAGTATAGACAAATGAAGTACTTAAAATTAAATATAAAAGTATTCAGATGGAATAAAAAGTCAAAACCAAAAATACATTGTTTCTGAGAGACATCTTAAAAGCAAGGAAAACCCCCAGAAAAGTTTAAATTTAAATAAATGGGAGACTATGTAATGAAAACACTAACAGGAAAAAAAGGCTAATGAAACAATAGAAATATCAGACAAACCAGACTTAAACATGAATTTTATTTGAGATTGAAAGGGATATTTTATAATTATAAAAGTGTCACTTCAAAGAAAGATATAACAATTTTAATCAGAGTGAGAATTTTAACATACTTTCTGATAACCTTTAAGAAAGATAAAATAAGTATATGTAGAAAATACTTACAAATATGATTAATAAATTTGACCTAATTGAAATACATAAAATTCTATGTATTCTCACTCATATGTATGAACTGGAAAAAAATCAGCCTCATAGAAGGAAAGAAGTAGAAGCTGGAAAGAGGTTGATAAACAGAAATAAAGTCATAATTAGGTAGGAGGAATAAGTTCTAGTGTTCTAGGTCACAATAGAGTGATAAGAGTTAACAATATTTTATTGTGTATTTCAAGATAACTAGAGGAAAGGATTTTAAGAGCTCTGAACATACAAAAAAAGACAAATGTTTGAGGTGATGAATATGCTAAGTACCTGATTTGATCACTATACAATATATACGAGTATGAGAACATCACACTGTACCCCTAAATACATGAAGTTACTGTATCAAGTTAAAATTAAAATGAAGGACAGAGGATTAAAGCACTTTAGTTTCCCTTTCTGTCATCTTCAGTGAATTCTTCTGGGTAATGACTACTTCTTAGATTTCTATTGTCTATTTTCCTGACCTCCAACACCAATCATCCTTAAAATTAATTTGAAATAACATTTCAGTAATCATAAAGAGTAAAGGTTTTGTTTGGATGGCCAGTAAATAAAGCTTTGATGTGTTTAAAAAAACTTCTTTGCCTACTTGCTGTAATAGGTATTGCTTTAAAGCACATGAGGAACATCTACTAAAATAAACCATATGGGATTAGAACCACTGAAGACCTTCTTTCCAGAATTCATCTTCCTATCTTCCAGATCAAGCCAGGACAATGCAATCACCAGCTATCTATATCTGAGTTCTGAGTAGTCCTTTCAGGGATTGGGACTACTGAAGACTTTCTGCCCAGACTTCACCCTCCTGATCCCTAGTCTGAGCCAGGGTCAGATTAAACCTCAATTTCCACAGAATCTGCTCCACAAAGGAGGAAAAACAGTATTTGGAGATTGTAGGTCACCTCCTCTTGCATGCCTTTTGAGAGGTTTTTGCTAAAGGGCGCATGCTCTCGCCAGAAGGACAGAAAGCGAGAAATCACTCCCCAGGGGGGATGGCCATGCCGCAATCCCTTCTCCTCCATTCTCCTCTGGGGATCTTGGGCATGCATGTACACATGCCTGGTGTGAGTTTAAGCCGCAGTCAACTACATGGGAGTTCAGCGACATAGCCATTAAGCTAACCGCTTGTCCCTAAGATTTTTTTTTTTGAGAGGTTTTTGCTATAGGGCGCATGTGCTCGCCAGAAAGACAGAGAGAGACAGAGAGACAGAAAGAGAGAAATCACCCCCCAGGGGATGGCCACACCACAATCCATCCTCCTTCCTGGAATCTTGGACATGCATACACGCACATGCCCAGCATGAGTTTAAGCCACCAGGTCCGAGACTTGAACCATGGTTGACTACTTAGGAGTCCAGCGACATAGCCATTATGCCAACTGCTGGTCCCAAAAAAATACTAAGATATTAATAATTAAGCCCTGAAATATGTAGTTAACATTAAGTATAGACAAATGAAGTACTTAAAATTAAATATAAAAGTATTCAGATGGAATAAAAAGTCAAAACCAAAAATACATTGTTTCTGAGAGACATCTTAAAAACAAGGAAAACCCCCAGAAAAGTTTAAATTTAAATAAATGGGAGACTATGTAATGAAAACACTAACAGGAAAAAAAGGCTAATGAAACAATAGAAATATCAGACAAACCAGACTTAAACATGAATTTTATTTGAGATTGAAAGGGATATTTTATAATTATAAAAGTGTCACTTCAAAGAAAGATATAACAATTTTAATCAGAGTGAGAATTTTAACATACTTTCTGATAACCTTTAAGAAAGATAAAATAAGTATATGTAGAAAATACTTACAAATATGATTAATAAATTTGACCTAATTGAAATACATAAAATTCTATGTATTCTCACTCATATGTATGAACTGGAAAAAAATCAGCCTCATAGAAGGAAAGAAGTAGAAGCTGGAAAGAGGTTGATAAACAGAAATAAAGTCATAATTAGGTAGGAGGAATAAGTTCTAGTGTTCTAGGTCACAATAGAGTGATAAGAGTTAACAATATTTTATTGTGTATTTCAAGATAACTAGAGGAAAGGATTTTAAGAGCTCTGAACATACAAAAAAAGACAAATGTTTGAGGTGATGAATATGCTAAGTACCTGATTTGATCACTATACAATATATACGAGTATGAGAACATCACACTGTACCCCTAAATACATGAAGTTACTGTATCAAGTTAAAATTAAAATGAAGGACAGAGGATTAAAGCACTTTAGTTTCCCTTTCTGTCATCTTCAGTGAATTCTTCTGGGTAATGACTACTTCTTAGATTTCTATTGTCTATTTTCCTGACCTCCAACACCAATCATCCTTAAAATTAATTTGAAATAACATTTCAGTAATCATAAAGAGTAAAGGTTTTGTTTGGATGGCCAGTAAATAAAGCTTTGATGTGTTTAAAAAAACTTCTTTGCCTACTTGCTGTAATAGGTATTGCTTTAAAGCACATGAGGAACATCTACTAAAATAAACCATATGGGATTAGAACCACTGAAGACCTTCTTTCCAGAATTCATCTTCCTATCTTCCAGATCAAGCCAGGACAATGCAATCACCAGCTATCTATATCTGAGTTCTGAGTAGTCCTTTCAGGGATTGGGACTACTGAAGACTTTCTGCCCAGACTTCACCCTCCTGACCCCCAGTCTGAGCCAGGGTCAGATTAAACCTCAATTTCCACAGAATCTGCTCCACAAAGGAGGAAAAACAGTATTTGGAGATTGTAGGTCACCTCCTCTTGCATGCCTCTGACTGCTCTGATTTAATTCCAAAAACTAGGAAAACATGTTTAGTCCATCAGATGATCAGAAACCACTGTGGAGGCACAAGGAATGTGAGAAACCAAGAAAATATCTCTCTCCTAAGGGAAAAGAATAACTCCTCATCTGCCACAGACAATACAAGGGAACTCGTGGAAATGTCAGATAAAGATTTAGAATATTCATTGTGACAAAGCTAATAGAGATGCAAAGAAGACAATGAACTCCAGAAGATGCAGGAGAAAAGAGATGAGTTCCAGGAGGTGAGGAAGTTCTTGAAGATCTGAAAGAGGAAATACACACCATAAAAAAGAATCAAACAGAATTTTACAGATGAAGGCTGTAATACAAGAAACTAAAACCTCTCTTGAAAATATTAAAAGCAGATTACATCATGTGAAAGATAGACTCTCAGATGTAGAAGATAAAACCTCTGACCTAGTAAAATTCACCAAAAAGACTGAGAAAATTACCCTCAAAATTAGAATAATATATGAGAAATATTAGATACCATTAAACACCCAAACATCTGGATAATTGGTATCCCAAAAGGTGAAGAAACTAATAAGGGTATTGACAATCTATTACATGAAATCCTAGAAGAAAACCTTCCAACCTAGAGAGATCAAATATCCAGGCCCAAGAAATACAAAGGATCCCACATAGAATCAATCCAAGAAGATCTTCTCCAAGGCATATCATAGCCAGACTGACCAAAACCCCAGAGAGAGACAATACTAAATTTGGCAAGAGAGAAACATCAAGTTACCTACAAAGGATATCCCATCAGGCTAACATCAAACTTTTCATCATTAACAATGCAAGCAAGGAAAAGAATGGGGAAATATATTCAAAGTGTTAAGTGAAAAACAATTTCAACCAAGGATACTATACCCAAGATAATCCTTCATATGAGAGAAAAAAAGGAGACAAAAATGTTCTCAGATAAACAAAACCTGAAAGAATTTATGAACACCCAACCAGCTCTCTAAGAAGTTCTGAAGGGGAGTGCTATACCAGGAAAACTAAAGTTGGACACACAGAAATAAGAGTACAAAAAACAACCGAGAGAATAGCCAGCCTAATGGTAGGGACAGGTCTGGAGTTGAATGATAACTTCCAGAGTTTAAATGGAAAGGTCAGACCACAGTAACACTGCAAATTCAATAGAAGAGAGATTAATTACATGAGACTGAACTGATGAAATAGAATTTTATGACTTTTGACTAAAACATTACTGATTTTCTTTGATACTTTGCTCTCCATATTTAAGGATGTTGTTGATAGTTTCATCTACTTAGTGTTTGAACTTAATCCTAACCTTTCTCCTGGTTTTAAGTCTTAAGTAAATTTCTCTTAACATCTTTTGAGTTTGATCTATTAAAACTAAAACTGTTTTCTTTAAATTAAAAAAAATGCATTAAAAATACCTATTTAATGACTTCAGTAAACTATATAGCCCCAGCTAGGTGCTACTTTATAGTATGATCATTCCACCCACTGAGGTTTATGCCTAAAGTCAGACGTGTGTTTATAGCAGCTGTGCTTGCTATTGAAAGTTTTTAGATTAATTAAGATCTTTAGTGAATCAATAAAATGTGAGAAAAAAAAGGCATGGAAAACAACTGTAGATACCAGAGATAGTGTGAGAGGAGAGTAGAACATGGCAAAGGGAGAGAGGCAGGGAATCAAGGAGGAGGGGTGGGAAAAATAAAGCAACATATATTCGAGACAAGAAATGGAAAATTATTTGTGACAATAACATGTATGGTAATATCCTTGATTGAACCAATCAGTGTCCAGTGATGTCCTCTACTCTCAGAGTACCAAACAGTATTCTAAGACTGGGGAGAGGCAGGGACACTCACATATCAAGTCTTGCTAAAAGGAAGGATCTGATCAAATACTCAATTAATTTGAAATCTATTATGAATGAACCTAACTAAAACCAAACCTAGCACAGTTTGACCCAGTTTAGCCACAGACTCAATTGACTCAGTCCTGAGTAGACTCAAGAAGAAGCATGCCTTTATCCGGTTGTATATTAGTTTACTAAGGCTGCTGTGACAGATTACCACACATTGGGTGATTTGAGTAACAGAAATGTATTCTCTCACAGTTGTGGAGGTTATAAGTCTAAAATTAAGGTTTGGGCACAGTGATGTTTCCTCCAAAGAGTCTGTGGAAGGATCCTTCTACCTCTTAGTTTCTGATGATTTCTGGCAACACTGGACTGTGCTTTGTGTAGTTCCTGAGCTATGGTGGTGTAATTCCAATCTCTGCCTCTATCTTCACACAGCATTCTTCCTGGAGCATGTCTCTCTATCTCTGAGTCTGTCTCTTCTTCTAAGGACAATAGTCATGGGAAGTAAGACTCACCTTATTAAAATCCAGTATAATTGTATCTTGTATACATCTGCAAAGACCCTATGTACAAATAGGATGGATTTATGGTATTAGGTCACACTGATAGGCACCAGGAACTAGGACTTCCCACATATCTCTTTTTTCAGGGGATGTGTTCAACCAACAGGTTATAGATATTATTCACTGAAGTGTGTGCTTTTCTTTTACAAACAATACTTTGCATTCATTCAAGAATTATGAGATATAATGTGAAGAAACAAACAAAATAAAGTGTGACTAGTTACTTAAAGCAAAAAATAGTCAGTAAAACTAGATCTAGAATGGCCCACAAGCTAGTAATATAAAATGAAATTTAAAATAACTTAATACATGACTTTAAACAGACTTAGTAAGTGAATGTGCGAAAGAATCTAGTGGAAAATGTAGGTAACATGCATACATATAGAGTTAATTTCAATATAAATATGACAGCTCTGAAAAAAAGCCAAATGAAATTGTGAGATGAAGAGTCATTGGTTCATACACAGCATGCATATAGTACATGGCAGAAGCAATAAATATGGAGATAGGTCAGTAGAAATTATTCAATCTGAAATACAAATGTGAAAAAAGTAAGAAAATACATTAATGAAGCACAATGTGAGACAGACGTGAAAGAATTACTCTCAGCCATGTAAGTACTTAATAAATGCTGAGCTAAAGCATGAGGGAGGATGGTGAAGGCAGGAGGGGCTGCTCTTGGCTTATTCCTGGGCTTTGGGTTCTGGGTCTTTGGTGGGTGTATTTTGGAGGAGTCCGACCCGGTAGGGTTGCAGGATCTGTTTTGAGCTTTTGACCTTTTGAGCAATCTTAGGTCGAATCAGCACATTGACAAGGCCGCTGTTGTGTGTCCCCCCCCACCCCCAACCTAGGAATCAAACTTAGGTCAAATTAGCATGTCAGCAAGGCTGCTTCCTATTCGATCCAGAAACTGTGGTAGCCTTGCTGGGAAGCGACCCCCCTATGACTCCCTAATATACTACTATAAAAGAATTACATAGCTCTCTTATACATCCTGAGTATATGATAAGATTTTCCAGGAAGTCCCCCAACTGCTCCCCTTTGCTCTGACCACCTACTGTTAATTACAATGCTTCACTCTGGCATGGTCACAATAGAGGGTGTGCAGAAGTCACATCTAGGCAGAAATCTTCTTGACCTTTGGAAGGCCCTTCAAGATACATTTAATATAAGCTTAAGAATAATCTTTTAGACCAAAATGGGCCCAGGGCACTCCCATCCCACTATGGCTAATGTTCTAACAAAATACTAACAGTGGTGCCACAGGCACAATAGAACGTTTTAAGTATGCCACTACCCACTTTAAAGTTCTTCATTAACTTGTTGGTCACTTTACCACCAGTTGAAAAAGCTGTCCCTGCCCTTACCTAGTGAATAGTAATTTTACCCCTTTAAGATATATTAGGGTTCCTTAAATTAAGTTTTAAATTTCTATAAAATTATATAAGTTCCATTCTTTATTGAAATCCATAAGAACTAATATCTAAACTTGAGATTTTCTTTCCTCAGCATCGTGCTCGGTAGTCACAAGATGGCTGCCATGCCACATCAACTGATAATTATCTCTGCTTGATGGAGCTACTTTCCTGAAACTGCGTTCCATGAAGACCCACCTACATCAAACAAACAATTGTGGAACTGCAATAGACCCACCATTAATCCAATCCCATATGAAACCTATGTTCCCTGTTGTTAAAACTTTATAAACTGACTATTAGAACACATAGCCCCTCACCCCCAGCTTTGTTGCGGCTTTGCAATGAAGCCAATTAGTGATCTGTGGGAGGGTCAGGAAACCTGAGACAGACTCCCCAACCTGCCTGTTTTAAGCCAAAATTAACATATGTTAAGGTTGAGTTAGTATAAGCCAAATTAGCATTAGTAACATATGTAGACTAAGTTAGTTTAAGGCTAGTTTTACGTAAATACCCCTTGTTAAAGCTACAGGCCAAAGTTAACTTATATTAGGCCAAATTGGCACAAGAATTCACTGATTAACAGACAAAGAATTCAGCAAATAAATACAGGGACCCATGGATTAATAGAGGAAGGACAGATCTGGCTAACAGCGACAGAATAAACAAACCTGAAGGCTCCAGGAGGAAGAGTAACTATCTTAGCTGAAAGTTCTTATCTGGTTAGAGGCAAGCAACAAATAGTACCTAATTACAAATAGTTTCTCCCCTGTGCGCTGTTAACTATGAAAAACTGCTAATAAAACACCCTGTGTTGTCTCCTGAGCTACAAGACCCTCTCATCCAAAAAGGCCCTGTCCGGTAATCAAGATTTAAGAAGAAAATGCACCAGACAAATAGACTCCTTCATCCTGAAAACTGTAATTGATTATACCTAATCAAACAAGACAGACATCATGTTTTATGATTATTGTTCCTGTGCCTTGAATTCCCTGTTTCGTAGAGTAAATCTTTTATTTCCTCCTCACCCCTCCTACTCCTGTAAGACATCCCTCAATAAATACATGTGTTTGATAGCCACTAGCACTGCAGCCCGGAGTTTTGCTCTGACTGTAGCCGGCTAAAAACATGCTAAAAAGTATTGACGTTTTAGCCTAGTTTTGTTCACCTGCGTTGCCTCCAACGAGTCAATCCACCCCCGCCGAGGCTGGACCCCGGCAGTATTTGAGTTAGGCAGGGTCATTGGACTGTCCCAGCCAGAGAGCACCTTCCCAAGTGAGTGAGATCTTTTCTACCAGGCCACACTCATGTCCAAGAGCTCCCTGGTCCTACACAGTGATGGGCTTCTCCATTTTGAGTCAGTTCCCTTCTTGGGAATTGCTTTGATTCAACTCTTGGCCTGGGTGCCCATTGCCCCACATGCCACAGAGCTAGTTCTAGAATTCAAGGACCAAGGAAGGGACCCCAACAGATTTCTTCTGGGCTCTTTTTCCCATTATTTTTTCATCCTGTCAATCAGAGAGCAAATCATTGCTAGATATCTACTGTTTACTAACACATTGGGTAGAAGTGGTGCTCCCTCATGATAGAGGAGAAAATTCCACCCACCAGTGTCACCGAGGCCAGTCTGAGTGAGCGTTTCAGGGCCGAAGGCAGGCACTACATAGTGCTGCTGTGCATGCCTTCTCTCTGCAGCCAGCCGCCTCTGTTTCACCTGACTGACTTCTAGGAGCCCTTTAGCCCTAATGCGGACCAGCTGATCCTGGGAACCTGGAACCAGAATCACCAGAACCCAGACCAAGACCAGGTTCCTATTCCAGCAGAGAGACTCTGTCACTTGCAGGATCACAAGATGAACCTTCACAAAGCTGCCTGGGACCAGTGTATTGTGGCACTCAAGATTTTCAGCTTCCCTTCCCATCAAGGGCCCTGCTTGATTTGAACAATAAACGCCTTCAGTCCAATTTTGAATGCTATACGAGGGAGGCACCTACCTATTCCTGGCTCTTC
>NW_006204127.1:1011527-1011947 GCF_000334495.1 Tupaia belangeri chinensis
TGGTCCCATTAGGGCCAGGCTGTTCTCCTTGATGGTGCAGGATGACGAGTACAAGATGAGTGTGTGCTACATGAACACATCACTGACAGAATCATGCGCTGTTCTTGAGAAACCTGGAAGCCTCCTTCTGGCCCCAGTGCAATCCTCAGGATGCTGGTGAGGGGCTGGGCATCTGTTCTCATGGCAGCTAGAGGTCTTTGAAGGGAGGTGGGATTTGGCTTCTATTTCTCAAAGCACAGTAAGGATGGAGCAATGGGAGTAACCCTTCCTTTGACACTTCTTGATGTGGGAAGAGACGCCTCTAATGCTGTTCTCAGGTGCTCTCATCACTGGGGCTTGGGCCCACTAGATGTCCTTATGTCTGACTATTGCTATGTCCTAGATCATGTGAGTAAGTCAGGCTTAGTGTCACCTCAAGGG
>NW_006204127.1:1013090-1016225 GCF_000334495.1 Tupaia belangeri chinensis
AGTGTCACCTCCAGGTAAAGAGGGATAACTGAGAGCATGTCAGCCCTTAGGGTGAGGGCGACATTGTTACTGGTATTAAGCAGGATTCTGCTTTGGACCCTTCCAAGCTGTTGTCCTCTACTCTGAGCGTGGGCCTTGGAGTGTTAATTCTTCCTCACCTAAACTTCCAAGTCTCTTTGGAGGGAGGTCTCTGTCTAAAGGAGTGCTCTGTCACAGGCTAGTCATGGGTTCAGGATACCTTCTCCTCTGAGAGTAGAGGGCATCACTGGACAGTGATCTTTGGTGCAGGGGATTTTGGCCTCATGGGAAGGTTAAGTCTGTCACTGTCATTTGAGGACTTTTCCGCCCCAATGACTTTAACAACCTTTAACAAAATCTAATCATAGTGAAAAAAATAATAAAAGATTTTTAGTCTAAAATTAAGTGATACTAGATACAGACATTTTTATATAAGAATAAATATAGAATACCAGAAAAAGTAGAATGTTCATAAATGTCTGTGACTTTCTTTTTTAAAATTATTCTTATTGTGTGTTTATGTGGACATGTAAATGTGCATTACATATACACATATTTTTAAATATCTTTAAAGGATAGTTTTAAAAATAAGAAAGGTCAGGCATGGCATATATAGAAGTAAAATATATGGAAATAAGAGCAAAAAAGTGTTAACTGAAGTATACTGTTGTAAAATTCTTAGCCAACAAGAAAATATTTGTGGAAGACAGTTAATGAAAAAATAAAGATAACCTGAGATTTCAAGCATGGTACAGTCCAATATAATTGCTGATGCATGTGGTTATGGAACATTCCAAATGTGTGTAATGAGAATTGATATGCTATAAGCGTAATGTATAACCCAGATTTCAAAGACTTAGTAGGAAAAAATTAATTATCTTATTAAAATTGTTGTTTATTGCATTTGAAATAATACTATTTTGGATATTTAAGTTTAATAAAATAAGATTAATTCCACCTGTTTATGGTTTTTTATGTAGTTACTAGAATATTTAAAATATATACATTTAGGGAACCAGCAGTTAGCGTAATGGCTATGTCGCTGGACTCCCACGTAGTCGATCGTGGTTCGTGTCCCGGACCCGGTGGCTTAAAACTCACGCCGGGCACGTGTGCGTGCGTGCCCAAGATCCTGAGAGGAGAATGGAGGAGAAGGGATTGCGGCGTGACCATCCCCCCTGGGGGGTGATTTCTTGCTTTCTGTCTCTATGTCTCTCTCTGTCTGTCTGGCGAGCGCACGCGCCCTACAGTGAAAATCTCTCCAAAAAAAAAAATGACAAAAAAAAATATATATACATTTAGAACAAATTTTTATTGAACTCTAGAACTAAAATTACCCTAGAAAAGACAAAGTGAAAAAGGTCAATAGAATGGGACCAGCAGGTGACATGGTGGTTAAGGCACTGGACTCTCACATAGTCTACTGTGGTTTGAATCCCAGACCAGGTGGCATGATTTCTCACTTTCTCTCTCTCTCTCTCTCCCTCTCTCTCTCTCTTTCTCTCTCTCTCTCTCTCTCTCGTGAGCACATATGCCCTATGGCAAATTGAAAGTAAATAAATAAATAAAATGAGGAACTAACCGATGGCATAATAGTTACATTGTTGGACTCGCATATGACTGACCTGAGCTTGATTCCCACAGCCAACAGCTTGAAACTCATGTTGGATGTGTGTGCATATGCCCAAAATCCTGAGAAGAGAATGGAAGAGAAGGAAGTGAGATGTGGCTATCCCCCCTAGGGAGTGAAGTCTTGTTTTCTGTCTCTCTGTCTCTGTATGTCTCTCTTCATTAGAGAGTACATATGCCCTGTAGCAAATATCTCTCTAAAAATCAATCAATCAATCAATCAATCAGTCTTAAAAGACAATAGAGAAGGTAACAAAATGATAAAAAGCAGAAAAGAGGATTTAGAGAAAAAAGAAGCTAACGATCAGATAAAAATTTAACACCAAGAGGGAATACTTAAACACAGATGTGTCAATAATTACATCAAATATAAATGGAATAAAGCTCTAATTAGGAAGCATAGATTGCTATCTTGGAGGACCAAAAAAGTAAGACACAGTTCAGCCTAATGTTGAGTTAATAAAAACACACTGAAGGTCATATATCTATTAATAAACAACTGATTTTAAAGACATAACATTAAACATTAAGTATAAGAAAGCTAGTATGACATATATTCATATGTTATAATAATAAAAGCCATAATTCACCAAGATTTATTAATATGTATTTAAATAAAAGAAGTACTCAAATACATGAATACAAAAAATTGACAATAGGAATTTAGCAAATTCACAACTACAGCTGGTGACTTTAAGGTCTTTCTCTTAATATTAGTAATTTGAAAATTAGAAAGGTTTTTGGAGATTTGAAAATGATCCATCAAATTGAGCTAATTAGTATTTATAGATTATTACATCTAATAACTGAAGAAGTCATTTTTCTCAAGTGCACATGGGACATTCATCAAGACAGAACATATTATGGGCCATAAAATAAATCTTGGTGCATTTTAAAGAGTCAAAATCAAAGGCATAGGGACAAGATGGCCAACTAGGGACATCCATAATGACATCTGTTGAGTAGGAAAGATCAAGAAAACTGGATAGATGGCTGCATCTGAAGTAGAGGAGAGCAGCGAAACTGACAGAACACAAGGGCAGATGATGGTAAATTTTCTGGAGCACCAAGTCTCAAGTAAAGGTGACGGGGCCATGCAGACAACACAAACTGGTAAAGAGGCTGTCTCCCATGGCCTGGCTGGGAAGAAACGGCAAGACAAGGCCAGCGGTTTACTAACTCTCCTTGTGTCATTTTACTGGCCTATAGTTCATTTCTCTGCCGTGAGTTTTACTGTTATTACGGTATCTTGCAAGAGTAAGATATACCAACCATTACAATAAAGCCAATTAGTGATCTTGTAGGAATGTGGTTCCCTAAGACTGACAGGAGGATCAGGAAGTTTAAGACTCCCCCACCTGTCTGTTTTTAAGCCAAAATTAACATATAGATTAAGTTAGTATAAACCAAATTAGCATTAGAAGCATATGTAGACTAAGTTAGTTTAAGGCTAGCCCTTGTTAAAGCTACAGACCAAAGTTAACGCAT
>NW_006204127.1:1017425-1022595 GCF_000334495.1 Tupaia belangeri chinensis
GGTCTCCAGCATCACATCCTTGTATAGAATCTTCTGAGCATCTTCCAGGTCCTGCCACTCCTCCCGGGTACCATTTTAGCTGGGAGTTCTTATCTAAAGCAACAGGTAGCTTTCAACTACAAAGAGTTTCTCATCTATGTGCGGTTGACTATGAAAAACTGCTAATAAAACATCCTGTGTTGTCTCCTGAGCTACAAGATCATCTTCCTTTCCCATATAAGATCATAGACTCACCCTCTATTGTTGTAATGTATGGATAGTCCATATATTAACTGTGTCTTTACTTAGCAAGACAAGATTTCTATCTAGGTCTTCGCAACCAGCAACGTTATCACTCTGGCCCGGGACTGAAGTTATCAAACATCCTGCAAGCCCCCTCTTCAAAAGACCCTTCCCAGTAATCAAGATCTAAGAAGATACAACAGACAAATGGACTTCCTCATCCTGAGAACTGTGATTGATTTTTACCTGATCTGACAAGACAAACAGCATGTTTTCTAATTATTGCTTCCATGCTTTGTATACCCGGTTCCTTAGAGTAAATCTTTTACTGCCCCTCACCCACTTACTTGCATGTATCACATTTTCAATAAAAAGGCACGATGATTCCTAGCAGTTGTCACTCCTCAGAGAGCGATCTTTGAGGGGTGTCCGGCATAGGACGTGCATGAGAAAGCATCGAGGCCTCTGTTTTCTGTTCACCTTCGCCGCCTCCATCGAGATAATCCACCCACGCCGAGGCTGGTCCCTGGCATAAAGGAAAGAAAAAGAGAGGTCAGTTGTCCAAACTGAGAACCAAAGCCTCCCATGATGGCAAGGAGGGATGGAGGACTATTCACCAAAGCTTCTAACTCCCTGTGTCCACGTCAAACCCCGCACTTCCCAGCTGCAGGAGAGCTCTGACAAGGATACAGACCAAGAGCTCACCTTAGGGGGTTGCAAGTATCTGCCAATCCAGAGGGAATACAGAACTTCCCTCACTCAAACCCCAGTGCACAGTGTCATTTTGGAAACTGAATCAGGTCATCTCCTTCAATGTAGCAGGATTACATGCCCACTCCCTTTGCTGTTCCCTGGGACACCAGAAGTAGCACTCTGTCCCATCTGTTGCCTTCTACAAAAGAGCTTCTCCAGAATTCCTGGAACATTAAGTGTGAGTGGAGGAGTGTGGAAGGGTAGCTGAAAAAAGAGGAGGATTCCAGAGATTTCTTCTCAATGGAAGTAAACATACGGGTGTCATCATTATATTGACAACTTCAGAGGCCTGGTCTCAAAGGCCAGCAAGGAAAGCTAGGTCTGCAGCCAGGCCTAGCCCTAGCCCCTCTCTCCAGCTGTGCAGGAGTGCACAGACCAAGAGGTGGACTGTGCAGCTCGTGCTGCCAGGGGACATGAAGGTGTAAGCTTGGGCATACATAAGGAGTCTACCCCAACTTCTGGCCCTGGAGACACATGGGAGCTCCAGTACTACAAAGAAAGGCTGAGGCCAGCAGCCACTGATCCCACCCCAGGGAAGTGCACAGTTCATGAACAGGTCTACAGTCCTGCTCTGGAACCCAGTAATCAGGCTGTTCTAGTTTATCCTCACCCTTTAGCCCCACAAAGACATGGCACTTGTTGCTCTGTTTACCAAGATGCAAAGACAGGAAGAGTCCAGCTGTTGCAATTTCCACCCACAGGAATCAGGCATTTCTACAGTTCCTACAAGGGTCCACAGCCTGGCTCTGAGTCCCAGCAGGCAGAGCATCTCAAGCTCTGTCCTTAGTGGCACAGACTAGAAGCAGCCTCAGCCCCACTCCCCAACTATATGGTGGTACAGAATTCCAAACCAGCCTTGCAAATTTGCAAAAGAGTTTGCCCCGTACCCTCCTATACAAACAATAATGCCTGCTATGGCCATCTGCAGAGGGGTGCAGTGGCTGCAGAGAGAACCCGGCACTGGAGCAGACAGCGTCCTTGTTTCTAGGGATCACACAGAACTGGCTAACTAAACAACTAGTCACCCCTCCATTGAAACTTCTCAGCTTAGGACCAGCAGTTAGCGTAATGGCTATGTCGCTGAACTCCATGTAGCCGATTGTGGGTCGAGACCTGGACCAGGTGGCTTAAACTCACGCTGGGCACGTGTGCATGCGTGCCCAAGATCCCAAGAGGAGAATGGAGGAGAAAGGATTGTGGCATGGCCATCCCCCTTGAGGGGTGATTTCTCATTTCTCGTTTTCTGTCTTTCTGGCAAGCACACACGCCCTATAGCAAATAAATAAATAAATAAATAAATAAATAAATAAATAAATAAATCTTCTCAGCCAACACCTACATCCTTCCTTTGTGTAACCCATCCAAAGTGGAGGTCATTACTTACTTTCAGCTGATATTTTCATTTGGCACCTCTCCTAGAGACCCTATCCCTACACTGAATCTGAGAACTCAGGTAACCAGACTATAGGGCAATAAATGTCTGAGCACAAACCCATCCCTTTTACAGATAGGACACTAATGCATAATACTAATCTCACCTAAAGCCACAAAACTCTGGCCCAGAGCCCCTGGAATTCTCACTGGTATTGATAAAAATACACATGATCTTTAGTAACTAAATGCATAAATAATTCAAATAAAATAAAATAAAATAAATAAAACAATACCACAAACAAACAAACACATTTTCAAAAATTAGGAAGAAGTAAGTGCTGCATTAGGTACAAAAAAAAAAATCAATGCAGGGGTCTAAGAAAAATGAAAAAAAAAAAAACAAGGAAATACCTACCTCCTTGAAAGAAATACATTAACTCCACACTTACATAGAAAAAAAATTAGATTAACTGAATGGGAAAACAAAACAAAGAAACAAACAAACAACACCAACAAAAAACGGAAGCTCTCAATATGCTCTATGCAAGAACAAGAGCTCACTAGTAAAGAAACACACAAACTAAGAGTGAAAGAATGGAAAATGTCATTCCATGTAGCTGGAAAAGAAAACAAAGTAAGTTTTGCCAGCCTAATGTCAGACAAAATAGACTTCAAGACAAACTGTGAAAAGAGACAGTCATCACGTAGTATAAAGGGACCAACTCAACAAGATATGACAATTACAAATATGCACCAACACTGGGGCACCCAAATGCACACAACATGGATTATCCAATCAAAAGGGAAATATAGACCCTAACATAGTAATTGTTGGGATGTCAACACCTCACCTTTGGGGAGCTCATATAAACAAACAAACAAACAAAATAACAAAGACGAAAAACTGATATGATACTATAAACCAAATGTACCTGACAGACATATATAGAACACACCCATTACAGGATATACTTTTATTATTTTATTTTATTTTTTGGTATAGAGCATGTGTGCTCACCATAGACAGGCAGAAAGAGAGAGACATAAAATGAGAAAGCACCTCCCAAGCAGAGATGACCATGCCACAATCCCTTCTCTGATCTCTTGGAATTTTGGGTATGCACACACACACCCTTGGCATAATTTTCAAGCCACTGGGTCCCACACCTGAATCATACACTCATCCATGTGGGATCCAGCCACCTTAAACTCCATGCCATCTAACGGCCCCATACTGTTTTATTCTTGGTTTGGTGGCACTTGGAACATTTTCTGACTGATCATATAACATGGCACAAAACTGAATTTTCTAAAAGTTTAAAGGAATAGAAATTATATTTAGAGTTCTGGACAACCAGGCAGACTGAGGCTGCAGGCCCAACCCTTCCAAATCTCCACGCATCCCCACCGCTTCTCCTCCTTGGACCCCAGGTTGGTTGCCTGGGACTTTAAGGCAGACTCCCACCCCATCCCACCCTCAATCCGGATCGAGCCGGCCAGCAGTTCTGGACACCAGGCGAACTGAGGCTGCAGGCCCGACCAACCTGTTCCTGTCACTCATCTTCTGACCCTTTTCCACTAGCCTTTGGACTCTTTGAATTTTGGTGATTTCGTGTCACGCGATTTCCTTCTTTCATTTTGTTTTTCGTTGCTCTTGGGATGTTGCTTATTAGGTCATTTAAAGGCTCACCACTCCTTAGAAACAGCGATGACTTTGGGCCATCTAGGGCTAGTGGCAACAGTTAATGGTAATTGTGAGCAACAGGTAGGTCAACCATAAGAGAAATCATCAATTTTCTAAGCCTGTACAACTTTTAACAATCAGAGAAACCTTAAATAAGTTAGAAAGAAACATATAGATTACCTGATGACTAGGAACAATTGCAGAGGCTCAAGAAATATGAGCAACCAATAAAAGGCCTCTCCCACAAGGGAAATCATCAAGCCTACATCACCCACAGTCAATACAGTGGATGTTGTGGACATGTCTGATAAGGAATTCAGAATATTTGTAGTGACTAAACTAACTGAGATGGAAGAGAAAAGAGACAAGGAGCTCTAGGAGATGAGGAAGTCCTTTAGTGACTTGAAAGAAGAAATGGATACCTTAAACAAGAACCAGATGGAACTTTTAGGATTGAAGAATGTGATACAGGAAATCAAAACCTCCCTTGAAAGTATTAAAAGTAGGTTAGATCAGGCAGAAGATTGAATCTCTAATGTAGAAGACAAAACATCTGACCTAGAAAAAAGTATCAAGAAGATTGAGAAAACAACCATGAAAAATGAGAATAATATACAAGGAATACTGGATACCATCAAGCGCCCCAACATCCGGAGAATTAGTATTTCAGAAGAGGAAGAAAATAGTAAGGGCCTAGATAATTTATTCCATGAGATCCTGGAAGAAAACTTTCCAAATCTAGAAAGGCATTCAAATATCCAGACCCAAGAAATACATAGGACCCCGAGTAGAATCAACCCAAGAAGATCCTCTCCAAGGCACATCATAGTCAGACTGGCAAAAACAACAGACAAAGAAAAGATACTAAAGTTGGCAAGACGGAAATGCCAAGTTACTTACAAAGGGCACCTCATCAGGCTAATATCGGATCTCTCAGTGGAAACAATGCAGGCAAAGAAAGAATGGGGAAGCATAGTCAAAGTGTTGAGTGAAAAACAATTTCAACCAAGAATACTAT
Organism: Tupaia belangeri chinensis; assembly: GCF_000334495.1. Taxonomy (NCBI): domain Eukaryota; kingdom Metazoa; phylum Chordata; class Mammalia; order Scandentia; family Tupaiidae; genus Tupaia; species Tupaia belangeri. The sequence continues at coordinate 1,022,477 of NW_006204127.1, forward strand.
ACCCAGCAAAATTATCTTTCATATGGGAAAAAAAGATAAAAACATTCTCGAATAAACAAAATTTGAAGGAATTTACCAACTCCAGACCAGCTCTTCAAGAGGTTCTGAAGGGAGTACTA
>NW_006204127.1:1026592-1030319 GCF_000334495.1 Tupaia belangeri chinensis
CCACAAACTGATGAATGGATTGGAAAAGTGTGGTATATATACTCTATGGAATACTACTCAGCCATAAAAAAATAACAAGACCCTTGCATTTGATAGAAAGTGGTCAGATATGGAGGATCTATTTCTGAGTGAAGTAAGCCAGGCTATGAAAGAAAGATATTGTATGTATCCACTATATACCCACTATCCGCACTCCATGATAGAGAGCAAAAAATTGGAGGACATAAAAGCAGTGAAAGTACTTAATGAGAATAGGATAGTGTGGAATGGGGGAGATGAAGAGAAGAGGATAGAGAAAGATAGCAAGAGAACAATAGAGAGGCAGGACGTTAGTGAGAAGCAGATATGGCTTATTAACTGTTGATGATGACATGTATAGTATTCTCAACTGGAGTGATCGAGAAGTATTTCATGATGGGCAAAGTCTTTTTACAAGCAAAATGAGAAATAGCGATTGACTGTTTAAAAAAATAATTAGAATAATAATAATAATGATTGAGGAAAACATAGAAAAGATATTGAATGTTGAAGCGGGGAGATTAATGTCTCTGTACTGACTGACATGCGTGGCATTCCCTTTTGAAAAAGCAATGTAATACACTGTAAAGTTATATGTAATCCAATGTAATATAAAGAAGATTATGATGGTAATAAAAAATAAAGAAAGAAAGAAAGAAAAAAAGAAATTATATCTAGCATCTTCTCTAAGCTAAATGACATTGAACTTGAAATCAACAAAAACTCATAAAATACACAAATTCATTGCAACTCAATAACATGTTCCTGAATGATTTTGAATCTACTAAAAAAATCATAGAATTTAAAATTTGCTTGAAAGAAATGGTAATAAGAACACTTTACTCCAAAACATCTGGAATAAAACAAAGGTGGTATGAAAAGGGATCTTTTTAGCAATTAGTGCTCATATGAAAAAATATATACAGAAAGATTGCAACTAAACAACCTTACTGCATCTCAAGGAGGTAGAAAAGCAAGAATACAGAAAATTCAAAATTAATAGAAGAAAAGAAATAATAAAATTTAGAGAATAAATAATAAAATATAGAATAAAATACACAAAAATCAAAGAAACAAGATACTGGTTCTTCAAAAGTATAAATTAATAAACCATTAGCTAGATTAACTAAAAAAAGTACAGTGAAGACTCGGATAATAAAAATCAGAAATAAAAGAAAAGATCTTACAACAAATATCACAGAAATACAAAATATCATTAGAGATTACTACGCAAAACTATGCTAACAAGCTGGTAAACCTAGATGGATAAATGTCTAGGCACCTAAAGCATACCTGGACTGAATCAGGAAGACGAAGAAAGTCTGAATAGTCCAATAACTAGGAATGAGACAAAAATAGGAAATAGTCTCCCAACAAAGAAAAGTCTAGGTCTAGATGGCTTTACAGTAGAATTCTATGAATCCTTTAAAGAAGAATTAACACCAAATTTCCTCACACTATTCCAAAAGATCCAAATGGAGGGAATCCTTCCGAAGTCATTCTATGATGCCATCATCCCCTTCAAATTAAAAGCAGACAAAGACACAACAAAGAAAGAAAAGTACGAACCAGAATCTCAGTGAATTCGAATGCAGAAAATCTCAACAAGTACTATTAAACCAAATGGAACAATACACCTAAAATATTATACACCATGATCAAGTCAGCTTTATCCCAGGGACGCAAGGATGACTTAACACACACGAAACAGTAAAGGTAATACATCGCAGTAATAGGAGGAAAGATGGAAATCGTATGGCCATATCAATTGATGCACAGAAAGCATTTGATAAGTTGAACATCCTTTCAAGATTGAGACTCTCAAGGAAATAGGTATAAAGGGGACATTGTCTTTCTTGCTCTTTTTAGAGAGAGATTTTTGCTGTAGGGTGCATGCGCTCACCAAAGAGAGAGAAAGAGAGACAGAAAGTGAGATATCATCACCCAGGAGGGATGGCCACATCGCAATTCCTTCTCCATTCTCATGCTTGTGCACATTTCTATTTTCAAATCAGGAAATTCTTTTTGTTGTCAATTTCTAATGGTTTTTAAAAATTAATCTGAATAGATGTTGAATTTTATCAAATGCCTTATCTGCATCAACTGAGATGATCATGTGTTTTGTCTCTTTATTCTGTGAGTGAGGTAAGTTACATCAGTTGTTTTCTAACGTCGAGTCACTTTTTCTTTTTAGAATAAGCCGAAATGCAGGCTGGCAGGTGGCGTGGTGGTTAAGGGTGCTGGACTCCCATATGGCTGACCGCAGTTTAAGACCAGTCCTAGTGGCTTGCTTTGTCACTCTTCCTCTCTCTCTCTCTCATTCTGTCCCTCTCTGGTCAAATTAAAATAAATAAATAAGTAAAGTTAAATAAAATAATTTTTAAGAAGATAAAAAAAGGATAAACTGAAATGCATTATAATATACTTTTTACATACTGCTTTTCTTTTTTATTTTTTTATGTTAAGTATGTGCACATACAAGAGAAAGAGCGAAAGGGAGAGAATATTGCCCAGCAGGACCTGGTCATGCTGAATCGCTCTTCCTCCAGCTCGGCACCTTGCCAGATCCTGGGCATGCCTGGGTCCCTGGCATGCCTTTCAAGTTGCTGGTGCTGGCACTCAAACCCCGGCCAATCACGAGGGATCCAGAGCTCTCTGTGCATTTGTCCACCACTGCAAAGATTTAGGGTCAGCCCTAAATTTGATAGTGAATTTTTTTTACCTATAATTATTAGATCAATCTATGATTTTCTTTCAAGATACTTGACAGATTTGGCATAAAGATTATACCAGCTTCATAAAATAAACTAGAATTCTTTTCCGTTTTTTTAGTCTTTGGAAAGTTCAAGATTAATGGCAAATAAAAACAAAAATAAAGATAAAGCCATTTCCATTTCCTTAATAGATTTATTTTAAATTATAGATTAAATTCCCTGGTAGTTATAGAGCATCCCATTCTTTTTTTTTTTTTTGGAGAGGTTTTTGCTATAGGGCAAGTGTGCTCGCCAGACAGACAGAGAGAGACAGAGAGAGAGAAAGGGAGAAATCATCCCCCAGGGGGGATGGCCACGCCGCAATCCCTTCTCCTCCATTCTCCTCTCGGGATCTTGGGCACGCACGCACACGCGCCCGGCGTGAATTTAAGCCACTGGGTCCAGGACTCAAACCGCGGTCAACTACATGGGAGTCCAGCGACATAGCCATTACGTCAACTGCTGGTCCCAGGGCATCTCATTCTTTACATCTTCTCATATCATTTTTAAACTTTCCACTTCCCTAAATGATGTTGAAAATCTTTTCACATGCTGATTTGTATCTGTATATCCTCTATGGTGAAACGAAATACAACTTTTCAATTTTTTTTGGTATGGATTTTTTTTTTGGTGGCAAGTCTTACAATGCTTTGTCTATACGTAACGCCTCAGGATTTTCTCCTGTTTTTACTGAGTTTTACAGGTCTATTTCAGTTCACTTCTGTGACCATGTTGTTTTAATTTCTGTAGAAGGTAGAGCTCTTTCCTTTTGTTTTGGCCTGTAGATACTCAATTGCTCCTGCACCATTTGTTTAAAATGTATCTCTTCTCCACTGAAAAAAAGGAAAAAGCTATGCATGGATTTTTATTTTATTTTATTTATTATCATGTTTTTGTTTGTTTGTTTCCTTTTTTTTTTTTTTTTTTTTTTGGGGGGTTTTTTTTAGGGGAACGGA
>NW_006204127.1:1030334-1036389 GCF_000334495.1 Tupaia belangeri chinensis
AAAGACAGAGAGAGACAGAGTCCAGGACTAGAACCATGGTTGACTACATGGGAGTCCAGGGACAGCCATTGTGCCAACTGCTGGTCCTGGATTTTTATTTTTACACCAAAATAAACATGTAATTTAACTGCCAAAATTAAAAAGTAAAATATTTAAGAACTTGAAAAGAAATAAAGTACCTCTGAGGAACTTAAAAAGCATAAAATTCTTGTCAAAAAAGATGATCCTAGGGACCAGCAGTTAGCGTAATGGTTATGTCGCTGGCCTCCCACATAGTCGACCAGGGTTTGAGTCCCGGATCCAGTGGCTTAAAACTCACATGGGGCGTGTGTGTGTGTGTGTGGGTGCGTGTGTGTGTGTGTATGCTCAAGATCCCAAGAGGAGAATGGAGGAGAAGGGATTGTGGCGTGGCCATTCCCCCTGGGGGGTGATTTCTCACTTTCTGTCTCTATGTCTCTCTCTGTCTGTCTGGCGAGGACACTGTGTCCAATAGCAAAAACCTCTTCAAAAAAAAAGATGATCCTCAAAGCAAATCGAGTCAGCGTCACTGGATGAGGAAATCTTGCAGACCACAGATCTCAGGGCAGTTGAGAAACGATCTCTTAAAAGTGTGAAATAGCTTTTGTTTGGGGTGGTTTGTTTTCTGAGAAACAATCAAGTTCACCTTGGGATAGATAGTCTTTAATTCTTACAAAACAACTCAAGGGGACTCCTGTGGTGACTAAATAAAGTAAATATTCACAGATTTCTGGAGAGATGACTGTGAAGTCAATCATTAACTGAAAAGCAAATGATTGAGAATAGAGATGCACTATTTTACTAGTTTAATTGTTCTTTTTGTCGACGGAAAAAATATAACCAACTGTAAAATTAATAATTAATAATTAATGCAGTTTATTTCCAAGCCAACTGTGAGTGACCTAGGCCCGGAGAAGAGGCATACATGCCTTTTCTCGGGGTGGTCATGTACAGAGGTTCCTTTTATTTGCTTTTGAGATTGACAGACAACATTTAATTAAAAGATTTCCCATTGGTCTGGTTGGTCTGGCCCAAAAAGGCGGGACATGTAGAAGTGGGGACTTGTAGGTTATAGGTGGGTTCCACAAATTCTTAGGTAGGCGATTGGAAGGGAAAATCCCTGTCTTAGTTAAAGAAAGGCTTAATCTACATCTCAAGGAAAAGGGAAGTTCCATGTCTTGGGAAGGCATAAGCAAAAGAATACACTAATCAGGTTGAAATATACATCTCAAAGATACTATGACAGGGACAGGAGGTAGGAAGAATCCTGCTAATAGAAAGTAAAATGGTCTGTTAATGTTTGTGAGCATGACTTCCCCAGTCCCCTTTTGAAACGATTTTGGAAAAATAGGAAAAGTAGTCAGACTTCTGTCCACATTTTTTTCCCTCTTTTATGGGAGTGTTTTTTATTTGCTGACTTAATAAATATACATGCTTATTTACGTATTTGTTTCATGAAAGAGAAGCAAAGACAGAGAAAGGAAGAAAAGCCCCCTCAGCAAATTCCATGCCTTGATCTCCCTTACCTGGTCCTCTCAGCCAGCCAGGATCATGCTGAGGCCAGATCCCCCATACCACAGTGCTGTAGGCAATTTTGATAAAAAAAAAAAAAAAAAAAATTTCTTGTGCTGCAGGCAATTTTGAAAAAAAAAAAAAAAAAAAAAATTTCTAGGAACTTTTCACTTTATTTGAATCGTGATATTTAAACATAAAGCCCTTTATGATATTCTTTTACTATCTTTTTTAATGTTTGTGGTATCCGACCTGTAACCTGCTTTTTTTATTCTGGATATGACTTATTTTTTCATTCTCTCATATTTTTAAAATCACTTTCACATGTTTATCACTTTGATTAGTCCTTTCCAATAACTTGGATTTTCTTTATTGTAATTTTTATTCTGATTTCATTCAGCTGCTCTTGATATTATTTCCTGCCTTTTATTTTCCTTGACATTGATTTGGATTTCTTTGTCTAACGTTCTAAGATAGATGCCAGTAGTGTTGACTTTAGAGTGTTTTTTTCTTTTCTAATAATATCTATGAAGATACGAAACCAATGTAAGGCTGTAAATGCTAAGCCATATGCTTTTATTTATTCATGGTTTGTTTAGTGTCTTGGTTTAACCTCTAAAGATTCTTAAAAAGTTATTTCTAGTTAATTCTATTGTGGTCAGAGAGCAAACCCTGAGCAATTTCAGTCCTTTGCCAATGTTAGAGAATCTCTTTTTGCATAGCATAAGGTCATTTGTGTAAGAATATTTATATTAGGATAAGGAACATTTTTGTAAAGGTTCTATGTGTCCTTGTGAATAATATATACATGTATTTTCCATGGTTTAGACACACAATTGTCTCCAGGTTGTTTTTATGTTGTTCAAAACTTTTTATTTCTTTTATTTATTAATTTATTTATTTTAGGTTTTTGTCATAGGACGTGAGCACTTGCTGGAAAGAGAAGGACAGAGAGACGCAGTGAGAGGGAACATGAGAAATCAGTCCAAGGGGGAATGACCAAGCCGTGATCTCTTCTCCTCCTGGGATATTGGGCCTGCACACATGCTCCAGGCCTGAGTTTCAAGCCCCCACCTCGTCCAGGACTTAAACTGCTCAGCCATGTGGAGTCCAGTACCTCAACGACTACAGTACCTGCTGACCCAGTAAAAACGTTTAAAGCCCTGTGGGATCCTTTCTTTTTGGCTGCTTGATTTTAGAAACTAAACGTACTATTTTACTAGCTTTTTTTTTCTTTTTCTTTTTTGTTCCAAAAAACGAACAAAATCTCTAACTGCAATTGTGAATTTTTGACTTTCATTTTCTGACCATTTTTATGTTATATTTTTAGTTCTCTGATAATAAAGGCATACTTAATTAAAATTAGTAAATTTTCCTGGTAAATTGATTTTCTTGTCTTTATAAAGTGCTCTTCTTTATCGCTACTACTGTTTTTTACCTTACACCGTGCTTTACCGACTGCATGGGACTATGCTGGCCTTCTTTTGGATGGAGTTCTTCATAGTTTTCTCACCTTTTTACAGTGAAATGTTTTCTATCCTTCTACATTTTCATTGTCTCTGGAAGCAACTTTACAATAGGGTTTAACATTTTTATATATTCTGATGATCTCTTAAAAATCTGAATATTTTGCACATTAAAGCTCAATATAATTACTGATACATATGATTTTAGTTCTACTTTCTCAATCTGTATTTGTTGATGTTTTTCCTCTTGCCTTCTTCTGGATCAGTTTTCATTGCACTGTTTTATCCTCTATTAGCTTAATGCTTGGGCGTGCTTCTATTTTTCTTTTAACAGCTATAATAGTTATTATTTGTCCTCGGTTTCTGAATGCTTATTACAAATTTGTACTTTCATCTCTTCCTCATAAGCATGAAGACCTTAAAACTCTTTAACTCTCTTTATCCCCTTTCTGACTTACACATCATTTACGAGTGTAGATTAATTATATGATTTTAACTCCCACAGTACACTCTGGCACTATTGTTCGTGTTTTCTAATATTGGTATTTAATTTCCCTGAGGATTTATCTTTTTTTTGAACAGATTTTCACTATAGGGCGCGTGCGCTCGCCAGACAGACAGAGAGAGACATAGAGACAGAAAGTGAGAAATCACCCCCCAGGGGGGATGGTCACGCTGCAATCCCTTCTCCTTCATTCTCCTCTCTGGATCTTGAGCATGCATGCACACGTGCCCGGCGTGAGTTTTAAGCCACCAGGTCCAGGACGCAAACCGCAGTTGACTATGTGGGAGTCCAGCAACATAGCCATTACGCTAACTGCTGGTTCCCAGGATTTATCTTTTGTGTTGCTCTTCATTTCTTGAATCTCTGAACTTATTTTTCCTAGGAAATTTTTTTTCTTCTGTCTATAAAGATACCTATATTATTTCTTTCTTTCTTTAAAATTGCCTGAGGATGTGAGCACTAGCCAGAGAATGATAGAGACAGAGAAAAAGGAAGAGAGGATAAAAGCACCTCCCAATGGGGTGTGACCATACCACAATCTCTTCTTGATTTCCCCATCCTTTCAGAAGTTGTTGTTATTATTATTATTCGCCAGAGGGTGCTGTGCTCTCTGTAGAGAGAGAAAGAGGGAGACCTAGAAAGCATGCTCCCCTCCCCCAGTGTGGATGGCTGCATGCATCCCTTCTCCTCTAGCTCCACTTTCAGGATTTTAGGCATGCACACACATGTTCCTGGCATGCTTTTTAAGCTACTGAGTCCAGGACATGAATCATGTAGTTGGCCATGTAAGATCTGGCCACCTTAAACCACCACACCACTGGCAGGCCCCTGCTGGGAGTTTAACATGTTCACATCCACACCCTGTATGTTTTTCAAGTCCTTGGGGCTGCGATTCAAGTCATGTTAGCCATGTGTTTCCCACGGAGTTTCGGGCTTCCTTAACAACTAGACTCTGAGGCCAGACCTGTATTGTTTCTTTAGTTAAACGCTTTTTTTTTTTAAGGAAATATTTTCTTTTACATTTATATTTGAGTAGAAATATTTGCTGATTACAAGATATTAGATTGACAGTTACAGCCTTTTAAGAATTGTTTCTGTTAAAGTCAGCTTTTAATTCTATCTTCGCTTTTTTGAAGGTAATTTGTTTTCTTCCTCTACATTTTAAATATATCTTTGTTTTTCATTTGACAGCATTCTCTAATGCATCTTAGTGTGTGTGTGTGTGTGTGTGTGTGTGTGTGTGTGTGTTAACCATATTTGGAGTTAACAGTCTTCTTGAATTTGAAGTTGATGTGTTTTGTCAGTTTTGAAGAATTCTGAGCTATTATATTTTATTATATTGCTTCTGTCCTATTTCTTGTGTCCCTTTGTCTGAAGTTCTAATTACAGAAGTATTGTATTTTTTCACTGCATTCTTCTTACACTCCTTTTTTTCTTGCTCGTCCTGTTATGTCGTTATGTTGTTTTTTATGTTTTTATTTTCGTCATTATTGGCCTTTTCTCTGATCTTTCTCCCAGATCACTAGTATCTAATCTGCTTTTAATTCTATCACTTTAATTTGAAATATTATTTATTTTACTTTCCAGTTTTAGGATGTTCAATAGATTCTTTTCTTATTTTCTGAACAAAATAAAACCTTAATATTCTATTTTTGAACAATAGCTAGTTAATTTAAAATCTATGCGTAAAGTGTCAATTATGAAAATCCTTTATAGGTCATCTATCACCTGTTTCCTTTTTTGATGTTTTAGTTCTTCTATAATTAGTGATTTTTAAATTTGGTTTAGGATATAATACACAAAATGTTATAGGGACAACATGAAAGAAACCCAAATTTTACTTTCTATTTTAAATTCATTGCAGAAGATAGACGTGTTTATCGTAGCTGTGGATCATCTTTATCCGACTTGAAATGTGAGATAACCAGCCTGGGCTTTAGGCTCTGAAACAGGTCGGCCGTATTCCCTCGTCTACCATTACAAGAACTAGAACTCGGGTTTATTAGGATGTTGATTGAGAGAAGAGACAGTGAAGGAATTTAAAAAGTGAACTGAGCATGATATGGAAAGAGTCAGATGTGGAGATGTTAGCAGGGTTTGGCTGACTAACTTGTCTAAAAGTCAATGCTCAGTTTGGAGAGAAAAGAAAAGATCAGTGTCCCCTGTGGCCAGATGGTGACCAAGACTCGTGTACAAGACAGAAGCTTAGACTTACCGTGCTGGTGAGCAGTGAGACAGAGGGTTTCGAGCTTGGCCATGAGATGACTTCAGTGGCATTTTAGAAGATGGTTCTCACTGAATGCTGCCCGGCATACACTAATGCCGTGGGATATTAGATCTGAGGTCAAGGAAAGACAGTCTCTCAGAAAGAGCACCTTATTATTTTAAAAACTGACATCAGTTATTGTGCATGTTCTCACCCAAACCTTATTTTCTATAGGCATTCTTTATTTTAGGTGTGGGAGTCAAAAGCAATTTGGGGTGATAGGCTATTCCCAATATTTAGATGATGTTGAAAGTCAAATGCCAACGGGCGAAAGACCATTTCCTTCCC
>NW_006204127.1:1036410-1054912 GCF_000334495.1 Tupaia belangeri chinensis
TACACTTCGGAAATCTGGAAATTGGTAGATGTCTAACATGTAGATCTGATTCTTAGACTCCTGTGGATATCTGCTAACAGTTTACTTGAATCATTTTCTTGTGTTTTAAACCACTGAGATACAGGGCCTTCTTATGGAAGATGCTAACATCACTATTTACATTGCACACAGTCCTTTCTTCATCAGAGAGACACCAGTGATTGGAACTGTGAATTTCGGAGTCAAAAGGAATTTTAGAAATCATCTTTGTTCAAGCTCCTTAATTGAAAGGCCTGGAACCAAAGCCCAGATTACTTATGGGATTTGTCCAGACTCACACAGCTGGCCAGTGGTAGAGGGGGCTACAACCAGTGTAATTTGGATGGTAGCCTTCTAGAGCATTTTTCATTACAAAGGAAATTTTAAGAGACTTAACAGGTTAGATTCAACCATGAATAAATAAATTTGAAAGTTAAATAGCAGATTATTAATATACAGACAAAAAATACTTACTGATCTTTTTCATTGTGTAATTCCTTTATTTACTGTATTATTAGTACATTATCAACACTGCAACCATAAAGAACACAATTCCAAGAACTATACCTTTTAGTTTGGGGAGATCTCAGTCTACAGATTCATTTACTTAGACAAAATTAACTTCAATCTCAAATATTTACAATATTTGAAGTTTGGGAAACCCTAAATCTTTTGCTAAGAAATCATAATTTTCACTTAACATTTTCTTAAAGAATATAAAAGGTTTATAATCAATGTAATTAAGTTGATCCATAACTATTAGTAAAATTATGGAGCGAAAATTATAGTTTGCAGAAAAAGTTATAATCTAATATTTAAAAAGTAAAATCCTGATATACATTTGTTTAATTGCATCAATGTCTATATTTATATGAACTTATAAACTTCAGTAAGTTTTGATTGAGGTTAAACTTACTGACGTTTAAAAATAATGTCTGTAGGACCAGCAGTATGTAATGACTGCATCGCTGGACTCCCATATAGTCGACCACGGTTCAAGTCCTGGACCTGGCAGCTTAATCTCATGCCAGGCTCGTGTGCGTGCGTGTCCAAGATCCCAAAAAGAGAATGGAGGAGAAGGGATTGCGGCATGGCCAACTGCCCTTGGGGGAGTGATTTCTCGCTTTCTATCTCTCTGTCTTTCTGGTAAGCGCACATGCCCTATAGCAAAAACCTCTCCTGAAAAAAAAAAAAAAAAAAAAAGGGGAATAAAAAACAAGTAATGTTTGTATAAGAGCCAACTCTGGCTTAGGGGCTAATCAGGTGCCATGTAGATGTCTATAGTTCGAGTCCCAGCTCTGGTCACATGTGTGTTATATATCCCAAATGCTGATACGGTGGGGAAATGGAGAGTGGATCACAGCAGGACCACAGTCCATAGGGCAGCTACTTCCTCCCTCTCTCTAGTGAGAATGTGTAACCTTGGAAAAAATTAAAAATATTTTTCTGTATAGAATTCTTGTTAAATAAACCAGAGATGCACTTCAGGGTGGTCCAAAAATAACATGCATAATATATTATCTGCATTTGTCTCTGGTAAAGATACAGTGTTCTTACAGTTCTCAAATCGCTTGAATTGGAAAAGATTAAGAATTGCAATTTATAACTTCTACTGTTGGAGTTAAAATCTAGAATTCATTACTTCAGCAACGTTAGTTTAATGCTGATGTACTTCCAAAACTCTGCTAGAGGCTATGGACACAGATATGCAGTTTCCATCATGAGAGGACCAAGATTCTGGCTGGGAGAGAGACATTTTGTAACAAATGATGAAACCACTGATTAGACTATCTGGTTCCTAGTTTAGTTCTTTATCTATCAGATCTGTATCAATGTAAGATCCTGAATAGAAAGCTAGAGTAATTATACACTTAGTCTAATTTAAGACTTTCGTGTAGACTTAAAGTGATGTGGATATCTCCTGCATTATCCAGATAGATTTATCTGAGCTCGGCAGAGGTCCAGGCTTGCTTCCTATGTGCAGGGCTCTGTTGTATTCACTTCTGGATCCGATATATCTGGCTGTTAGAAAAGTCATGACACATTTTTGCATAGAAAAAAATATGTCATGACTTTTCCGACAACCCATTAGACTGTCAGACACAGAGGAGATTTCTAATGATGCTTGTTAAGTTTTGCCAATATTGTCTTTTTAAAAAAATTAATTTAATTTGTTATTTTTTTAAAATTTACTATAGGGTACACACAGTCACTGGAGAGAGAGAGAAAGTGATGGAGCAAGCTGATAGGTCTGGGACTCAAACTGTGGTCAGCCATGTGGGAATCCAGTGCCTTAACCAACATGCCACCTGCTGGCCCCAACTTTTGCCAATATTTTCTTAAATTATCAACCCGTGGATTCCATCTCACTGCCCTATATAGAAATTAGCAAATTGGTTAGAAAATTTATTTTTCCTCAGAAATAATTGTAGAATTTCTATTTTTCTTTGGATGGACTATAGCATAATAAGGGAGCGATTGATTTGTGTAGCTAATGACAGCATAAGAGCATCTTTCAGCAAAAACCATGCTTGGACAACTTTTAACTACACTGAGAATAACATTTTTAAAGTAAAATCTACAATACCAGTAGCTGGAAGCTTGTTTGGGTGGCAAAGTATTCTAAATTGCTAGTTTTATGATGATAACAAACACTTGTAAAACTCTTCACGGCTGCTGAAAAATAAAATGAAAGAATGCATGGATGGCAAATGGAGGTTTAATAATCAGAGTCCATGAAATTGCAAAGCATTGTCTCTGAATAAAAGGAAGATTTTCCTTTATTCTCAAGGGTAAAGAGCATGTAACATAAAAAGTAAAATATCCACTGATGCTTGAGTGAAAGGTTATCTAAGAATGGCCGTGACTTGTGTGGTCCTAGTTTCCTTTGAACAAAGTGACTTGACTTAAAGACCTATCAGAGAACATGTGTAACCTGCAGAGAAAGAAATATTTGGAACTACCAAACCCTGCATTCTAGAAAACTAGAAACTGCAGCAGTGCCTGCTTTTCTTGGTGACATTGAACACCGTAGAAGTGAAGAGTGGCCGCTCTGACCTACCTTTATTTCGACATCAGCCTCGTACTGCTTATAGAGCGAACATCTATCGAGGATTATGAAAGTGAGTTTATGGATCAATAAGACAATCCACTCACTTTTAAGAATGAAATTCTAGTAGGATAAGTTTATTTCCTGAACTGTATCACTAGGTTGAGTCGCAATATGATCACATTTTTTACCATAGAATTTAGTAAACTTCATATGTATGTAGCAAAACACACGCACTTTAAGTGCACAGTGCCATCAGTTGACACGTCTATGTACTCATGTAACCACCACCACAGTCAAGATATGGGAAATACCCTCACCCAAGGTCTCATGTCTCTTTGCAGTTAATTCCTCTGCTTCCTGTCTGCCCCAGGAACCGCTGACCTGATTCTATCAGTCTGGATCAATTTGCTTCTTACGAAAGCAGGCAAAATGTGGACTCTGTGGTTGACTTTTATATCTCAGCCTAAGTAAGCAGTTTGCTTATTTCTTCCACGGAGAAGACCGACACACACAGCTGTCACGTGCCTGGAGTCCAGCACACGCAGGATGACCTTGGGATGCGAACTCCAGACCTTCCTGTGTGCCTTCAGCATCAAGTGCTGCACCACTCCTGCCCCTCTGCAGTTGGCCCAGCCTCATATTTTTATGATTCATCTGCACTGTGTGGATAATTCATTTCTTGTTCTTGCTTAGGGATATTTCATTTATGAATCTACCACAACTTACGTATCAATTTATCTGTTGATTTTTTTTTCTTCAGTTTTTTTACTTTTTTTTTTTTTTTTTTTGAGTTTTTTGCTATGGGGCATATGCGTTCGCCAGACAAACAGAGAGAGACAGAGAGAAAGTGAGAAATCACACCCCAGGAGGGATGGCCACGCCACAATCCCTTCTCCATTCTCCTCTAGGGATCTTGGGCACGCACACACATGCACCTGGCATGAGTTCAAGCTACCAGGTCTGGGACTCAAACCGCGGTTGACTATGTGGGAGTTCAGTGACATAGCCAACTGCTGGTTGTCAGTTTTCTCACTTCTATGAACATTTACATAAAGATATTTTATGGATAAACACTTTAATATTCATTCGGTAAATACTTAGAATAAAACTTCTGTGTTATTTGATAATTACACTTTTAACGTTATGAGAAGATATCAAGATGGTTTGCAAAGTGATGTGTGTGTGTGTGTGTGTGTGTGTGTGCGTGTGTCTGTGTATATTTTCCCTGTACCTAGTCTAGTACTTATCTTTTAATTTTATAAATAATGTCTTTTCAATGTAAGGAGTTTTGATAATGCCTAGCTCGCCAATCTCTTATGCTCCGTACTTTTCACATCCTGTCTGTGACATCTTTATTACCTCGCGGTCTTTTCCTCCGGCAGCTATCTAGTTTCATTTCCTGGGTTCAAGTGTGTGATCAATTTCCAGTTCATTATTGTATATGGTGTAAAGTGCATTAGCCCCATAGTCCAGGGATTAGGGGGCTGGCTCCCACATGTCAATCTGAATTGGTTTGAAAACATGCTGGGTATGTGTGCCTGTACACCCCAAATTCTGACACAGGACAGCAGAAGGCAGAATGGAGGCCTGGAGATGGGATCGTGGCATGATCACACTCCGCTAGGGGTGCCTACTCCCTCTCTGTGTGTCTGTTTACCTCTCTTTGATGACTGCATGTGCCCTCCGGCAACTGAGAAAAATTACTCTGTATATGGTGTGATGTAAAGGTCAGTTTCACATTTCTTCCTTACCTGCCACAGGGAACATGTGCTTACAGGAAAAAGACAGAGAGAGAGAGAGAGCGAGAGAGAGCAAGAGAGAGCAAGAAAGCATCCCCCAGGTTATGGACACACCACAGTCCCTTTTCCTTCTTTCCCCTCTAGGCTTATGGATATCTGCACATGCACACACTTGGTAGGCTCCTCAAGTCATGGGACCTGGGACACAAACCTTTGGCCACATGGGACTCAGCCACCTCAACCACCACACCATCAGCTAGCTCCAATTTTATTTTAAAAAGGGGGGATATTCAGTTGTTCAGCTCAATTTGTTGAAAAATTATTCCTTCCTTATTTAATTGTTCTGGCATGTGAGCACCCACACAAATATGTAGTATACATGTGCTTTCTGAATACTTACATGTTCTTATGTGTATAGATAGCGCTTATTCACTCATGGTCCATGTTCTGCTCCCTCGTTTAGGTATCATATCATTATCCCAGTACAAGACTGATTTAAGGTAAGCCTAGAAATCAAGTAGTCTGACTCCTTCAGTCCTGCTCCTATTTTTAAAGATTGTTTTGGCTGTACAAGGTCCTTTGCATTTCCATATACATTTTTAATCAGCTTGTCAGTTTCTATGGCAATATCTGCAAGGATTTTAAAGAGATCGCATTGGATCTATACATTAATTCAGGAAGAATAACATCTTGACACACTATTGAATCCTCCAATTCATAAACATAGTATACTTGCAAAATTAGGGACTCAGGAAGATTGACTGCCCTGAGCAGTCACGGCTGGTGGATGGCAAAGGTGGGGGAGGTCGAGCACAGGAAACACCCCATGCACTGTGGAGGCAGCATCCCAGCCTCCCTACTGTGTACACCATGCATGCCTTCCACTGCTTCTGTCCGAAGTGAAGTTCAGTCTCCTCTTGCCTTTCCGAGGATACGTGTCTTCCTCAGAGTATTCCTCTTTACCTCTTTGAACCACTTATAATAACATGTTATTCAATTACATGGAAAGGTGTTTCCACTATACTTAGAATAACTATGTTGTCCTTGGGACCAGCAGGTGGCACAGTTGACGCCACTCAAGTCCTGTATCAGACAGCTTAAAACTCATGCCAGGTGTGTATGCATACATACCCAAAATCCTGGGAGGAGAATGGAGGAGAAGGAACTGGGGCATGGCCATCCCCCTGGAGTGTGAGTTCTCATGTTCTCATTCACTGTCTTTCTGGTGAATACACGTGCCCTATATGGCAAACACCTAACACACCACAGTCCCTTTTCCTTCTTTCCCCTCTAGGCTTATGGATATCTGCACATGCACACACTTGGTAGGCTCCTCAAGTCATGGGACCTGGGACACAAACCTTTGGCCACATGGGACTCAGCCACCTCAACCACCACACCATCAGCTAGCTCCAATTTTATTTTAAAAAGGGGGGATATTCAGTTGTTCAGCTCAATTTGTTGAAAAATTATTCCTTCCTTATTTAATTGTTCTGGCATGTGAGCACCCACACAAATATGTAGTATACATGTGCTTTCTGAATACTTACATGTTCTTATGTGTATAGATAGCGCTTATTCACTCATGGTCCATGTTCTGCTCCCTCGTTTAGGTATCATATCATTATCCCAGTACAAGACTGATTTAAGGTAAGCCTAGAAATCAAGTAGTCTGACTCCTTCAGTCCTGCTCCTATTTTTAAAGATTGTTTTGGCTGTACAAGGTCCTTTGCATTTCCATATACATTTTTAATCAGCTTGTCAGTTTCTATGGCAATATCTGCAAGGATTTTAAAGAGATCGCATTGGATCTATACATTAATTCAGGAAGAATAACATCTTGACACACTATTGAATCCTCCAATTCATAAACATAGTATACTTGCAAAATTAGGGACTCAGGAAGATTGACTGCCCTGAGCAGTCACGGCTGGTGGATGGCAAAGGTGGGGGAGGTCGAGCACAGGAAACACCCCATGCACTGTGGAGGCAGCATCCCAGCCTCCCTACTGTGTACACCATGCATGCCTTCCACTGCTTCTGTCCGAAGTGAAGTTCAGTCTCCTCTTGCCTTTCCGAGGATACGTGTCTTCCTCAGAGTATTCCTCTTTACCTCTTTGAACCACTTATAATAACATGTTATTCAATTACATGGAAAGGTGTTTCCACTATACTTAGAATAACTATGTTGTCCTTGGGACCAGCAGGTGGCACAGTTGACGCCACTCAAGTCCTGTATCAGACAGCTTAAAACTCATGCCAGGTGTGTATGCATACATACCCAAAATCCTGGGAGGAGAATGGAGGAAAAGTTTGCTGTGTGGCCATGCCCCGTGGGGGGTGATTTCTTACTTTCTATCTCTCTGTCTCTCCAGAGAATGCATACACCCTACAGCAAAAATCTCTAAAACAACAAAAACTATGTTGTTCAGTGTCTAAAGGAATCACTACCAAATCATTTCAGAAAGCAGTGGTATCCAAATGTTTATGCTGTGATCTTATTTTTTTAAGAATTATTTTCTTTAACTTTATTTATTTATTTATTTTAGTTTAACCAGAGAGGGACAGAACAAGTGAGTGAGGGTGGGGAGAATGAGAAAGCAAGCTGCCGGATGCAGGAACTTGAACCACGGTCGGCCATGTGGGAGTCCAGCGCCCTTAGTCACCCAGGGTGTTTTATAAACACTGGTGCTGGAATTTGAACCGTGGTTGGCCATGTGGGATCTAGACCTCTTGACCTCTAGGTTATAGGGCCTATCCAAAGTTTGTTTTTCCTTTTTAATTTACTTTGTTTATTATTTATTTCTGAGCATCTAGGGGACCTTCCCTTTTATCTTCAGGTCATCCAAGCTTAGCACATGCCAAAAAAATCGTTAAACTCTTCTGTGACTTTGGAAGAATGCAAAAAAACAAGAAATTATTTTCTGAACATCTCCTTTAATGTTGGATAATTCTCAAGTCTGATTCAACATAAAAAATTAGTAAACATGCTACCAAATGTCCGAGAGCCTCCACGTTGTTGCTTTACAGAACAACACTGTGACTTTTCCCAAATATACACATGTCTGGGGCCAGCAGATGGCATAATGGCTATATTGCTGACTCCCATGTAGCCAACCGCGGTTCGCGTCCCGGACCCGGTGGCTTAAACTCATGCCGGGTGTGTGTGCCTGCGTGCCCAAGATCCCGAGAGGAGAATGGAGGAGAAGGGATTGCGGCGTGGCCATCCCCCCTGGGGGGCGATTTCTCGCTTTCTGTCTCTCTGTCTCACTCTGTCTTGGTGGCGAGCGCACGCGCCCTATAGCAAAAACCTCTCAAACAAATTAATTAATTAATTAATTAATTAACACATGTCTGACTCCTCAGGTTTGGAGGGTCCATGGAGTTCTTCACAAGAAAGCCTTCTTCCAGGGAGGAGTAAGATGGAGACTCAAAGGACGCTGCATACAGGTAATGTCTAAAAATCCCCCAGGAGCCAAGTCCAAGTCCATGTGCCAGTAGCCCAGTCCCACATGGAGGTAGTGCTTCTGTCTTCTTTTCCTGCTATGTTTTCATTCCTGCATCTTTTCTTCTCTATGCACTCCCAGTTCCTTTCTCAGGACCACCTGCCCCTCCGTTTGGCTTATTTCTTCCTTTCCATTTCTGTCCATCACCCTTGAGAGTACAAGAGATCCACAGCTGAGCTGGTCACAGGCTCTTACTTAGCAAGTGAGGGAGGGAACACTTATGTTTTATGGTCTCCACCACCAATGTCACCTGGCATGAACTGATGTTTTAGCTGCGATAGCTGGATGTGATATTAGGGAGAAGGTTGGACAGAACAATGGAATGATGTCCTTTTGTGTCTGATGCTCTGGTGGGATGGTCGTCTGCGTAAAGCCTGGTGGAAAGACCAGGACTCAACTTGCGCTGTTGCTCCATGCCGGGCTCATGCCATTGAATAAGCTGAGCCAACTCGAAACCCAGCTTGTCCCTTGTAAAGCGGTAATCATTTATCCAGCTAATTACTACACAGCCCAGCAGTCCAGCAGTGTGATTATAGAAATCTTTAAGCCTGGTTAATCGGGAGGAAGCTGGGAGTATTGTTAAGGGGCATACTATAAACATAACTGTAATAGTTTCATAGACACTATTTCAGGGGAAGAACAGAGTGTGGCAACCTGGATAACAAATGGTCGAGCCAGGATGTGTTTTAAATTAGTGGTGATATTTGTTCTAGATCATGAAAGTTACAGATGCAGTTACCAGGAAGGAAATGCAGTTCTTGTTCAAAAGGCATAAATTCAACTGTTTTTAGAGGCAGACAAGTGATATAATTATGCAAAATGGAGGAGGGTAGGTGGAATATTAAAGGAACCCGTGGCAAATTGGAGAGTGTGTGCCTATTTAAAGCTATTTGAGCTCCAAATATTTTAAAAGTTCCTTTATATATTTTTCCATGACTGTGTGCATGCATGCACAAGCAAGAGACAGGGAGGGAGAGACAGCACCTTCAATAGGCTCTCGACGCCCTGACCCACTTCCAGCTTTAGCCAGCCCCAGTCCATGGGCATGAGTGCCTAGAGTACTCAGGGAGGTTTCCGCATACAGATCTAGAACTTTCTGGTGGGTTAGCCTCACAAAACACTGTGTTTTACTGCTATACCATCTTCCGGCCTCTCAAAATAATTGTTTAGATTCTCTTCTGCCCAAATAAACAAAATTATGCAGATAGCATAGGCTTCTTTCAATCTCTGAGAGTGGTAATTTTATGATTAGTGTGTCTAAAGAAAAGGGAAAGTCCAGGACAAGATGTTTGAGGCTAGCGTGTGGAGGCAGCTAACAGTCACCGAACAGCCGAAGGAAAAAGGGTTTTTGGGATCCAAAGAGCAGGGCCTTTTGTGCTGGACTGAAGAGTTTGGAAGTTATCTTGTAGATGGAGGCAGCTGAGTTCTTTGATTAGGTGGAGAAACAATAAGAATTGTTGCATAGGGTCATTTGTCACCCTTGGGAGAGCAGCGAGAGTGGATTGGATGCCAAGAGCCCAGAGACACTTGACCCAAATGCCTGTGAATACTTACGAAACCTAAACTAAGAAAGTAACAGTAAGGTGGAGAGAGGCATGGTAAAAGGAGAGATTTTTTAAAATGTAGATTAAACCCAACATCCTTGGAGTTTTTCATAGGAATAATGTGATTGGAAGCAATTCATGCCCAGTGCAATGTGGCCAAAGTGCAGTGACACGACTCCTGTGAGGAGCACAGCTGGACTGGCATTGCAGAGCCTGGGGCTCCCTTCTTTCCTTGTCACAGCCACATGTTCAGCGGGCTGATACGACGTGTGATTGGGTCCCTCTGAAGCTGATGTCCCCTCTGCAGAGAGCAAGCTGGAGTGAGCCTAAATTCAGCCAGTTCCCTGGGTCTGGGCACTCAGGACTTCTGCTGCCACCATGGATGGTCTCTTTTGTGAGCTTTAGATTTTCTTCACTAAGAAAAAAAAAAAAAAGAGCAGACACTTATATCTGCAGAAATGCTGCTCCACGTTAAAAAAAAAAAAAAAGACACTAATATATCTTACAACTTCTATCCAGAATGTGTTAGGCTGCTGCTATAGCAACCCCAAAAGAAAGTATTCAACAAACCCCCACCTGATCCCCTCCCAGTCCGTAAACCTGACAGTCACCCTCCTGGAGAGGCTGTCTCTCTTACATTACACCCACTACGTGAAGATCCAAAGCAAAGAGACAGAAAATAACATCTTCTAACAATCTGCTTGTCATTTAGAAAAAGCTCACTGTATAAATGTCATGGAAACAAGCTGTTCTTGCAGAAAGGAGAAGAAAGTCCTGCTTCACTTGCTTTCCTTTCGGTTTTAATCTTCCTAATAAAAGGGTAACACAAAGCAAATGTTAAGTGTTTGAAAGCAAATATTGTGCGGCTTGGTCGTGGTGCGTTTCAGCCGCATCTGCATGCTGGGAAATCTCGAGCAGGAGCCTGGATCAAGCCCCCTGAGTGAAGATCAATGGTGGCTCCGCATGCCACCTGGGAGCACCAGGAACTTGAGACAGGCTGCTATGACACAATGAGTATTTTCTTCTAATTGGGACCAAGGATTCTTGCTTGGATACTGACTTCAAGGGCAGCAAATTTCTTTCCCATTAACTAGCACTCATGGGCACCTACCACATGTAATCCAATGTGCTTTGATTTTGAGCGATACCCAAACAGTCTGTTCCTTGTTTACAAGTGAAAAGTTTTGTCTTGTCTCAGCTGAAGCCAAAGGCAGGGTATGTTAAACCCACAAGGAAAATGCCCTTTGTATTCAGCTGGGATTAAGGGGGAGGCTACAGAGGAAGTGGCATTTGAACCAAGCTGCAGAGGGAAGATAGGACTGTAACATCAGGAATGGGGCAAGGGATGTCCAGGAAATGGGCTAAATGATAGCAAGGTAAATAACATAAAGGGATTGTTTGAGGCAGAATCAAATAACACATACGCTCAGTCCTGTCTGGAATGCAGTGGACATTTAAATACATCTAGGCTGGGTTTGGTTAGGCAGACATCTACACCCTAGAACCTATTAACCTGCTTGAGGATATTCCATCCCTTCCTGGGAAAGGAACTTGAATAATGTCCATGCTTAGGGTCGACTTGTGTAAGTATGCCTAGAAAAGGAGCAGGAGAGGCCACAAAGAAACTAAATTGTGGAAAGAAATTGCAGAGTGTCTGTGAGAGAAACTTCCAGAAAGTAAGAAATGAGGCAGGATGAGCTAGAGTCAACACAAGGGTCTGGGGGAGTGGGAGTGGGGGTGGGAGATCATAGGAGTGAGGTATCTGAGACATCAAAGCCCTGTCTCTGTGGAAGGGAGAGGACTGCTAGACTTTTATAGCTGGGAGCCAGGGAACCCCTACAAAGTGTCCTCTCCAAAAGAGAATAGAGAATAGAGGTTTCATTTCCTAATCACTTCAAATGAAGTAGTATCTGTTAGTGGTCAGGAGGGAAGTTGTTAGAAACCAGCAAGACCTTAAAGGAGAGCAGTACTATGCTGGCGTCGGCACAGACAGCGAGCTCAAAGAGATTTGCGCATGGCAGTCCTCCTGAGAGAACTAGGAAGTTGGGGAAGGCATCTGAAAGGAAATGGCTCAGTTATTCAAGGAGAAAGCTCATAAAACAGGAGAATTTGAGGCTTAATACTTAGACACACAAATAGATTCAGTACGAGAAACATTTGGAGCTATGGAGAGAACTTGTGGCCCAGCATCTGTGGCACACAGATAAGATGCTGCTGCTTCACAGGCTGAGGCCACGGGGCAGCCCAGATTCAATGACCAGCCCACCCTAAAAATGGTACGGGGTGAGCACCAGCGACTCAGGAAGCTGAGGCAGGAGGATTGCAGTAGTGAGAGCCTATCCTTAGTAATCATCATCATCGTCGTCATTTATAGTGGACTCTATGGCCAGGTTTCCAAAGTGCATTCTCTAGTGCACTCCTTCTGAGGAGGCTGGTGTTTGGGCAGAGCACCCTGGAATGGGAAACGCTGGGATGTTCAGAACAGTGAGGAGACTTTTGTAGTAGACCTGGAAAAATGGAAGGGTCTGATCCAGTTAGCTGAAGGTTGGGAAGGAAAGGAGGGATAAACAGGAACCATTTTCCCAAAGGTAAAGACTCCTTGCTTATTTGTTTGGTTGATTGGGTGTGAGTCAGAGAAGAAGCAAGAAAGAGTAAAAAATTTATTATGAAGATTCATGCATCAAAAACTCACAGTAAGTCCATTGCTTGAAGGGGTTTAGAATCAGCTGGACTCGATTCTGCTGGTCCACCTACCGGGGAAGGGCATAGCACCAGTTAGCCTCCCGAGAAGTGTTTCAGAATCTGAGAAAGGAGAATAGTGCCTGTATTTTAGGCTTAGCATTTTGATTAAATGATACATTTTATGTAACTAGCTACGAAGATAGTTGTCATAAAGAGGGACAAACTTGTGGACAAAACTGATGAGTGCGTTTTAAATAATACAAGTAAATTATTTTGGGTGTTGCAATAACTGCACTGCCTTGTGATACCAAACATGAGTGCTAAAGCACCCTCGAAGAAGATTTGTGCTATGCTAATGGTGTACTGCGGTATTTCTCACATTTGAGTAAGAGCGGAATATTTTAACTACTGTCAGTATTGAATTAATTATTTCCATTTTAATGTCATCTAAATATGTTCAAACGTAAAGCCAGAAATGAATTCTTTATGTTTATGGATCTTATAAATTTGATGCTGAAGTAAATTTATAAATGAAATATAATTAAAACTATAAAGCCAGGAAAACCCAAATTATAATCATTAAAAAAACATAATGATGGTGAAATTATATTACCAGTCACCACCAGGGTTAGATTTAATAGTAAAAGACTTTGGCAACACATTTGTGTCTATATTTATTCTGCTTCTCGTTTTTACTTTGAACAAACCAATATAGAAATAATAATTCAATTATACTTAGGCCTTTTCATAAAATTATGTAAAACAGAGTTAAAAACTTCAACTAGTTGGCTAGTTCAGGAAAATAATAACTCACACTATAATATAGTCTGCCCATGAGCAAACTTGCAAGATCAGTTTTAGTAAAATGTGAATAACTGCAGAGCTATTCTGCTCACTGAAGATAAGAAAATTGCCATGCCATCGAAATTGGTATTTATACGTAACCCAATCATTGCAAGAATAAGAAAGAACAAATTCTTCATTGCTAATTTACTGTTATTACTCCTAATGAAACAGTACTTAGGACAGACAAGATTCTAAAAAGTTAACTGTAGTACCGTGAGTAGAGTACTCATACCCAATCTCTTAAGAAGCTCTTTCAGTGTGTCTGTACTTTTCTTGGCCATGTGGTAGATCAGGTCTTCTACTCTGCTCTGACGATTGCCAACCTTCTCTCACATAGTTTGCTGAAATACCTTTTGGACTTTTTTGGACAAGACCATAATTAGTAACTCAAATGGAAATCATTTGGTAGTTCTCATTTTTAGGATTGTTCTCCAAAAAATGTGGAAAATTCTCATGTCATGAGTCCAAATTTCAGTCGACAGAAATATAATTTCAGTCATTTTGAGGTGCCCCAGGATTTAGCTGGAGTCACGTCTTGATCTCAGGCCATGCTGTGGGGATAAGTATCAGACATAGGCATTCACTTGTTTCTTCTTTCATCCAGACTGGAACCTGCTGAGATGACCTCTTTTCCATTTTTTTTAAGACAGGATTTTACCATATCATGATCCTCCTGTCTCAGCCTGCTGGCTGAGGCTATAAGCACATGCTACTGTATGCTACTTTTAGGTTGGACCAGGAGTTAAACCTAGGCCTAATGAGGTCCAACCTTGCAGAGTTGCAGAGACTTAGCACATACCACCACAGATGGGTCTTGAAATAGCCTAATTTTTGACTTGCTTCTTTTAATAGTTGCTTTACACAAGTTTTTCTGCATCCTCCCTAATTTATAACCTCAAGACCTCAGGTCTCCAAACTTTCAGTATCAGGGTGTCTTTCTCTCCCGCCTCTATGTGAATCTGGTTTGGAAAGCTTTGCTTGGGTCTGGCACATAGCTCACTGTGCCACTCCATTGCCAGATTATGGTGTGAAGAACACTGTGAGGTTGTGCCAGGCTCTGCACTCAGATACAACACACCGACAGGTTGTCTGCTTCTACACGGCAGATGTGGGGAACTCTGGGGATTTACCATCTCTCTGAGTTCCTCCTAGGGCTTGGGACACAAATCCATTTCATCCTATCTCCAAATCTACCTGGAAGGGGATGTCACTTGCTCTCTGGTTCTTAGGCTGGGATAGCAGCAGATAACAGGGGCTATTCTTAAGTTACCAGGGATGTCTAACATCTCTTGGTATCCCTCTAATTTTTTTCTTATAAATCTCGCAAGAGACTTTTAAAAATATTATTTTTATTAACATAAAAGGATAAAAATAAAGATCAGTGAAACTATTTTATTTTCCTTTTTCATGTGGAAGGTAAGCAGCTGTAATAATTCCCCTCAGCTACCATCTCATATAGAAATCTAGCTGCTCATTGATGCAATACCATTTATTGAAAAACTTTCCTTTTCCTTACTTCACCTTTGTGTTAACCAAATGTCCATAAATGAGTGTTTCTACTTCCAGTCTCTCTTTTCTCTTCCATTGGTCTGTCTATCTTTCTGTCAGTGCTACAGTGGCTGTATTTATTGTGAGTTTATAATACATTTTGTAATCTAGAAGTGAAAGATCTTAACAATTTGTTTTCTTAAAAGTGTCTCATGCATTCTTTGCATGTTGTACTTCTTTAAAAATGTTGAAATTATCCCTTTGAAGACCCCAAGAGATCTGAGATATTGAGTGGGCTCACGCTGGCTCTGTAGATCATTTAGACAGGAAATGACATCATTAACATTACTGAGCCATCCAGTCTATGATGATATATTCCTATATTTTGGTCTTTTTAAATCCTTTTTAAATCGCAATAATTAATAAATTTCTGTAAAGAACTGTTTTACATCTTCCATTAAATTTATTTCTATATGTTTGATATTTTTATGTAGTTATAAATTATCTTTTTTTTTTTGGAGAGGTCTTTGCTATAGTGCGCATGCACTCGTCAGACAGACAGAGAGAGACAGAGAGACAGAAAGCGAGAAATCACCCCCAGGGGGGATAGTCATGCCACAATCCCTTCTCCATTCTCCTCTCGGGATCTTGGACATGCACGCACACGCACCCGGTGTGACTTTTAAGCTATCAGGTCCAGGACTTGAACCGCGGTCGACTACATGGGAGTCCAGCAACATAGCCATTACTCTAACTGCTGGTCCCCCAGTTATAAATTATCTTTAAAAAATTTAAATTTATTAAATTTCTTTTAAAATGAAAAGTCTTCAAAAGGTTCATGGAAATTTCTATTATATAACAACTGCATTTTTTAAGAAAAACTTTTGTTTACATATATATTTACTTGCCTTTATGTTTGCCATTATTTTTCTATTATTTTTCTTTTTTCAACAAAGAACTTTACATTTTTCCATCTGTCAAATGTTTCCTCCCCTAGCACCTCACATCAACCCTTCACCACCCACGCACACGCACCCGGTGTGACTTTTAAGCTATCAGGTCCAGGACTTGAACCGCGGTCGACTACATGGGAGTCCAGCAACATAGCCATTACTCTAACTGCTGGTCCCCCAGTTATAAATTATCTTTAAAAAATTTAAATTTATTAAATTTCTTTTAAAATGAAAAGTCTTCAAAAGGTTCATGGAAATTTCTATTATATAACAACTGCATTTTTTAAGAAAAACTTTTGTTTACATA
This sequence comes from Tupaia belangeri chinensis, assembly GCF_000334495.1. Lineage (NCBI taxonomy): Eukaryota > Metazoa > Chordata > Mammalia > Scandentia > Tupaiidae > Tupaia > Tupaia belangeri. Next base: position 1,052,546 of record NW_006204127.1, read on the forward strand.
TATATTTACTTGCCTTTATGTTTGCCATTATTTTTCTATTATTTTTCTTTTTTCAACAAAGAACTTTACATTTTTCCATCTGTCAAATGTTTCCTCCCCTAGCACCTCACATCAACCCTTCACCACCCAATCTCTAGCATTCACTTGTCCCACTTACATTCTCTAGAAGACACACCCATCCTTTCTACCATAACATCATTGGATCTCTCCTCCTTTGCCATGAGGTGCAGATATTCAGTGCAAATTGAGTGGGGATATACAATGTGAATCTTTTGAAGTCTGGTTCACTTTGCTTAACATTAAGTCTTCTATGTTCATTCATTTTGAGTCACAGGATAGGCTCTCATTGTTGCTTATATCTATGTAATATTCCATAGTATATACATGCCACAGTTTTCAACACAGTCATTTTTTGGACACTTAGGTTGGTTCCATGTAGTAGCAAATGTGAATAACACTTCAATAAATATGGATATACAAATGTCTTTCCTATTGACTATGTTCCTATACTTTTGGTAAACACCAAAGAGTGAGATTAGTGGGTCATGTGGAAGCTCTTTTATTAGGTTGTCAAAAAGTCATGATGTAGTTTTGCAACAGATGGCGCTACTGTGTTTTTGGAAGTACTAAAGTCAGTCCCATTTATTTCTATATCATTTGAAAACTGACAGTTCTAGCTTCATTTAAAAATAAAATTAAGTGACTTACTTGAGTTTTGGAGATTTTACAGCAAGTGGAAGATAGAAAACCAAACTGCATTTTTGCCATATTTTACTATTTTACTTCTGTAAATGGGAGTACACAAGTCAAGCTTGCAAAAAGTTGTAAAAGTTTATGGTGACAATGTTCTACAAGAATATTCCATGCTAGTCATTTTTATATCAATGACACTACTCAGTCAGGAAAGCCCACTAAGGGTGATGACTACAAAATAAAGGCATTGATAAAGTCAAATCCAAGTTACATGACACAAGAGATTGCAGAAGCATTAAACAGTCATTCACAACTACCTAAAGCTAGGATATATAAGCAAGCTTGATATTTTGGTTACATTTGGTGCATGTAAACATCTGGGATCTACTCACTAAACATGAGGAAAATGATTCTTTTCTGAGGTGACTGATAACTGGTGATGAGAAGTGGATTGTTTGCAATATAGTGTGCAAATGGTCTTGGTCCCAATGTGAGGATTGACTCAAATAACATTGAAAGCACACATTTTTCAGAAGAAAGTTATGCTGTCAGTATGGTGGGATTTTAAAGGTGTGTTTTTCAAGCTCCTACCAAGGAACCAAATAACCAATTTGAATGTGTACTGTCAGCAATTGGACAGTTTGAATGAACCCATTTTCCAGAACCATCTGGAGCTCCTTGATTGTAAAGAAGTTGTGTTCTATCACGACAATGTGAGACCACACACAAGTTTGAACACTGGTCAAAAATTACTGAAGCTTGGGACTAGCAGTTAGCGTAATGGCTATGTCTCTGGACTCCCACATAGTTGACCACGGTTCGCGTCCTGGATCCTGAGAGGAGAATGGAGGAGAAGGGATTGCGGCGTGGCCATACCCCCTGGTGGGGTGATTTCTCACTTTCTGTCTCTTTGTCTCTCTCTGTCTGTCTGGCGAGTGCATGTGCTCTATAGCAAAAACCTCTCAAAAAAAAAAAAATTACTGAAATTTAGGTGAAATGTGTTGACACACTCACCATACTTGCCTGGCCAAATACCATCAGACTTCCACTTGTTTCATTCTCTTCAGAACTCCTTGCTTGGTATAACATTCAATTCAGATAAGGCTGTAAATCAGCACTTTGGTTAGATTTTTGCAGATAAGACAGGTGCTTCTATGAATGAGGAATTATGAAGCTCACTGAAAGATGGCAAAAGGTTATTGAATAAAATGGGGAATATAACATTGATCAATCTTTGTTGTTTATATAAATAAATGACCTTTGAAAAACACAGAAAAAATACGTCATGACTTTTCTGACAACTAAATATTTCAATTTTTTATTTGTAATTTTTTTTATTAATTCACTTTACACCATCACAACACACAAATGAATTTTCCATCCAAAATACACTGTGCATTGGTTCAATCAAGCACATCCACATACATGTTCTCAGCAAATAATTTTCCAATTCTTACGTCCTGCATACCTTGCCCTTTGTCTTGCCATCCCTGATTCCCCATCCCCCACCCTCTGCTATGTCCCATCTTCCTCCCCCATTGTCCCTGGCATCCATGGTTGCCCTCCATACCTTCCTCCCCTGCCCCCATTCAATTGTTCTGCCAATGAACTTAATTAGTCTAAATAAATCCATTAGCTAGCACAGCTGACACAAACCTACACATGTATCCAAGT
>NW_006204127.1:1055552-1057592 GCF_000334495.1 Tupaia belangeri chinensis
GGGGGGGGGCGCCCCCCCCCCGCTGCCACTCGGCTCGGGTCCCAGGGGTGGCGGGGACCCGCAGCTGGGCCGGGGTGGGCTGGCACAGGGCCCCTCCGCCCGCCGCCACCTCACTCAGCCTAAATTTTTGTTTTGATGTCATTTCAAAGTTGCAGAAAATTTGAAGGAATAATGCAATTAATCTGCATATAATTCACCTAAATTTACTAATGGTTAACATTTTCTTTTCATAGAGCTTTATTACTTTCTGTCCTTCCTTTTCCTCTCTCCCTCTCTGTTTCTCACTCTATCTCACTTTATGTACACATAATATTTTCCTGAAACATTTGGGGATAAGTTGACTATATTATGTATCTTTATGATAAATCACTAGATATTTGTTCTTAAGAATAAGGAAAGATGATCTAGACACCTATTTCAGCGAAGTCAGATGGACAGATATAAGAGAACAAAAAACAACCAAGAAAATAGCTCAGTTAATGGTAGAAATATGTTTAGAAATATTGATAACAACATTGAACGTTAATGGATTAAATTCTCCATTTAAGAGACACAGACGGGCTGAATGGATAAAAAACAGGACCCCTCTATCTCTTGCTCACAAGAAACACACCTTTATGGATAAAGACTTATATAGACTAACAGTGAAGGGCTGGGAAAAGATATTTCATGCAAATGGAAATCACAAAAAAGCTGGAGTTGTGATGCTGATTTCAGACAAAATAGGCTTTAAGACAAAGATTGTAAGAAGAGACAAGGAAAGCCATTATATATAGTAGTAAATGGGCTAATTTATCACTCAAGATGATAGATTGCAGCACCATAATTGTCGTGGATCTCAAAATCCCATTACCTCATTTAGACAGACCTTCTAGACAAAAAAATAAGCAGAGGCAGGACCTAAATGATACAATAAATCAAACGGGCTTGACAGATATCTATAGAACATTCCACTCTAAGACCACAAAATATACACTTTTCTAACCCTATTGTGGAACCTATTCAAAAATTGACCATATGAGGGACCAGCAGTTAGCGTAATGGCTATGTTGGTGGACTCCCCAGTCGTCGACTGCAGTTCAAGTCCTGAACCCAGTGGCTTAAACTCACACCAGGCACATGTGCGTGCGTGCCCAAGATCCCAAGAGGAGAATGGAGGAGAGGGGATTGCAGCGTGGGCTTTCTATCTCTCTGTCTCTCTCTGTCTGTCTGGCAAGCACACTGCACCCTATAGCAAAAAAAAAAAAAAAAAAAAAAAAAAAAACTTCTCCAAAAAAAGAAAAAAAAAATTGACCATATGATAGGACACAAGTCAAGCCTTTACAGACTCAAAGGCATAGAAACTATATCCAGCATCTTCTCTTCCATGCTGGAATTAAACTCAATATTAATTTCAAGAAACATCCTAGAAAATACACAAACATATGGAAATTAAACAATCTACTTCTGAATGGCTTCTTAACTACTGAAGAAATTAAATCTGAAATAAAAAAAAATTATGGAAACAAATGATAATGAGCACATGAGTTTCCATAATCTATGGGACACCACAAAAGCTGTCATAAGAGGGAAATTCATAGCAATTAGCACACATAATAAAAAGATGGGAAAGTGCCATATAGACAACCTAACATCATACTTCAGGGAATTGAAAAAAACAACAGGAAAAAAATGCCAGTGAAAAGAAATAATGAAGATATGAGCAGAAAGGAATTACATTGAAAATAAATTAACTATACAGAAAATAAATTAAAGCAAAAGCTGTTTCTTTGAAGAGATTAACAAGATTGACACACCATTAGCTAGACTGATTAACAAGAGAAAAAAGGAACCAAATAAATCAAATTCTCAATGAAACAGGCACCATTACAACAGATACAATAGCAATACAAAACGTAATTAGAGGATACTATGAGCGACTAATGGCAACAAACAAGAGAACCTGGATGAATGGACAAATTCCTGGACACATATAATCTGCCAAGACTGAACCAGGAGGACATAGAAAGCCTGAATAGACCCCTAACAAGCCACCAGATT
>NW_006204127.1:1058475-1063355 GCF_000334495.1 Tupaia belangeri chinensis
TATTTTGAAGAACCACCTCAGCCAGGGAATCTAGTTGGTCTGAGATAAGACCCTCAGTGACTTGGCATAATAACCCAAGCTGGCAGCTGTAGCTGCAGTTAGGGGAACATAAAGGCTGAGAGTTTTGAGATTTAAGGATAGTTCGGGCTAATGTTTGCCAATCAGACGGTGTGAGCCAGACTTCGGTGATAGCTTCAACTATAGCTAAGGTGTATGGAGCAGTAGCTCCGTACTGGGCGACTGCCACCTTAATCTCTTTTACCATAAACCTGCTGTGACGGCACCAAACCTGTCCTTGGGGATCTGTAGTTTCCATAACGGGGAATGTCTCAAAGTCTGTCGTATGTGATCCCTGAACTAGTTTTGTTTCTTTGTCTGTACTGGTTTTTAGTTTCTGTAATTGTGATACAAAAGGTATCTGCATGGATAATATTAAACCCACAATGTAGAAAGTGTTATATGCTATGTAGACTCTTTTGCTATATCTCTGCATCAGTAACAACACAAACACATGCAGTGGAATAAGGTTGATGATAAACACATAACACCACAAGCAGAGACCATATAGAAATATGATAAACAGCAGCACATTGTCCAAAAAACTGACCCAGTCTTTGACTCATTTTTCTTTGGCTCTTGTAGAGCCTTAAGGTTGTTTTTGTTTTCTAGTTTTTTGGATTTTTGGGGTTTTGTCTCGCCTTTGGGGCTTTTAACTTCTCCCTCACTATCTAGGGAAATAAGATCCTCTCCCTGTTCCTTTTCCATTTTAGAATCCTTGGTTAGATCTGAAGCGGCGATAGCCTCCTCCTGGGGTTGATCATTTTGCATGATCTGCTCTCCCTTAGTGACCATAGTGACAATTTTTGGGTCACTGGTGTGGAACCTGAGAATTTCATCTATTAAGTTCCAGTATGAAAAAGTAGTCACGGGAACTTTTTCTGGGCCGAATTTGGTATAATAATCTTTTAAAGCATCCTGTACTCTTTTCCACATTTTCTCATCTATGGTTCCTTCTTGAGGGAACCATGGACAAACTTTTAAGAAATAAAAAAAGGAAAGCAACTGCTTAATCTTAAGCTTAACTCCCTGTGTCTTGAGGGCTTCTTTCAAGCCCTGAACAAATAATTCATGCTGGCTAAGCTCTTATTCATGCTGACTAAGCTCTTGTCCTGTTATTACCCTTATTACTTGTCTCATTATTACCCTTATAACTTATAAGTAAGCAACTTTTGTTACTTACCAGGACGATTCTCTGCCGTCTTTCTCTGCAGCCTTTCTCAGGACGATTCTCTGCCATCCCCTTCCAGACGATTCTCTGCCGTCCTTTCTTGGGATGATTCTCTGCCGTCCCCTCCCGGATGATTCTCTGCCGTCCTTTCTCGGGATGATTCTCTGCTGTCCCCTCCTGGACGATTCTCTGCCATCCTTTCTCGGGACAATTCTCTGCCGTCCCCTCCTCGGGTGCTTTTCACTGGATCCTTCGTACTTAGGTCCCTTGTTCGGGTGCCACATGAAAGCCGGGACAAGAAGCGTAGTGTTACAGCACGGACACGACACAGTGTCTTCAGGGTTGTCCATATATTGTGGGCAGCACGGTACAGCACGGAGATGATGCATCGTTACAACTCTTCAGGGTTGTCTGAAGACGACGCGGTGTCAGCTCTTCAGGGTCTTTAGGGTTGTCTTCCTGGTTGTCTGTGTCATCTTCCTGGTCATCTGTGTCGTCTTCCTGGTCATCTGGTGATTGTGGGCCAGGCATCGTGGTTATATACATGCTGGTGGACCGTGATTGGTTGTAAAAGGTGGGTTATGATTGGTTGTAAAAGGTGGGTTATGATTGGTTGCTTTTGGGCCAATCATGAGGTGCCAGATACGCAAATCTGAGGGATTCTAGTGGCCAATCAAAGTATGGTTTTGAAGGTCAGGTTTTTTTGAAGGGAACCAATTGTAGCCTTTGGCATTGTGTAATTGTTTGCTTTCTGAAAAACCAGCAATGTTCGCTGGTGCACAGCCTCCCACACAGATAAATCAAATACATAATGAAACAGGTAACATTACAACAGACACAATTGAAATGCAAAACATCATTAAAGGATACTGTGAGTGACTATATGCCAACAAACAGGAGAACATGGAGGAGGTGGACAAATTCCTGGATGCATATAATCTACCAAGACTGAATCAGGAGGATATAGAAAACCTGAATAAACCCATAACAAGCCAGGAGATTGAATCAGTAATAAATAACCTCCTGACAAAGAAAAGCCCAAGTCCTCACGGCTTCACTTCTAAATTCTACAAACTTTTAAGGAAGAGTTAACCCCCATTTTACTCAAATTATGTCTAAAGATCCCAAAGGAAGTAAATCTCTCAAAATCATTTTTTTTGAGAGGTTTTTGCTATAGGGTGCGTGCGCTTGCCAGAAAAACAGAGAAATAGAAAGCGAGAAACCACCCCCAGGGGGATGGTTACGCTGCAATCCCTTCTCCTCCATTCTCCTACCGGGATCTTGGCACGCCCAGTGTGAGTTTAAGCCGCCAGGTCCAGGACTCAAACCGCAGTCAACTACGTGGGAGTCCTGCAACATAGCCATTACACTAACTGCTGGTCCCTCAAAATCATTTAATGAAGCCACCATAATCCTCATTCCCCAAATAGGTAAAGACATGACAAAAAAGGAAAACTACAGACCCATATTTCTGATGAATATAGATGCAAAAATTCTCAACAAGATATTTGCAAATCAAATCCAACAACATATAAAAAAATTATTAATCGCTACCAGGTAGACTATATTCCAGGGATGCAATGGTGGTTCAACATACCCAAGACCATAAATGTAATACACTATATATTAACAGAAAAAAGATAAAAAACATATGACAATTTCAGTTGAAGCAGAGAAAGCATTTGACAAAATACAACATCCCTTCATGATTAAGACTCTCATTAAGATTGGTATAGAAGTGTCATTTTCAACACAATAAAACCCATATATGGAAAACCTATAGCTAACATTATACTGAATGGGTTAAAGCTAAAAGCTTTTCTACTAAAAACTGGTACTAGACAAGGCTGCCCACTTTCTCCACTGCTTTTCATATGGTACTGGAAGTCTTAGCCAATGCAATCAGAAAGGAGAATAATATAAAAGGCATTCAAACAGGCAAAGAAGAGTTGAAAATATCTTTATTTGCAGATGACATGACAGTATACTTAGAAGACCCAAAGGTTTCCATAAAGAAACTTCTCAAAGTAATGAATGAATACAGTAAAGAGTCAGGATATGAAATCAACATCCAAAAATCCATAGCATTTCTATATACAAACAACTAGTTAAATGAAGTAAATCTGAAGAAAGAAATCTCTTTTACCATAGCCACAGAATGTATAAGATTCCTAGGGATAAACCTAACTAAGGAAATCAAAGACCTTCACAAAGAAAAGCATGAAAAATCTGAAAAAAAGATATTGAAAATGATACAAAAACGTGAAAGGACAGACATCTCATGGTCCTGAATTGGAAGAATTAATATAATCAAACTGGCAATTCTACCCAAATTAATCTACATATTTAAAGCAATTCTGCTTTCGCCTCAGTCTCGAACTGTAGCTGGCCGCCGAGCATATGTGCTCCGGCATCTTCTGTGCTCGTGGCCTCCATCAACGTCGCTGGAGTCCTCAAGACTCATCTGCGCCACCTGCCCGCCACACACTCTGCCATCGTAAGCCGCCATCATGGCGAAGCTTGCTAAGGCTGGTAAAAATCAAGGTGACCCCCCCAAAATGGCTCCTCCTCCAAAGGAGGTAGAAGAAGACAGTGAAGATGAGGAACTGTCAGAAGATGAAGAAGATGATAGCAGTGGAGAAGAGGTTATCATCCCTCAGAATAAAGGTAAAAAGACTGCCACAACTCCAGCAAAGAAGGTGGTGGTTTCTCCAACACAAAAGGTTGCAGTTGCCACACCTGTCAAGAAAGCAGCAGTCACCCCAGGCAAAAAAGGCAGCTGCCATACCATCCAAGAAGACCATTACACCAGCCAAAGCAGTCACAACACCTGGCAAGAATGGAGCTGCACCGGGCAAATCATTGGTAGCAACTCCTGGTAAGAAAGGAGCTGCCACTGCAGCCAAGGAGGCAAAAAATGGCAAGAATGCCAAGAAGGAAGACAGTAATGAGGAGGAAGAAGATGACAGTGAGGAAGATGATGAGGACAAGGATGAAGATGAGGGTGAATTTGAGCCAGCAGTGATGAAAGCAGCAGCTGCCGCCCTGGCCTCAGAGGAGGAGGATGAGGAGGAGGAAGTAGATGAGGATGAGGAAGATGAGTCTGAGGAAGCAGCTATGGAAACCATAGCAGCCAAGGGAAAGAAAGCTCCTGAAAAAGCTGCACCAGTCAAAGCCAAGACAATGGCTGAAGATAAAGATGAAGAGGATGATGAGGATGAGGATGATGAAGAAGATGAGGATGACGATGATGATGAGGACGATGAGGATGAGGAAGATGAGGAGGAAGAAGAGCCTATCAAAGAAGTTCCTGGAAAACGAAAGAAGGAAATGACCAAACAGCAGCTCCTGCGGCCAAGAAACAGAAGGTGGAAGCCACAGAACCAACTACATCCTTTCATCTGTTTGTTGGAAACCTGAACAATAACAAATCTATCCCTGAATTAAAAACTGGTATTAGTGATGTTTTTGTTAAAAATGCAAAAATTCTCTTGCTGTCATGGAAGTCAGAATCGGGACATCTAGGAAGTTTGGCTATGTTGACTTTGAATCTGCTGAAGATCTAGAAAAAGCTTTGGGACTCACCGGTTTAAAAGTCTTTGGCAATGAAATTAAACTAGAGAAACCAAAAGGAAAAGACAATAAGAAAGAT
>NW_006204127.1:1067013-1068139 GCF_000334495.1 Tupaia belangeri chinensis
AAAAAAAAAAAAAAAAAAAGAGAGAGAGAGATCCTGGCATTTGATAGAAAGTGGCCAAATATGGAAGATTTATTGGTGAATGAAACAAGCCAGGCTATGAAAGATAGATATTGTATATGTCCATTTAATACACACTGGCTAGCCACACTCTATGGTAGGACTAAAATATTAGAGGGCATAAAAGCAGTGAAATTAGTTATGGATGATGAAGACAGTGTGGAACATGGTGGGGGGAGTGAGGTGAAGGGAAGAGTATAGAGAAGGATAGCATGAGAACAAATAGAGAAGTGTCACATTTGTGAGACATAGAAATGGTTTATTACCTGTTGATGATAAGCTGTATAGTGTTATCAACTGGGTTGGTCTGAGAAGTAGCTCACATTAGGTAAATTCTTTTTACAAGCCAAATGATGTATAGTGATTGAATGTTTAAAAATAAAGACAAGAATAAAAAATAATTATTATAATTCGAAAAAAATGAAAAGCTATCTGATGATGATGATGATGTGGAGAGTAATGTCTTTGTCTTGGCTGATATACATGGTAATTGTACTGGAAAAATAAATGTTACACAGTGGAAAGATATATGTGATTAAATATAATATAAAAATATAATAATAAATTTTTTTCAAAAAGAACAAAAACTTGTCTTTTATAACCACAATTTAGTAGGCAAAAGAAGAAAAATTTAAGATCAGTACAAAACTATTTGTACAAAACCTAATCCATAGTCCATAATTTTAAAAATTATTGTTACTATTTTAATATGACCAGAGAGAAACAGAGAGAGAGAAAGGAGAAAGCAAGCATCATGGTCATACCCCCCACACCACCCACTGGACCCCGTAGTCCATATTTAAATGCTGCTAGTTGTCGTATAATGTCTTCTAAAGCTGTTTCTCTCCTGGTCCTGAGAAAGATGACTTACATTTAATTGTCTTATTTGTTCAATCCCTGCGGTGTAGAATATTTCCTTAGGCTATCTTTAGCTTTTCTAACTTTGACTGTTTGAAGAAATAAGCTAGTTTTGTTTTGTCTTAAAGAAAAGTTTTTTGCTTCTTGTTTTTTGTTTTTGTTTTGGTCTATCAAATGGATTGTGTGATTAACCTCATTATTGGACATAGGT
>NW_006204127.1:1068165-1088308 GCF_000334495.1 Tupaia belangeri chinensis
GTGATATGTTCTCCTCATTGCGTCCTGTCAGGAGGCATGCAATATTGGCCTGCACCATCACTGGTAGTGGTATTTTGTTTCCTCAGTTAAAGTAGTGTTCCCCACATTCTTCTTTCTCATTTTTTAACAGTAAGATCACTGCTAAATCTTTGCAATTAGTGAAAAATATGTTGTGAGATCTTTCAAGACTGTAATATCCATCCTGTTCCCCATAAACTTTCACCCAGCATAAGGAGAAATCTTTTCTTTTTTCTTATTAAGCATGAATGAGTATATTCATATCCAGTCAGTGAATTATAAACTATTATTACTATTTTGATATTCACGTTGTCCCCGATTTGGCCAGTAAAAGCCTCTTCAGCTGACCTTCGTGTCAATTTGCTATGTCCTCACAGTTTTTGAAAATTTCCTGTTTTCTATCATAGGAATATGTTCCCGGTTTATGTCCTGATCTTAGACGGCCACTTCTCCCAGAAGAATGTCAGAAGAATCCAACATCTGAGCACTAGGTTTAAAATTTTATTACTTTTAGGGCTTTTCAGAACACAGAATTAGGAAATGTACACACAAACATGTAAACATATTTCTCAGCCCATTTCTATATCCGTAAGTTCATACTGATGCCTCCAATTCCTGTCTAACACTGCAGGAGTCTTTCCAACCTGTCAGCATTTCACGTAACTCCCTTCAACAGAGAGAAACCTGTTCCCACTGTCATCAATATATTTATTCATTTGCTCAACCCTACAATATAGAAAGTCCTTTCAGAATTGCTAACCTACACTGCTGGGAAAAACAAACCTAGTATGTATTCAGAAAAGTTTCACTTACTCCCCCATCCCTCTCACCCAGTCCCACCTACCTGCTGTAGGTACAATTCCTTTCATTTGTAGCTTATCCTTCCACTGTTCCTTTTTTGCAAAAATAGATAAATGTGTTTTCCTTATTTATCCTTCTTCATATACAAATATAGCTGTATGCATCTTTCAGTTTTGCTGTCTTTTTTTTAAAGAATTATTTTATTTAACTTTATTTATTTATTTATATTTTAATTTGACCAGGGAGGGACAGAATGAGAGAGAGAGAGAGGGAAAGTGAGAAAGTAAGCCATCAGATCTGGGACTTGAACCATGGTCGGCCATGTGGGAGTACAGTGCCCTTAACCACCACACCACCTGCCGGCCCACACTTTTGCTTTCTTTACATTGACCAATAAATTCTGAAAATCATCTCCTACCTGTTCATGAGGGTCTTTCTCATGATTTATCTAGCAGAATATTATTCCATTTTGAATAAATGATTCAAACAGGCATGTATACTGTTTTCAATATTTTGTAATTACAAGTAACATGGTAACTAATAAACCTGTGTGAATATACTTTCATAATGTGAAGTTATAGCTTCACAAGGATTTCTGGGTCAAAAATAAATCTAATATAGTTTTCTTAATATTACCAAATTTTCTTACAGAAGAGCTGTGACCTTTTATATTCCAACCAGCAAAATACTAATGTGCTTTTTCACTCACTTCTCAAAAATTTATGCTTCAATTTTGCTAATCTTATCTAAGAGGAACAGTATATCAGTACAGTTTTAATCTCATATTTTGAATAAAATAAAGTGGCTCAGGTGCCAGTGTCACTCTAAGGTGGAGACTGAATGGTGGAATTGTGAGGCTGTTCACCAGGGAAAAACCGTGCAGTATTTGCTTCTTTCCTCCTCCCAGCCCCAATAGAATAAAATAAATGTCTTTTTATATTTTTAAGAATTATTTAACATGTACTTTTCAAATCATCTGTCTTTTGTCCGTTTTCCTCTTTCCTATCAGGTTTAGAATTCTTCCCTCGGAATTTGAAGAATTCCTTAAATATTAAGGATTCATATTCACCAGCACTTTATCTGTGATTAATGTTGCAAATTTTTCTCCCAATTTATCAGCTGCTTTTGACTTTTCTTATTGTGTGACTTCTATTACCATTCAAAACCTCTTTTACTTTTATACAGTCAAATTGATCAGTCTCTTTTCATTGCCTTTGCATCCCAGTACACCTTTCATCATATCTGGGTTTTAGAGAAATTCACCCATATTGTCTTCTGTTACTTGTGTAATTAAGCTTTTACATTTAGTTCTCTGGCCAGTTTGGAGTTTAATCTTTGTATGGCCTGATATATTGGATTTAGTTTTATATTTCCTTAAATTGATACCTAGTTGTTCAAGCCTCTTTACGAAAAAGTACAGTCTTGCCCCAATTATGTGAAATGGGTCACGTTTATCCTATAATAACTTCCTACATGTACTTGTCTCTATTTTCAGTCATTCTATTTATTTTAAGATTTTTATTTTATAGGTTATTTTGTATTTCCATGAGACAAACAGATATTTGGACACAGAGATATAGCACCTCCTACAGGGTCCCCATTCCGTGATCCACCCCCCACCCCCGCTTCAGCCAGCCCAGATCATGGACACAGGTAAGCCCAACATACTTAGGGAGGCCTTGGGACATGAACTGGTAACCTTCTCATGTTTGTCTTCCTCTCAGAGGGTCACATTTTATTGCTGTGTCATTTGACCTTGGCATTCTATTTTATTTCAACTGGTCTTTCTATTATTATGCTAGTACAACATTTAAATTGTAGAAGTTTTATGACATGTTCAACTTTTTCTGGCCAAAAGACCATCATCTATGGCTTTAAAAAATCAGTATTTCTATTATTCTTTTCATGAGCACTTCAGTATCAACCTACCTAGCAGTATTTCTATTATTCTTTTCATGAGCACTTCAGTATCAACCTATCTAGAGACATTAAAAAAAAAATTTTTTTTTTTTTAAATATCAGGTTTAGGGGCCAGCAAGTAGCATGGTGGTTAAGGTGCTGGACTCCCACATGGCAGACCATGGTTTGAGTCCCAGACGCAGCTTACTTCCTCTCTCTCTCTCTCTCTCATTCTGTTCCTCTCTGGTAAAATTAAAAATAAATAAAGTTAAATAAAAGTACATGAGACTGAACTGGTGAAATAGCATTTTTTAAAAAAATCAGGTTTGCATTAAACTGACAAATTAACTAGGGAGAACTGATATTTTTCTGATGATTTATTTCTAATGCGTTCAAGTCTTTCAGGGATGTTTTAAAGCTTTTTCTCATATACATTTTGCCCATTTCTTGTTATTTCTAAGTTTCTTTTCTTCTTTTTTGTAATTGTAAAATGGGTGTTTTTTAAAAATTTTATTACTAGTTTATCTTCTGATTGGTTAGTACTTGATTTCTGCATGCTATTCTTATATTCATTAATTTATATATCATTTGAATTAATGTTATCATTGACTTGACAAAGTCTTCCAAGCATTTTATAATGTGATTTAAAAGCAGAGAGGTTATACTTTTTCTCCTGATTCTTATGCCTCAAATGACCTTGTCTAAACACATATCTAATATTTCCTGCACAATCTCAGTGGGCATTCTGGCCTTAGCACTGATTTTACTGAGATTTGGCAGTTTATAGTCATTATTAACAAATATATCTTAAAAGCTTTCTCTAAGAGAGTAACATGAACTCCTTCCAATACTTTAAAATTGCTAACTAATGTGTTTATAGTGATTTATTCAGATATCCTGTTCATGAACATCTAGCCTTGTTCTAGCATCAAGAAGATGGCTGCAGTGGGAACTGGGGACATCCTATCCCAAGTGGCTCAGGCGCCAGTGACACTCTAAGGTGGAGACTGAATGGTGGGATCGTGAGGCTGTTCACCAGGGAAAAACTGTGTGGTATTTGCTTCTTTCCTCCTCCCGGCCGCCAACACATGGTCAGTTGTTAGCTTCAAATACTCTGGCCTGGGATTTGTGTGATGTCTGGCTCAATCATCCTTCTCCTGAAAGTCCCATTTGCTGGATTTACTACTACACCTTCTAAAACTCTTTAAGAGAGCGAGATCAAGCACAGGCCTCTGAGTTTCACATTGCAGGGGCCTTGCAAGCACTGGGCTGAAAGCTTACGTTCCTCTTGCTGGAACTTTGAGTGCAGTCTTCAACAGAGGCCTAAAAATATTATGGGAAATACTGAATGTTATTTAATACTGTTTTGGATATGAAACAACGCAGCGGTAGAGAAAACATTCTGGTCCAAGTGTCTTCATGTCCAAGATTCTGTTTTACTTATTTAATCACTTGTCTATCTGTTTTTCTACCTACTTATATAATCTATGCACGTATTGTCATTTTCTACCATAATGAGTGTGCTGGTAGCTCCATTGGTGGCATATAGAAATTGAACAGTGGACATAGAACTTAGTCAATCAGAGTTCAGTTTTGCCTCTTTCCCAAGTCAGGAAACATTTTTTTTTTTCAGGTTTAAAAAGAAAATATGTGAATTTCTTAGAGCAGGTATATGCATTTCAATCAGTTTTTTTTTATAGGTGTTTTAATAGGTTGTTCCAAATTGCACTGAACCAGTTTACACTCAGACCAGTGCTACATACAAGAGACCCATTCTCCTGAACCTATCCCATACCAACATGTGCTGTCACCTTAGCATTTTGCTCATCTGCTCGGAAGAAAACACTCCATTTCTATCTAATTGTGCATTTCCCTGATAATCAATAAGCTCATTATCTTTCATGTGTTGATCGCCTAATAATGTTACCTCTTTTATGAATTGCCTGTGGAAATCCTCTGCTATTTTTTTTACCAGAGTTTTATCTTTTACAGAAAGACCAAAAGATAGCCCTTCATAAATACACACACACACACACACACACACACACACACACATATACACACACGTATTCTAAATCCAAAATGCTTTTGCTGTCATATATTACTGTAAATGTTTTTCTCCTTTTCTTTTAACTTTCTATAAACTATGTCAGAAAGATTCTGATCTTGCCAAACACAAATATTTCAATTTCCTTGATGACTACTGCATTTTTTGCTTTGTGTAGAAAGGTCCAACATCTTAAATCACAAAAACCCTCCTGAATTGTGTGTGTGCATGTGTGTTACACGTGGGCCTTGTCCTGTCATGGGAAAGGCCAGCATGGAGTGAGACTGTGCCACCGTGCTGGGTGGGCCCGGCACAGAGTGCAGTGAGAGCAGTGAGGCTGACACCCTTGTTCCTGTCGTGAATGAGCATCTGGTTCTTCGCCGTTACCTAGTCGGTGTGCTTTGTCAAATCAAGTTCCTCTCTCCTGTTAGTTGTTGTATTTTTCATGAAAGAATGTTGAATTTTATCAGAAGTGTCTGTCTTTAGCATTGACTGAGTATCTAGATGGTTGTTTGTCTTTCCTGTTACATATCAGTATGGAGATGGTTGTTTGTCTTTCCTGTTACATATCATCATTGTGCTATTAGAGTTTGGTGTTTCTGCAGTCCTGATTAAACATTCTTGGTCATGATGCATTATTCTTTTAACATGCCGCTAGATGTAGCTCTGTCATGTGGTATTGAGGGTCTTTACATGTTAGTTTATTGGCTTGTAGCTTTCTTTTCTCAAGTTTTCCTTGTCCAATTATGATTTTAGGGTCATATTCCTAGTAAAATAAATTGGTTAGTTTCATGTTATATTAATGCTTAGGGAGAGTTTATATAAGATGCAAATAATCTATTCCTTAAAAGCATCTGGTCTGAGTGCTTTCTGGGTTATTTTCTTGTTTTTCAAATTTTTTTTGTTGCTAAATTTTTCTTGTTGTTAAATTTCTATTTCTTTTACAGTTATTTTTCTATTCATATTTCTACTTGCTCTTGGTCCAATTATGGAAATGTTGATTTTAAAAAAAAAAACTCCATCTATTAATGTTTGGCCTATCTGATCTATATTGGCTGAAGAGTACTTAGACTCTCCCAGGACAATTATATTTTATCTCTGACTTCTCTGATTTGTATACTTTGTTATCTAGCCCATATAATTTATGTAGCTTCCTCTTCAGTAAAAATTGAAATTGTGTTGATTTAACATGGCTGTGTTTCTGTGGCTTCACTTTTTCCCTTGAACTTCATTAGTCTTAAAATAGACATCAGTACCACTTTTTGTCTGTTTGGACTGACCTGAACTCTCTCCTGTAATTTCAGATTTAACTAGTCCTGTCATTTCATTTTATATGTGTTTTTAAAAAGTACTTAGATTTTTTTTTAATTCGAGCTTGTATTTTCTATCCTTACAAAGCGTAACTTCAACCACTACTAGTTTTTGTTTTTGTTTTTGCAGTAAGGGTATGTGTACTCAACTGGTGAGAGACAGAGAGAAAGTGAGAAATCCCCCTCCCTGAAGAGAGAATAGCCACACTGTAAAACTTTCTCCTCCATCCTCTTCTTGGGATTTTGGGCACACATGCACAAGCACCCGCTATGATTATCAAATCACCTGGTCCAGGACTCAAACCATGGCTGACCATGTGGGAGTCCAGAGCCCTAACCACTATACCAACAGCTGCTTTTTTTTTTTTTTTTTTTAAGGGTTTTGTAAATCGGTGCTCTCCAGAACGACAGAGAGAGACAGAGAGACAGACAATGAGAAATCACCCCCCAGGTGGGATGGCCATGCCATAATCCCTTCTCCTCCATTTTTCCCTCAGGATCTTGGTGCTGCACGCACATGCGCCCGGCGTGAGTCTAAGCCACCCAGTCTGGGACTCAAACTGAGATCGACTGCATGGGAGTTCAGCAACATAGCCATTATGCTAAATGCTGGTCCCCCAACTGCTACTTCTTAACAGACCACTGTGTTTCATCTTGTTTTGGACTTTTCCTTTGTGTTCTCTCATTTTTATTCTTTTTTTTTTCTCATTTATTCTGTATTTCCAAACCATTTTAATTTACAGTTTTTAATGATCAAAATCAAAAATAAAAACTCATATTTACTCTCTTGTATTTATTTATTTATTTAATTATTTTTGTCTTTTGTTTTTGTTTTTGTTTTTGTTTTTTTTGGCATAGGGCATGTGTGCTTATCAGAGAGAAAGTGAGAAATCAAGCTCTCTTTTTCCCTGCATTCCCCTCTCTGGATCCTGGGCACACACACCCAAGTGCATTGTATTTCTCAAGCCGTTGGCTTCAGGACTCGAATGGTGGAGCTGGCCACGTGGGATCCAGAGCCTTAACCACCATACCACCCACCATCCCTCGTCTCCTTTATATGTAAGTATATTTCAACAAAATGCTTTTATGAAGGTTTTTCTCCTCTAAAAATTAATTTTTAAGGCAGTATTCCATATTTTTACTAATTTTTGAGTCCTATTATTTATACAGAAGAGATATCCCTTTTATGTGAGAGGAGACGGCACATTCCTCACGTGGACTGTCCTCATCACCAGGACACGTCTACCGGGCCTTCCCTACAGTGACCTGCTTTAAGAGCAGTGGAAGGCCTCCGTCACCAGTGCTCTGTCTAGGTGACTTATAAACCTCAAATTCCTTGAAAATGTGTTTTAGGGCAACACATATAAATGGGGGGAAAAAAAAAGTAAGTTTTAAGAAAATGTGATGAAAAATACCCTATTGCAGTCAAATTTAGTAAATGTTAATTTTTTATAATGTATATTTTCTCCCTTTAAGTGCAACAGTGAAATTATTGGTTCACTTAAAAGTCTTTTTTTTTTTTTTTTGATTTTTGTTATAGGGAAAGCGAAAAATCACCCCCCAGGGAGGATGGCCACACCACAATCCCTTCTCCATTCTCCTCTCAGGATCTTGGGCATGCACGTACATGTGCCCGGTGTGAGGTAAGCCACCAGGTCTGGGACTCGAACCGCGGTCGATTACATGGGAGTCCAGTGACATAGCAATTACAGCGTGTTTTCCAAGTTGCTGGGTCTGGGATTCAGATCACACAGTCTGCCATACGTGGTCCAGTCACCTTAAAGACCATGACACTGGCTGTTCCTCTAGTGTGATATTATTGGGTTACCAGAAAAGTCATGTTATTTTTTATGTAAAAATGCATATGACTTTTCCTACAACCCATTATTTGTGAAACCAAAATGTTGTAAACTTGACAACCCAGTTAACACACACGGTATCAGTGCATGTTACATGGACTAGGTGAAGTAGGTGGGTGGTCAGGACACACAGGCCAATTTGGAGAAAGAATTGAGCCCCTTGGTCCAACTCAGGTGATCTTCCCAGCACCTTTCCATCCAAGCACCACGGACATTTCTAGATCATGTTTCTGAAGATCTCGTGGGAGGGCCAGAAGCAGGAAGGAAGGATGTCAGAAGCACAAAGGCAAAGCTTTCTTGCCTAATGACATTCTAGGTCACCTTAAACAAAAACGCTGATAGAATCAGGGGAAGATGCTAATCTAGAGTCCAGCAACTGGCTTCAAGAATGGACTAGACAGTGAGTGGGGAGAATTTGTAATTTAGACTTCCGGGTGTTAAAAGTTATGCAAAGACAGGCACATAACCCTCGGCACGGGGCCAGGCACCTGTCGCCTCAGCTGCTTGGGAGGCTGAGGCAAGAGGATCATAATCCAGTAAGACTTTAAGAAGCTACAAGACACTATGCACCCTCCACCCCCGACACACAAACGCCCAGATGGGCAGAAAACAGATACTTAATATTTGCTGCCATATGATGGAACTAGTAATTAAAAATACCATCATTTGGCTGGGGCCAGCAGTTAGTGTAATGACTATGTCGCTGGACTCCCACGTAGTCGACCGTGGTTCGAGTCCCAGACCTGGTGGGGAGAGAGCCCAAGATCACGAGAGGAGAATGGAAGAGAGGGGATTGTGGCGTGACCATCCCCCCTGGGGTGTGATTTCTCAAGTTCTGTCTCTTTGTCTCTATCTGTCTGTCTGGTGAGCACACGTGCCCTATAGCAAAAACCTGTCAAAAGAAAAGAAAAAAAAATACCATCATTTGACGAGATAAATTCCATGCTTTGCATAGTCACACTGATAGCTGTGTATTTATTATTATTTTAAGGTGTATATGCTCACGAGAGAGCGAGAGAAAGAGAAAGGTGAGAAATCGCACCCCCAGGGAGGATGGCCATGCCCCAGTCCCTTCTCCTCCATTCTCCTATTGGGATTTTGGGCACACACACACAACCCAGCATGATTTTCATGCTGCCAGGTTTACGACTCAAATGCAAACTCAGTCTTAGGGGCCAGACGCCTTCACCTCCAGTCAGTCACTGGGTGGCCTGCTGTGCCTTTTTATGCAAACTCAGTCTTACGGGACCAGACGCCTTCACCTCCAGTCACTGGGTGGCCTGCTGTGCCTTTTTATACTCATCATGGATGAGTGGAAAGGAGGCCGGGAAGGATTAACACTGGTCAAGTGCATGGTGCTAGAGCTGGCAAGTGGCAGAGCTAAGAGCCAAATCCAGGTCTGCTCTTCCCACTTTGCCGTGCTATTTCTCAAGTCCGGACAAAATCTGAAAATAGGAAGGCTGCAGAATTTTAACCGCTATCACGAGGTTCACATTAACATTAACCAGTAATGTTTTTCCGTCAATTCTTATACTCTGTTTTGGGTCATAGTTACTAGACTGGAGATGTTTTGATAGCCTCTTGGGGGGAAACCCCACAAAGTTAGGAGTCGTGGAGAAAGCCTGTGGCGTTTCCAGCGTCTACCACCTGTTCTACATTGGTTCATCATCGGTGCTCTAAGAGCACATGAGGTCGGTCCTCTTTCTAGTGACTGACCTCGACATCGAATACAAGCAGGAGAAATGAAGAAAATTACTGAGGAAGGAGGTGACATCATAAAAGCCAAACAGTTCGTATTGGCTGTGAAGAAGTGGGTGGGGTGTGGCAGACCAGGGGAGACAGAACCTTGTTACTGGCAATTCTGAGACACAAAGTGAAAGTAAGGAGAGGGCACATGTGACTCCAAAGGGGCAGCCCTTGGGAGAATCTGCCTGCTGTTCAAAGCCACGTGGGGGGAGACTTGGCAGCTCTAAATATTGATGTACCCAATGCTGGAGCACCCAAATATGTGACAGAAAGACTGCTAGATCTAAAGGGAGAGATAGACGTGGCACAGTAGTCATTGTGGAGCTCAATACTCCGCCGTCTCCTCTGGACAGATCGTCTATTAATAGAGAAACCCAGACAGATACAGGATCTAAATGATACCACAAATCAAATGAACTTGACAGACATCTATGAAAGTTTTCACCCAGCAACCACTAAATATATATTTTTCTCACTTCCATATGGAACACTTGTGAAGACTGACTACGTGATAGGGCACAAAACCAGCCTTTACAAATTCAAAGTTATAGAAACTATATCCAGCATCTTTTCCAACCACAGTGGAATTAAACTGGAAATTAACTGAGGAAAGAACCCTTGAAAATACACAAGCACATGGAAACTAAACAACTTACTCCTGAGTGACGCCACAACCACTGAAGAAATTAAGACTGAAATTAAAAGATTCATTGAAACCAATGATGATAAGCGTTTCCATGACTTATGGGACACAGTGAAAGCAGTAACAGACAGAAGGTTATAGCAATTCATGCTCACAAGAAGAAAGCTGAAAGGTGGCAAACAGACAACCTAATAACACACCTTAGGGAACTGTAAAAACAATAAAAATCCCAAAAATACCAGGAGGAAAAAAACAATAAACATTTGAGCAGAAATAATTGAAACAGAGAATAAGAGAACTATACAGAAAATAAATGAAACCAATAGCTAGTTCTTTAAGAAGATAAGCAAAATTGATACACTAGTAAATAGACTAGTTAAGAAGAATAAAGAAACCAGATAAATCAGATCAGCAATGAAACAGGCAATATTATTCATTCATCAGAAAAGTCATGATGCATTTTTACATAAAAAAAAAAAGAAAAATGCATCATGACTCTTCTAAGGGCCCGATACGACGGACTGGAAATAGAAAAGATCATGAGAGGATGTTACGACCAACTATACGCCAACAAACATGAAAACCTGATGAGACAGATACATTTCTGGACACACACAATCTACCAATATTGAATCAGGAAGACAGAGAAAGCCTGAACAGACCAATAGCAAACGAGATTGAATCGATAATAAAAAGCCTCCTAACAAAGAAAAGCCGGATGTTCATGACCTCACTTCTGAATTCTACAAAACTTAAAGGAGAACTAACCCCAATTCTTCTCAAACTATTTCTAAAGATCCAAAAGGAAGGAAACCTTTCAAATTCATTCATGAAGCCTCTATCACCTGGTCCCCCAAATGGGCAAGGACATAGAAAAAAAAAGAAAACTAAAAAAGCAATCATACAGGCAAGGACATAACAAAAAAAAAAAGAAAACTAAAAAAGCAATCATACTTTCATATTCTTCATCTTGAAAGGAAGTGTTCGACTTCTGCATTACGAGGAAAGGCTGTGAGAGCTATCTTACCCATGGACGACGCCATGGCTATCAGATACATCACTGTAGTCCACACTGAAGGAGAAAGTATTTGATACCCTAGTAACTCGCAATGCTGCAAGGCTGAAACAAGGGCAGGGCAGATCCCCAACGAAGGAATCACCTTTAGGTTTAGGCTGGTGCAAGGGGCTGCTTTAAGAGCTGCCCAGTTGAGATCTTGTCTTCATGATGCGCTGCTCCTACCACCACGAGTCAGTTCCTCCTGCAGGTTCTGGGAACAATGTTCTGTGAGGGAATTCCATGCAGCTATCATTTCTACATGATTCTTTTCCCTGTTTTTTCCTTTCTTTAAAAACTTATTTATTTTTCGACATGGTTCCTCTAAACCCACTGGGTTCTGAGAGTAATTTTGGAAAGAGCTGAGTTAGGAGGAATAGCTAACCAGTTCCATTTAACAGAAATTGACTTGACCCACCCATGAAACAAGTATGCAAAAACTCATGACATTAATTACATGTTCCAGATATGTAACACAGGCCAGGAGGGGGCCCTAACTGCCAGGTGATGTCAGGAGCTATGTTCACCTGGCCTTATCATGTGCTTGTGCAAACGTGCCTACGTGAATGCACACCCGTCCCCAACATCCCAGTGCCTCCTGGGCCTGTCACAACCAGTGAATCCATGGGGAGAGGTGAAATCACTAGCTCAGACCTAAAATTTGCTACATCAGTTTACAGACCGGGATGTATCTGGATACTTTCTGCACATAGATTTGCTGGAAAATTGGGAATATAATAATTCTTGAAGGAACCTGGGCTCCTGTTTGTAAGTGTTCTGCCATAACAGCCTGACATTCCACAGCATTTGGAAACAAACTGAATTAAAAGTGAGACAGTGTCACTCGAAAAGCTGTTCTGGGTCAAGATGCCAAGAATTCATGAGTGAGAACTTAGTAAAAAGGACATGAATATGTTTAAAGTTGTTTTTTCCAAACAACCAGACTTTGGAAACTAAAATGACCAGCAAGCACTAGATATAACCAGTCGTTTCTACCTTGAAAACAACGTGAGAAGTGAAGCTAGAGAGAGAACGAAGGCCCAACACGTATGTGCAGAAATTAACTTTTTATTATATCTCATATAGTGTAGTAGTAAAGTCTGAAGTGCATGAATAAAAAGTTAGTGAAATCACAGGAGGAACAATCTATATAGCAAGAGTAAGTGCATTCCCTGTGCATCGGAAAGAAAAAAGAGTTTTCACTCATTTGGCCTAAAACTTAGTGTTCAGGTTCCCAGGATTCTGACATCAGAACCGGATAACGCTGATTAGAACCATAGGGGCTTTACAATAAAAGCTAAAATATTGACCATATGATGGCAAAAAGTCTTATTTGTGGTTAGCTTATTCTCTTCTAGCTGCTCTCTGATGGAGTGGGTGGCGCCGTGGAGGAGGAGCGCCGCCGCCGGGACGAGGACCGGGAGCGCTCGGCGCTGTAGGGGGCGTGCTTGTCGCAGCTCTCCATCTGGGCCTCCACCAAGTCCCTCTGCTGCTGCCTGAGAGTCTGGCTGATGAGCCCGGGGAGGGCGTGGACGCTCCCAATCAGAGTCTCTAACTTTGTCTCCAGGGTAACTATCCTCTTCTCGAAGTCTTCGCTCCTTTCATTTAGGTCGGAAATCATGTCGTACATGATGTTCTGGGTCTGGAAGAGAAGTGAGAACGGAGATGAGAACAAACCAGGACGCTGGACGGCGCTTGCCCTGGAAGCAAACCGGCGGCTTAAGCACTGCGCCCCCGCTGGCGCTGTCCGACACAGCAGGGCGTTGGTGGCCTGGCGTTCACCCCGTTCACCCCACAAACAAGTCCAGCGCGCTCAGTGTCGCTTCACTGCCAGGACTCGGGATTGCCAGACGTCAGACAGAAATTCGTTCAGCTGTAGGGGACCAGCAGGTGGCATGGTGGTTAAGGTGCTGGACATTCCCGCATGGCCGACCAGAGTTCGAGTCCTGAATCTGGAGGCTTGCTTTCTCACTTCTCTCTCTCACTCTCACCCTCTGTCTCTCTCTGGTCACATTAATAAAGTGAATGAATAAATAAAATTAAATAAATAATTATTTAAAAAAAAGAAATTCGTTCAGTTGCAGAAAATGTGGCAACTTATGGTATGCCCATGATTTTAGGTGGCAGGAAAATAAATGAATGTATCTCACTTTAATATTTACATATGCACTTTAATGCCTGTGACAAAGGTCAACAAATCAAAGTCATCTTGTAATATGTAATACTAGGGCGAGGCTAATTTTAAAAGATGTAAGAAACAGTAACCGTGCAGATGGTATTGGGATATAGCAAGAATTCTGAAGGTAGAATATGAATGAAGTTCAGGATTCACTGATTTGATAAGTAGTGAGTAACTTAAAGCAAGTAATTCCTAAGTACCTTTTCTGTCCTATGTCCCAAATGATTGCATTTCTCAAGTGGGTAAAACAGCATTTAACAGGCAGCCACGGAGAGAGTAAAAGTAGGGGAGATACTAAAGTTACCATTCCATCTAGCCGTCTATGGCTGAATCAGAACTAAGTGGTTCAAAAAAAGAAAATGCTTTCAGTCCTAGTGAACCTCGAAATTGATGTTTTTATCACAGCATATCCAAAACTGATTCTTAGTTGTATTTCTTGAAGTAGCCAAGAGACAAGGAGAGATGACCCCCAGGACCAGTTGACTCCTACCCAGAACGGGAAAAGGGTGGCCGAGAAGGAGGTCGGGGTGTCCACCCTGGGCCAGTGCAGCCTTCCCCATGTCTGAGACCCCTTTGTCTCAGCCTTCTCTGCTTCTTCCTCATTTCCTCTATAATGTCCTCTTCATCTGCTTAACAACCGCTAAAAATGATAAATGAGCTGAACGAATAGAATACGGGAATTATCATTCAGAACACAAATACCTTCTTTCAGTTTGGCCATGGAGACAAGAGTGCATTAACTTCATTTTTACTACATGGTCTTGAGAATACGTAAACAATATTCATTCATTAAAGAAATGCTGAACTATGGCACATACAGTCCCAGGGTTATAAGTAAAGAAATGGTTTGAAAGAAGCAGCATCTTGCTTAACAGATACACTCTTGAAGTAAATGACTTATCTATATAATTTTTATTGTTTTGGCTCAGAATGACTCAAGAGCCTGCCTCCTCTTTGCTCAGGATGGTCTGTTTGTCCATGTTAGCTGAGGGTTGCCTTCATGCCTTGCTCATGTCTCCCAGGTAAGGCATTATAACTCCACCTATCATCCCCAGTACGTTTCTGTAGTCTGTATGACTGGGATATGCTAAAATGAGTAGTATCATTTACGTACATTATTTAATGAGATTAGGTTACATTTATGCAATTTTCATAGATTATATCTGAGAATTCAGTGAATAACACAGCAGATTTATCAAATCTAAAATGGGATATATTGACCTAAATGAGAGTTGCTTCTTTGAACCATTTGTGTTAAAAGGCTGAAACTTACCTAAATGTATTTTAATACCTCCTTTATAATTCATTCATGAGAATACAATGTTTTGATTGTTGATAAATATTTTTATTTTGAGAGTGAGATTCTTTGGGGAGGATCAACCAAAAGTCAATCAGATAAATCTTATAAATGCGGTAGAACAATTTGGGGACTTTTCCAAAAGTGCTACAATTTTTAAATAATAAAACAAAAAAAGAACCATTAAAAGAGAGAATTTTTGTTGTTGCTTTTTTCTTAAAGACAACATCTTTAGGGTGTAATTTCTGCGATTTTTAATTTTTGTTTCAACTTTACATTCCTCTGCGTTTGCTTGACATACATAAAAATAATTTTACTGATGAGTTTTACTTAGTCCTGAATCGCATAGTCACATCAGAATGTGGTTCTACTTTCATGGAAATGAGATTTATCTGCAAATAAGAACCCCAAAGTACTGTCTGCTTAGATTTCTTGTGGTCCTGGACAGTCGTTTTAGAAAGCTTTCAGAATGGGGGCTGAATAATGTACAGAGTGAAAGAACATGTGAAGAGTTTTGAAAAAATTCTTTTAAGTTGGACGACCATTTTATGGTGGTTTACTGATTTTGATTTGTTAATTAAATGTGGGGGAGGCTCTTCCCAAAACCTTATTAAGGTGCCAGGACAGAGGTTAAGTTTAGCAGGATGCACCCTCGAAGGTCGAACACCTCAGGCTTACCTTTGCCAGGTCCACCAAGGTATTTGCTTGGTCATTCAGTTTCCTCTGCTCCATTTTTACACTTCTTAATCTAAAAGACAGCATCTAAAGTCAGAGAGGTTTTTTTTTACAGCTCTCTTACACCTTCCAAAGAGCATGCACAGAACTGACAAGAGCGAGTAACGGCATGGAGAATGCCTCGGCTACTGGGGTAAACTCCAGACTGGTTATGTGTCTGGTACGATGAGAAGCATGCTTCCCCAACACCGCAAAAGGAAAGGGGAGCAAGAGATGAGATGTCCTCAGGACAGCTAGTGACCAGGTCAGGTTGAATTCAGAAGGCTCATACGGACTTAACCATATGAGAAAAAGCCAAAACATTCCTTCAAGCCTCCGTATCGTGACAAATAGACATAGGAAGAAATATGCAAAGCAGCTGGGGCGTCACCCACGTGGGAGCAATGAGCGCCTTCCTATGCCTACGTGGTAGATACAGGTGTTAGCCCTGTTTAGTCGGAAATGATTGGGTTAGGGTTCGAACCTGATGAAAACACAGTGATAAGTGAGATTCTTATTAACAAAACCAGAACTTTTATTCAACCAGCAGCAAGATCACTCAAAACATAATTCTCTTATTCTTCGTTGTCTTTCAGTTGACTTTTATCTTGAACTGCCATTGAATTGGAAGGGTGGCCAGACCATTTCCTTGTGAAAATTTCTCTTAGAATCTTTAGTGTGGATAAAAGTCAGAGGGCAATTAAATTACCTGACAGATGGACTTGTTACTAGTAGGATTACTTGTAGCTACTTTTAAGTAGCACTGTATGTACTAACTGGCCTGATTTTTAAAAACAGTCAAAAGGCCACTGTTTTAAAACAAATATATCTCTCTTTGAATAAGACTTCTTACTATTCCTTATTTATTGCATTATTTCAACAATTGTTTATTCAGTACTTACTATGTACCAAGGAATTAAGATTTTCAAACAAGAAAAAAGTGGTTTGTTGTCATTTAAGCCAACAATTCAAAAGAGCTATGTGATGAAAATGAAAAAAAAAATCCATGTTAACCTTATTTTGCTTTAACAGTAAGTGATTTTTACAAAGTATTGATAGCTTTAATGCTGGAGAGAGTACTTTTTCTTAATTTTTATATTTAAATTGAGCTAAGTATATAGCAGAATTAAAAAGGCACAGGGCAAGATTTTACTGCCAGGGGGACTTTTGCAACACGTGCTCATAGTGCTCAGTGAGTATGCTGGACAGCTGGGGACCCAGCGCGTCACCAAATCTGCACTACGGTGAAGATGTGTCCTGATATCCGAGGTGTGTTAGACTGGGACGGTGTTCCTGAAGTCTGGGTTTGCACTCACAGAGGCAGCCCATGACTGTAAGTGATATTCATACAGGACATAGAACATTTCTAAGACAGAGAGAGAGTTTCCCCTTTAACCCTCTTTCATTTCTAAATAATTGAAAGAAAAGTATTTCAGGCTGGTCCTACCCTGCCTGGCTCTCCTAAAGCCTGCTCCTGCTGTTATTCTTTTTCTAAAGAGAGCGCAAGATCTCAGCTCAAAGCTCTCCGTAAGCACGGTCTACAGCTGGAGTTCGGTACAGCAGTCCTGACTTGCCAGTGATGGCATCTCTACTTGACCTTGACTGACATGTCTTTATCTGTTTATGATAGGAATTTACATCATTTTCCTTGCAGGTTTTAGAAAGCAATAGGACGGCTAGCACGGGAATGGCAAGGTTAGGCTCGAGGCCAAAACTTCCAGCACCTTGTAAGTACTGAAAAAGTGCTGGGCTCTGCACAGCCAGCCAGGCAGCACCCCCTTAGCTGCAGGGGGTACTTTGTCTCGGAACAGTGAAGCCTCATTTACGTCTCTCAGATCGCCGTACCAGGTCTGACAGTAGAATTTTGCCCATTGTGTTTTCTACTAATCTGGAAAGCTGACAGAGAGAGTAGCCCTGTTCGCTTGGAATTCCTGCAGCTCCCTGAACTGAAATCATCCTGTCTGTTTGTTGTACTGTCTGCACTGTGAGAGAGCTGAGAGCAAAAGCCTGCTTAAGCTGCAGCTGCCGGAATAAAAGGTGACATGCAGATGTGTAGTACACTTTTTTCCCCACCTGCGCTGTGAGAGAGCTGAGAGCAAAAGCCCGCGTAAGCTGCAGCTGCCGGAATAAAAGGTTACATGCAGATGTGTAGTACACTTTTTTCCCCAGAAAAAGAAGAATAAGAAACATATGTTGATTTCTTCCATGTGAACTTCACTTATCACAGGAAAATATCATGATTTGGGGTTCACATTTCCATAGCAGCAATCAGACTACTAAAGTTCACAAATAAAGGGTCTGCTGGGTGCATGCAGCCAGTAGGAAGTTCTGCAAACGTTGAAGGGAGCAGCTCACACAACTTACTTCCGAGCTCTATTTTCATTTTGTTGAAATAAAAAGACAAAACAAAAGAAAAGAAACTGTAAAATATTCTGGAACAAAACAACACAATGTGGTTGTGCACAGGGGGCTCGATTCATTAGCTGGAAGATGCTGTTCTGATTCGGCAGGATTTTGACATACTGAGCAAAAGAAACCCTATTCAATTACATGCCATCCCTCTTCGTTGCCGTTGCCTCCCCCGCCCCCTCCTGAGAGCATCTGGCTCCCTCCGGAATCCCAGCTCAGAAGGAGGAGCACGTGCGAAGCCACCTTGGCCTCTTGAATTTGGTGTTCACATAGGGAACATTTTTGCCCAATAGGAATGTGACACGGTCAACAGGACAATATTTTAAACACTGGGGTTGGTTTTTCTCCTGGGGAGTGCGCATTTTCCAAGTTGGGGTTACTCAGAGGACCAGCCTTCTAAAAGGCAGGTAATCTAATACTCTATGCTTAAAACATGACGTTTACTGGATTTCTCGGTTCTGAGACAAGGTCACGATGATTAACAGGTCTAAAGTTGAGATAAAAGAATGATAAACCTCAAGTTAAAAACTGCTACAAGGAGAAGGACTGGAAGTTAGAGGAACAGAACTCTTCATGGTACCAAGTGATAATCCAAAAAGATAAATATGTGCCTAAAAAGGGGGCACAAGCCCAGAGAGGTGAGCATCCGTCGGAAACTAGAGGTCACGTGTCAGGCAGAGACTACAAAGTCTGGAAAAGAGAAAGAAGGCGGAGATAGAAAACGACCGTTAGCAGGAGAGGGAGCTGCTGAGAAAGCTCTCAGGACAAATCCGAGAGTGGGAGAGGCCAGGGGAGCTCTAGTAAACACATTTAAAGTTCTCCTTCAACGAGTAAGATCTGATTTCACCCCGTGCTGACAGATGAGGCTGAGGGTCTCACTGGAACTAACCATGCAATGAAGGGCAATGAAGGCCTTGCCCTTAGGAATCGAGCCCTATGTGCCTTCCTTCACGGTTTCACTCCCCAACTGCCGACTCAGTTAAAATGAGAGTCACACATGATTAATCTAGCCAGGCTCAGACTGTGTGAATGAACATATTCACACATACCTTGCACAAAGTATCAGCGTCCCCCACCCCAAAGGAAACCCAGTATTCCCAAGACTCATGTATAAAACAGAGCATGTTTAAGTGGCTTGCAGCTCGTCTGCTGTGGGAGCTCGTCTGCTGGGGGAGCTCGTCTGCTGGGGGAGCTCATGCTGCTTCACAAGAAACAACGAGAATTGTCTGACAGAAGCAGAAGAATCTCACGTGGCTTTCTCTGTCGTGCATCCCACAGCCACGTGCCAAAGACCCTGGGCAGCCCGTTCACAGCACTGTCAGGTCAGGCCTACAGGCCTCATGGGTCCATTTGCCACCTGCTTAGGGACAGTTCTTAAACTGCTTCCCCAAAGATTTTGTTTCTAATATTTCATTGAAAATATGTTCAACCTACAGAAAAGTTATAACATTTGTACAGTGAATCCGCCTCAATTCTCTCTCACTTTTTGAGTGTGTGGGTATTCAGAACTCAAGTCCTAAGATGAGATGAAGTAAATATGCACCATTTACTCATGGCTACAGAACGTGGCTACAAAAATCGTGTCAGAGCATTGTTCTATGTGTTTGTTGTTACATGAAAAATTACAGGTGTCAAAGACAAACTAAATGTGATTATACGTTTAGCAGGTTACAGCGACAGGTGAGATGAGCGAACTCTCGGAGCAGATGGGTATGTGGCTGTGGACACACAGACCGACGACACTGGCTCATGTCCACGTCACCTCACACCCTCACACTAGGGTTTAATACACTCCAACAGTAGAGGCTGATGCCACATGGACACACAGACCGACGACACTGGCTCATGTCCACACCACCTCACACCCTCCGTCCTGCACACATACACATTCTCATATCCACTAGGGTTTAATACACTCCAACAGTAGAGGCTGATGCCACAAGTTTGGAAGTACAAAGAAGGGCTTCTGCACGTATTCCGCATGCACCTCTTACAGAAGTGTTAGGGCTGCTGTGCTGTATGGTTTGCAGGGCTGACTCTGACAGGAGCTCGTGTCAGGGAAGTCCTTGAGGGAAGACACCTTCCTCAGCAAGATGGGCCTGTGGGACACCGGACACACGGGGGAGGCTCGGCATTTCTCAGGTATGGGGCGGGGGGGGGGGCTCCG
>NW_006204127.1:1088608-1101945 GCF_000334495.1 Tupaia belangeri chinensis
CTGGGGGGGAAATGGAGAGGTAAGACACTTGTGGGACACAGATAAGGCTTATTAAAAGAGTGTTATCTTTAAAATTCTAGCCTTGTCTTTTTTAATTTCATTTATTTATTTATCATTTATTTATTTATTTTGCATAGCTGTATATTTAGTCAAGTCATAGAGCTAAGTCATTCTCCTTAGGAGAACGTGCTGCTGGCATGGGGAAGGAGCACGAGTCAGTAGTTGAGTGTGGCAATGGGGTCAGTGCCTCTGCACATAGTAGCATTTATTTTTATTAAGAAAGGTGGCAGATTCCACAGAAGTGTGCGTATGCCCATAGTTGCAGGCATATTCTACATGTCCAGTGATTATCGAAGCAGTGCATTTGGATAGAATGGGCAGGTGAAAGGACAGGAGATGAATGTGTAACAGGTAACAAAGAATGTCAGTGGAAGCCTAACACACGTGAATGACCTAAATGTGCACAATATAAATTCCAGCCTCAGGCTCTGCTCATCTCCTGTGCTAGCTGGCTCTGAGAAGACTAATCTCCTGCACAGCCCAAAACCCTAGTATTACCTACGTTTCCATTATTACTCTGGTAGGTTTCCTTTCATGAGCTGCAAATGTGCCCGCGTCTGCTCTTCCCCATGCAGAAACGGCATTAAGTTAAGAGCAAGTCTGCATGGCATCACGGCTGATACCCACATGAATGATACTTACGGTAACGACAGGGCCAGCTGGAGGAGAGAGACCCTGTTCTTTCAAATTACCATCAACTCTTACTAAATAAATATTTTTACTTCAAAAGTCTACAATAGATATTTAATATAAAAATGAAATAGCATAGAGTTAGAAAATGAATATCGGTGGCCTGGATAAAATTAGAATAGTGATAAAAGAGTACACGGTCTAAAGAAACTATAAAATATATAATGAACACAGAGCATTTAAACAATCCCCAAATTCTGATTAAAAGCTAATGTAAAATTCAAGTATTAAATCAATGATATGTACTACATTTGTATAATGATGTTTTATGATATGTCAGTACAGTCACATAATGTTATTTTTTTCTAAGATTTTGCAGTAGATACAAGCAAAACATCCTAGAGCAAATTGCATACAAAAATGAGAAAATACAATCTTAACTAAACTATAGAGAAACTGCAAAAGACCTTTTAATTAATGTAATAAATAACTATCCTAATAATAAATGACTTTTAATCATAAAAAGACTAAAATTTTTCTCAGGATTTTATTGATGGCATTATTAAATTGCCAGGTAGTATCTTCTGTGAGCAAACACATTATTTTCTTTTTCCTTTCCTCATGAGAAAAGAAGAACCAAGTGCAGGGGTCGAAAGCCAAGGGTCCAACAGCAAGATAGAGATGAAAGACAGTACTTACTGATGAATAGCTTGCAAGAATTTTCGTTGATGTTTCCTTACTTTTGCATGATCTATCTTTTTTACTAGCTTTGTGTTTTTGTAAATCAGCCATGTTTCCCTGA
This sequence comes from Tupaia belangeri chinensis, assembly GCF_000334495.1. NCBI lineage: Eukaryota > Metazoa > Chordata > Mammalia > Scandentia > Tupaiidae > Tupaia > Tupaia belangeri. The sequence goes on from NW_006204127.1 coordinate 1,090,101, forward strand.
GTACATTGGCAGCTGCGTTTTTCACCTGGTAAGAAAACACACAAAAAAAGCAATTGATAAATCCCAGAGAACAAACCTCTGCAACTTGCTGGGGTCTTATTCTTCACCACAAGCCTCACTGTGAGTGAGAGATCTATTTAATAACTCTTAATCAGAAGACGATTATTCGTGAATCTAAGCCTCTTTTGAAGTACCCCTGTCTGCCTAGGAGCAGCTTTTCAATTGAAATACTAGAGATACCACGGATTTCTTTTTTTGCCTTTACCCTACACTATCTGGAAACTCCTTTTTTATTCAACTACGTTTTTAAAATCAAGAGGCGCTGGTTTTCCACCTTGTATTGCAGTCGTTCTCTCCCTGTTCTTCATGTCCCTTGGAGAAAGGCAAAATAGCAGAAGGCCAAGGTTAACCTTGTGCCTAGCAAGCTCTGAGGTATTGCTGGCTGTGCTCTGCAGGAAGCCGAATGAATGCGCACACCGGTGCTTACAGCCCTCAGAGTGACTTCGCAGTCCCTATGCTTGCTAGCATGCTTTCATCAGTGGACAAAGAGTATGCTGCAATTTTGTTGGAAATTTAAATATAGTACATTTTGAAATGGATGCGATAGATATGAAGGATGATAACTTCACAGTGACACGGCCAAGACCTACTACAGATGATGGAAGGTATGAATACTTTATCAAATCATGAGCTTTCTTGATTAAAGTCTTCAAAAATCCTGGGAGCTGATAAAGGCCCAGTCAAGGACAGATCAAGTCCTCTTTCTTGCTCATACTACGGGATCTGATGACCCAAAGCTTTCGCATGAGCTCCTTGTAAATTATTTATCCTAAGATGGTCCATTTAATTCTTTTGAGTGATGGATAAAGGATGTTCCACAAAGAAAGCCAGCACGAGCAGGGTGCGAAGTGGAGGAAGACAACGTTTTAAGGCGATGCAGTATGGAAGACAGGATACTGAGTTGAGACTGAGACCTGGTTCTGACTTCACACTAACCAAGTCACTACCTAGTAGCTAACCTCGTGAGACTGTAGTTTTCTCTAATGTGAGAAAGTTGGAGAGGATTATTACTAAAGTCCCATCAGTCCTTAGATTTACAATAAGGAAGCGTTACAATTATACTGAAGTGATAGACCCAAGTTTTTATTTATACTTTTTCACTTTAACAAAGAAAACATCAGGTTTTGTGACTGATGGTGAATCCTTTCTCATGGTGTTGTGACGTTTCCTTTTTGAATGGAATTGTATTGCTAACGCCTATTTTAAGGAAATGACTGGTTTCTTTCGCAGTGAAATTGCCTTTACCAATGACTTCAATTCATATGTACTCTCTCTGGCTACCCATTAGACTCTGAGCATGAAGAGCAGCCTCCAACCAACAGAAAAATGACCGAACAGAGGCCAAGAACCAGCAGTGCAGTGAGTTAACTCTTGGTTCTGTCTTCACACTTAGGGAAACACGTCCTCTTCCTCAGACAGCAATGAGAGTTATCTTTCCAAAGGCTTTTCTATCTGATCTTCACCTCGTTTTCAAAGGTAAGAAAATGGATGCAGCACGACTTATTGAAGTTTGAGGACCTTGCTTTTAGAGAGAGGAGTGGGAAGAGACTGGCCAGCAGTATCTGGGGTTGGGATAACCCTTCCTTGTCAGGAAAGAGAATGCCCCAGCTCTCTGAGCAGCTGAAGTGGCCTGCAAGTTCTGACCAGCCCAAGGCACAGAGGAAAAGCCTAGATCCCAGATAATGGAGAAGCTGGAAAATCAGACAGAACACCTGGGTAACAACCAATGGGGCGGAACACAGAAACTGAACACGGCAACGTTCAGAACAGAACATAGCACTGGCTTTAGTTTGGATTCCCAGCCATAAAAAGCAAATGCCAAATTACTTCTAAAGCCCATAAACATTTTAAGAAGGTGATTCTGTTTATTCTTGATACAGTTTAAATGATTCTTTCTGGATGGTAGGAGAAAAAATGAAGGGGAACATCAATCTCCAGAGTACAGTAGGGCAGGCAATGCCTCCCAGGATGTCTTTAAGTAACATTTTAACTGCTGCTTTTCAACATGGCAACCACAAAACAGTTTGTCCCAGAACCTTCTGCCTCTAGCTCAGATATGGTTCTAAGAGTAGCATCTTCTTGTTTCTCTTTGGACTGAAAGGGAAGAGACGGAGGACAGTGAAAAGACAGGGTTTTACAGATCTGAATGATGAATTGTGAAGTGAAAGTGATATTCCAACTTACAGAAAAATCTGGGAGAGAAGTTGGTCCATGGATCCTTGGTCATTCAGGTGAGAGAGAAGGTGAACTGGGAAGGGGGACATTTCCTTGTTTCCTCAGTTACGAACCCTGCCATGTGGTCACCTGAGTCCCCTTCCTGGGTCTCCTTCGAACTCTTAGAAGGGGTCAGGTCCCTAATCTTTGCATCCCCCTAGCATAGTGCTTTGGGCATAGTTGTGCTGAATAATGTCTCCGGTGCTAACTGGGAACACAGCACATACAATTTACATGAGAAATTTCTTCTCATCATGAACCACAGATTTGCATTTATTAACCAAAGACACTCTTGGTTAGAAAGGCATATGTGTTAGAGTGGGGACTGCAGCCCCAACTGGCCAGTGCCTTTCCACTTTCGAGTCTCTGCCACGTGCCTGGTACTCCGAGAAGTGGTGTGAGGGGATTCACAGACAGCCCTGAAACATTCAGGAGCCGTAACAATTCTGGAGCCAATGAGCCAGCCAAAACCTCTGTAAAATTCGATTTCCTATTTTTCCAAGAGTAAGGAAAGCGAGGGGAAGGACCTTTGCTAACAGGAACCACTTCCTTCCTCACCACCTCCCCTGCGCCTCACCCCCTTCATGTACTGAAAAAGGAAAATAAGAACATTTGCTCTGCTTCACTAATGCTCAACTCAAACTAAAATCTTCTGCTAGAAACCCTGTAAAAGGCATATCAATAATGAACTATTTTGATAATAATACTGGAAAACAAAGGCTCTAAGAGAAATAATACCAGTTATAATAGTACTCACCTGGACACTTTCAGACACTTTCATAGGTACAAAAGTCATGAAATGTTACATCGCTGACCCACAAGTGGTTATAGAATAATAAAACCACAAGTCATAAAATAAAACTACTTTAATGTAAACCACCCAAAACCATGTGCTTAAGCACATGGACTTTTACCTGGAACTGCTTTGTTCAAACCTACATGATATGAGGGACCAGCAGTTAGCGTAATGGCTCTGTCGCTGGACTCCCACGTAGTCGACTGCGGTTCGCGTCCCGGACCTGGTGGCTTAAAACTCACGCCAGGCGCGTGTGCGTGCGTGCCCAAGATCCCGAGAGGAGAATGGAGGAGAAGGGATTGCGGCGTGGCCATCTCCCCTGGGGGGTGATTTCTCGCTTTCTGTCTCTATGTCTCTCTCTGTCTGGTGAGCGCAGGCGCCCTATAGCAAAAACCTCTCCAAAACAAACAAACAAAAAAACCTACATGATATGAGAGAGCAGCATTATCTAAAAGTTATTTTAGTTATATTTTTACTTTGTCTTCAACTATTTTGAGTCTTAATTTTTAACTCATAGTTCTTTGTTCTCCTTCCTGACTCTTCACAGGGGCATTGGTTGTGAAATACTTCCACTTTCAAGGCTCAGGGGCGGCGCCACGCCTCTCAGCTGCCCACGCACAGCAGGGACGGGCGCTGGTGGCTGCCCTCGGCCCTGCTCTTCAGCTCCGGGACCAGGGGCTGGGTTACTGCTGAGGCTGTGGAACAGGGCAAGGCCTTATGTTGATGGAGGGTCAATATGAGTTTTAACTCACCTCAAGGACAATGGAAACGCGACCTGAACGAAATCCTTGAGAATTTACATTCACTAGTTAAGAGACATCCAGGAAACAAATTATATAACTGCATAACAGTGTTCCTATTATGGCGCTTACTGAATTCTTAACAGCATTGGAGACACCCACAGTGGACATTAATATGTATAATGATCCTTTGTGATATATCTAGCAACTTTTAAACTTATTTTTGGGTTCTGAGAATTGCTTGTTTTCAGGTTTCTTTCCAAAATGAAGGTATTCTGTGAACCTAACTTGAGTACCTCTTGGTTCAGACCCGCATAACAGTGACACGGCATGGTAAGCCCGTGTCTGTGAACAGACTGCAAATCTACTAAATAGCTGGTCTTGTTTTACAGAGCGAGGTGATGAGTTATGGGCATTCTGCTTTCATTGTGAAATGAATACATTATTCTGGGTAAATGTTCCTGGTGGACATTACTGAATTGCAGAGTGTCATGTAAATTTTTAGAATTACCAAGAACAATCTTTCTCAATGTTGGTGCACAATGAATAGTGTGTTTTACTTTCAAACATAGTATTTTATTTGGTTACTGTAGTCACATGGAGAAATGACTTCTACATAAAATTGTTCCCCTGAAAATTTGTATGTGGAGAATAATTTTCATAAAAATTGTTCTGTTCGGTAAAGATACACACTGGAAAACTTAGAAAGTTAAATTTGTTCCTGGGAGAATAACCTATCTTTTTTCATTCACATTGCTTTTTCTTTAGAATCATATTCAGATTTCAGAACATCTGTGACCATTACCCCTATTAGGCATCAGAAAAATTATCTCTTCTATGGAATGTCTTAGGGAATAATCACCCTTTCCTCTAACAATAGATAGTGGTTTTGCATTTATATTTTTAACCACTCATCTTAGTAATTGTATATGGTTTTTAGGTCTTTATTTTCTCTTGGTTATTCTAAAGAAATCATTTATAAATGATCATTCAGTACTTTAGAATTTTTATTTAAAAAGTTAAAATTATAAATGAGTCCATTAAGAATTTCCATAAATAACCTAATCGAATCAAGTTCCACATAAGTGATACTCATTAACTTGATGATTTTGTATAAGATAATGAACAGAGGACTATAAACAGGCTATTATTTCCGTATATTGTATTGAGTATAATGGAAGTAGTATAATAAACCAGAAATTTATGTTTTATTCTAATGCCATTTTATCATTTATATCTTTGCTTAACAATATTTCACCTATAAAAATCGATCTGTTAGCAACCCTGCTGGGGCATCTTTCTCACACCTACAACAGACCCTGGTCTGAAGAAATACTGCGATGCAGCTCCACTCTCAAGGAGGAGTAATGAGGACCAGCAGATGGTGTAAGGGCTATATTGCTGAACGCCCACGTAGTTGACCAGGGTTCAAATCCCAGTCCTGGCAGCTTAAAACTCAGGCTAGCTGCATGTGTGTGCCCAAAATCCCATGAGGAGAATGGAGGAGAAGGCATTGTGGCATGGCCATCCCCACTAGGGGGTCTCATTTTCTCTCTCTCTTTGTCTCTCTCTGGCAAGCATACATACATCGCCCCTGGGGGGTGATTTCTTCCTTTCTGTTTCTCTGGCAAGCACACGCACCCTATAGCAAAAATCTCTCTCTAAACCTATAGCAAAAAACTCTCTCTAAAAAAAAAAAAAAAAAAAGCACTAATGACATAAACCTAATATAGCAGGGGAAGCCTCGTGCAGAATGTGAATTTTGAAACTAGAGCAGTTCTCCTTGCTCAAAGAACAGTCTACAAGCAACCTGACTCTTTTTTTTTTTTTTGGAGAGGTTTTTTTAGCTATACGGCACGTGTGCTCGCCAGAGAGAGAGAGTGAGAAACATAGAGACAGAAAGAGAGAAATCACCCACCAGGGAGGATGGTCACGCTGCAATCCCTTCTCCTCCATTCTCCTCTTGGGATCTTGGGCACGCACGCACATGCGTCCGGCATGAGTTTTAAGCCACCAGGTCTGGGACGCGAACTGTGGTCGACTACGTGGGAGTCCAGCGACATAGCCATTACGCTAACTGCTGGTTCCCAAGCAACCTGACTCTTCATGTAATATTGCCTGTACAAGTTTCCCGAAAGCATACAGGGACTTCTCACCAACGAGCTATATGGTCAAAAAATTTGGTAAGTTAGGAGAAATGATTCCTATTTGTAAAAACTAAAGGAAGGGGGCCAGTAGATGGCATGGAGGTTAAAGGTGACGGGATCCCACAAGGCTGACTGGGCTGTCTGAGTCCTAGACCTGGCGGATTCAAATTTGCACTGGGTGTTTGTGCTTGTGTGCCCAAAATTCTGAGAGGAGAGTGGAGGAGAAGGGATTGTGGTGTGGCCATCCCTCCTAGGGGATGAATTCTCATTTACACTCTCTCTCTGTCTCTCTCCAGCAAGTGTACATGCCCTGTGGCAAATCAAAACAAACGGGACCAGCAGATGGCGAAATGGTTATGTCACTGGACTCCCATGTAGTTGAGCGTGGTTCGAGTCCCAGACTCAGTGGCTTATAACTCAGACTGTGCATGTGTGCATGCATGCCCAAAATCTCAGAGGAGAATGTGGTGTGGCCATCTCCCTGGGAGGTGATTTCTCGCTTTTGTCTTGCTCTCTCTCTCTCTCTCTCTGTCTCTCCAGCCAGCAAATGCACCCTACAGTAAAACTCTCTCTTAAGAAAAAGAAAAACATAATAATAAATAAATAAATAAAACAAGAAAAAATGAAAGTCTAGAACCATAGATCTAGACTCCATTCAATAATCCTCTACAGGAGCCCGTGTGTGACTTAAGCGAGAGCACAAGTATACTTGTCTGCCAAGTAGGAAGTATCAGAGCTCTGACCTGATTTCCGAGTGGCCAGTGTTATAAAAAGCTGAAATTCTTGAGTCCTACAATATGCCATTTCAGCCTTTTGTCTTTGGCATTTAACACAGAACTCTAATTATACTAGGCACACGGTATATTTTTGTTACGTGACTATAGGTATTCCAGAGAAGAGGGGAATTACATAGATTCCGTAGATTCAAAGAACATCTGGTTAGAGGTATTATCCCAGTCTCTTCTCTTTCAAGATGTCAAATCCTTCATGGGATAAGAAGTTAAAGCAGTAGTTCTCAATTGCAGGTGATCTTTCCCTTTAGGAAACATTAGAGAGCATTTAGAGGGATTTCTGGTTGTCACAAGTGGCCAGTCCTACTGGCACCTAGCAAATAGAATCCAAGTATGATAACAAACATCCAAGTGCACAGGACAGTCCCATGTAGAGAGGACTGTCAGCTGAAAAAGTCACTGATGCCAAGGGTGGGAGACCTTGGACCAAAGTAACTACATTATGAAGCCAAACCACATGAAACTGGTGGACACCTGTGAATCACACAGTACGTCTTCACCAAAGGTAGCAGGTGCAGTGTAGGTCTCTAGCTCTTGTACTCAAATCCCTTTCCTTTCCAACTCTTGAAGTGTTTCAATAAGTCAGATACACAGTATGGGGAGACCTGAAGATGCTGTAATGGCTATATCGCTGGACTCCCACATAGCTGACTGTGGTTCCAGTCCCAGACCTGGTGGCTTACAACTCAAGCCAGGCACATGTGCATGCATGCCCAAAGTCCTGAGAGGAAAATGGAGGAGAAGGGATTGTGGCGTGGCCATCCCCCAAGAGGGGTGATTTCTCACTTTCTGTCTTTTTGTCTCTTTTTGTCTCTCCTGCAAGCACACGTGCACTATAGCAAAAATCTCTCTCTTAAAGAAAAAGATATGCTGTATCAATCTTCCATAGTAACAGTTAAAGAAATGACAAACTTCCTTTTAAAAACTAAAATCTTGCCTATGAAACACAGGGCAATCTACCCAAACATCCCAACTTCACTTTGTTCATTATGATTCTGTCCCAGTATTTTTTCTGATGAGATTTAAAGGCAAACGTATGGGCTATATGCTATTCTAAGGTATTTTTCTGCCTAATAGTTTAAATGGCATTAACTGCTGAGGAAAGAGTACACTCTTTACAATAAAATTGTATAAATCAGATAATACTTAATAAAAGTATCTTTTTCTTTTTTTTAAGATAGATTTTTGCTATAGGGCATGTGTTCACTGGAAAGACAGAGAAACAGAAAATGAGAATTCACCTCCCAGGGAGGATGGCCACACCACAATCCCTTCTCCTCCATTCTACTCTCAGGATTTGGGGCATGCATGCACATGCAGCTGGCGTGAGTTTTAAGCCACCTGGTCTGGGACTTGAATCACAGTTCGACTACGTGGAACAGAACAGAACACTCTGCCATCTGCTGGTCCCAAAAGTATCTTTTGATATCGTAAACCCTGTGACTCTTAAACATCAACTGTGTCTTACGGAATGCAGAAGGGCCAAATGAGCACAGACTGAAATACACAAACACCTATTGCAACTTCGGAATCAGAGCTGAGCTAATAATCTCCTACGTATTTTCATCTCCTAGTTGATTTTTGAAAACAAAAAGTAACCCAATCCTTCACTGAGATCCTCATTTACCTTTCTCCCTTCACTCTCCTATTTAGAACTCTAGAGAATGAAATCAAGAGCTGGAAGAAAATAAGTGGAAACTATAGAGAGTAGGAGACATTTCAAAGTGGTAAATCCAGGCCAAAATGTGGAATCTGAATAGAGAGGCTTTGATCACCTTGTATAAATGTGGACCTACTAACTGCAATGAAGTCTCCCATTAGTGTCTCATAGGAAAGGCTTAGAAATCTCACTGCCGGGACCAGCAGTTAGCATAATGGTTATGTCGTTGGACTCCCACGTAGTCGACTGCGGTTCGCGTGCCGGACCCGGTGACTTGAAACTCATACCGGGCACGTGTGCGTGCGTGCCCAAGATCCTGAGAGGAGAATGGAGGAGAAGGGATTATACCATGGCCATCCCCCCTGGGGGGTGATTTCTCACTTTCTGTCTCTCTGACTCTATTTGTCTGTCTGGTGAGCGCACGTGCCCTATAGTGAAAACCTCTTCAAAAAAAAAAAAAAAGAAAAGAAAAGAAAAAAGAAATCCCACTGCCATTAGCAAGGCAGCTAGAATTTATGTTTCCATTTCCTAAATATACTCTGTATAAACATTTGCGTTGAAACAATGGATCTATTAAAACTTATTTACCAAATTAAATAAGATTACTTTTATTTATACAACCAAAAACAGAAAGTTCAAACTGTGCTTGAAATATCTTTTTATGGGTAAAGCTACCGAATGACAATTCATTTTGCTATTTCCATCACTGCCTGATTGGATCCCACTTTGGGCAGTGGTTAGCAGGAAGACGCTGCTATAACAGAATTTTAGTTATTTTTGAGTTTGGTATTTTGGTACCCCAAGTAATTATCAAGAAAAGCTAAAAATTTAGCATAATAAAGTCTTTCCTCATACACTTCTTTCTCTTGGTATGATGACTTTCAGCAACTTATGCAACCTCTCTGTGTCTTGGTTTCCACATTTATTATTTATTTATTTGTTTGTTAAAACATGCTATAGGGCACATGCACTTACCAGTGAGAGAGAGAGAGAGAGAAGGCACTCCCCGGAAGGGATGGCCACATTGTTAAGTATTTCTCCTCCATTCTCCTCTTGGGACTTTGGGCACACATCCACACATGCCCAAGACATTTTTCAAGCCACCCAGTCTGGGACTTGAACCTGCAGTTGGTCATGTGGGATCCAGCCACCTTAACCACCATGCTGGTGGCTGGCTCATTTCCATATTGATAAGATAGGTAAAATAATAGCACTTTCCTCATAACGTTGCTGTGAGGATGAAGCAAGTTTACAGCTGTGCCACATGTGGAGCAATGCTGGCCCAGGGCGAGCACTCTGTGAACATGGAGGTTGCTATTTCCTCGCACTTCTAGTAACTGGACAGAAATCGCCCATGTGCATCCTATACCACTTTCAACATCTTTCTGAAGGCCTTCAAGTCACAGAAAGGACCTGCCTCTACCCCTACCCTGGGCTTGTAGAAGTCAGTGGCTATTTGTTATTTGTCTTTTCAATCTCTGTCTTAGAATAGTGACTTGCTCATAAAAATTAAATAAAACATTTGTTCAATCACCTTCTCATAAAACTCCTATTTCCACTGACAGAATGTCTCTAGGGAAGGATGGAAGTCTGTTGGCTTCCTCAACAAAAACCAAGGTGTCCAATTATTTCCTACCCAACCTCAAGTAAGGAAGTCTTCCTTCAAAGTGAACAAATGGAACTGAATCCCAGAATGCTTCAACTGTCAAACTACCTCATCTTATTGGACTGTCGGAAAAGTCTTGACATACCCTTTCTATGTTTTTCTATGCAAAAATGTGTCACGACGTTTTCTATAACTGAATAGCTTCATATTTTTCAACATGGAAAATATACAAAAATATACCTTTTGAAGATGTGTGGGCAGTAACTTACTCTTTTAGTCAGCTGAGTATCCATCATGAAATTGTGCACATGTTTTTCTGCTTTGGTAAGTTCTAGTTTCCTCGCCACTACAGCTACCACCAGGGCTGTGCAACCAGCACCCTGAAAATAAGAAGAGAGAGAACCCCAAAGTGTTACTGTTTTCTGTCTTAGTCACATTACAATTGTATTGCACCAAATGTGTAAGTTTTTCAAGATAAAAAAGTTTCCTCTTCAGTGTCTTCAATACAGAAGACATGTGGTCAACAAATGTAAGCAGCATGCCATTGAACTGAGTGAAAGCCCTTGCTTACATAACTCGAGAGCTAGAGAATTGTATGTGAATAAAATGCATTTCAATTATAAGAAATAAATGGCAAAAACCATTTTGCTGAGTTTTTAGAGACTTCTTCAGAAAAACAGAGCAAATCAGTTATATACCTATAATTATAACAGGAACAAAATAATAAATGAGTAAATCGGCCAAAATGCAATACGTAAGCAATAGGGATAAGGGTTTTCTTCTAAAGAATAACATTCTGTAATCTTCCCTCAGCAGATGAGACCAGCAGGCCTTCAGAACAATCAACTGCAGCATGCCAGGAGTGAAGGAGTCAGTTATCTCAGCACACACGTGACTTCAGCTGTTCCATGCCCTTTGCTGAGAGGGTCACAGGAAGATCCCGGTGACCTGACCCTGGACGACGGAGACGTAGGGAGTGCTGAAGGTGGAGGGTAACCACCATCTGACTACTCTAGAGGTTTTCTAGCACTGGGAACAGCATGAGTCCCTTCATGCTGAAAACCACTTTCACAGTATAGGCCATCGTGCTGACCTCTTGGAAAAAGAGGTGTGTCACTGGATGGTACCCCGAGGACTATAGGCCTCCTCCTTTGTGATGAAGGTGTACTCATTCCAAGTTGTGTGGGCTGTCTTTGTTGAAAGACCAATGTCTACCTGCAGGGTAAGGAGGCCAGGCTGGGAGAGCTTAGGCAAAGCCACGCTGCTGCTGGCCCTCACCAGTCCCGGGCACAGCCAAGCTGCTGGTAGGGAAGGGGCCAACTGACAGATGACCTCAGGGGCCTGAGAAAGGGATATCAGACCTCCGGATAGAATCTCAGCCTGGATGGGACAACAGAGCAGTAGAGTCTTGGTAGACAGATAATAAAGAATTAACAGCTGGCCCCGGTAGAAGCACAAACAGCAGGATGGTACAATACTTGTGGATCTTTCAACAGACTCGAATAAATCTTTCCTAACTTATTTTTAATACCATCTCCTTTATGTTAGCCGAAAGGGTAGGGTACTCACAGGATGGCCATCCAAACAAAAGTCTCAAATTCCTGTGAAATAGTCTGGTTTTCCTCATTACTGGTAGATCTAAAAATTACTAATGAGAATAGCAATTCAGTACCTTAAAAATGTGATGGCTAGCCCGGGACCCGCGCCGAACCAGGCGGTGGCAGGCGGAGGGGCCCTGCGCCGGCCCACCCAGGCCGGCTGCGGGCCCCCGTCACCCCCGGGACCCGCGCAAGCGAGGCGGCGGGGGGGGGCCCCCCCACCCGGGGCCGCA
>NW_006204127.1:1102796-1104294 GCF_000334495.1 Tupaia belangeri chinensis
GGAGGAAGATGGGACATAGCAGAGGGGGGGGGATGGGGAATCAGGGATGGCAAGACAAAGGGCAAGGTATGCAGGACGTAAGAACTGGAAAATTATTTGCTGAGAACATGTATGTGGATGTGCTTGATTGAACCAATGCACAGTGTATTTTGGATGGAAAATTCATTTGTGTGTTGTGATGGTGTAAAGTGAATTAATAAAATTAAAAAAAAATGTGGTGGCTAGTGGGACCAGCAGTTAGCATAATGGCTATGTCGCTGGACTCCCATGTAGTCGACTGCAGTTCGAGTCCTGGACCTGGTGGCTTATACTCATGCCGGGCACGTGTGCGTGTGTGCCCAAGATCCCGAGAGGAGAATGGAGGAGAAGGGACTGCGGCATGGCCATCCCCCCTGGGGGGAGATTTCTCGCTTTCTGTCTCTCTGTCTCTGTCTCTCTGGTGAGTGCACATGCCCTATAGCAAAAACCTCTCTAAAAAAAAAATGTGATGGCTAGTACCTCAAATATATAATATTGAGGAATGGTTATATAACTTACAACATATCCATAAACATAATTATGATTATATTCTATTTCTAAAATATTTAAAGACACAGTATAATATTTTAAAAAGCACATGGAAAAATTGTATTAACAATATCCAATTTTATTTTTTAAGAAGGATCCACATTAGGGAAGGAAAAAATAAACTGGAAAGAAATAAGCTCAACTATGAAAAGAGGTCGTCTCTATGTAGCTAGAATATTGGTGACTGTATTAGATCATCATTTTTATTTTTATTCGAATCAATAGATGTGATTTAGCTATTCAGCTCTGAACCAAAGGATGAATTTTTGGGTTCAGTGAATGAGTTACTACAACAAATCTGGCAGGAGGGACAAGAAAGAGGAGAAAAAGAGAAAAATACACTGCTTTGTCTTGCCGCAGTGTGGTAATTATGATGAACTGATACTGCTGAAATACATCTCCAGAGGATTTGAATATCTCCTTACATCAAGTTCTATGAAGAAATCAATATCCTCAAAAATGAAGTGCTACTAATCGTATGATCAGAGAAAGAAGCAAGAAAGTTATTTAAATATCATTTTGCTTAGCCCTCTGGTTGTAGAGATGAGACGACTAAGCAGGGTTAAGTGGTTACTTAGCTGTGTTGATTAGCACTGATGTGTTTCCTACGTCATCGCGGGTGCCTTTAGCTATATGTAAGCCACACATATCCTCACTGGAGGTCATTTCCATATCCCTATAGAACACTGTATTTCAAAATAAAACAAGACATTTACGTTCCCCTTTTGTATGATAAACCCCTAAGACATGAATGTTTACAAATTGAGCAATATGGTTAATTATCAAAATAAATCAACATCGTGCTTATTTTGTATCTGGTGAAACAATGAAATCAGTAGTTCTCAACCTTGACTGTGAACTTGAATTTCTTTTTTTTTTTTTGGAGATTTTTTTTTTTTTTTTTTTTTTTTTTAGGGGGGGGTTGTCTCCC
>NW_006204127.1:1104489-1108617 GCF_000334495.1 Tupaia belangeri chinensis
TTTTTTTGGTGGTTTTTTTTTTTTTTTTTTTTGCTATAGGGTGTGTGTGCTCGCCAGACAGACAGAGAGAGAGACATAGAGACAGAAAGCAAAAAATCACCCCCAGGGGGTATGGCCACGCCACCATCTCTTCTCCTCCATTCTCCTCTCGGGATCTTGGGCACGCACGCACACGTGCCCGGTGTGAGTTTTAAGCCACTAGGTCCGGGACGCGAACTGTGGTCGACTACATGGGAGTCCAGCGACATAGCCATTGCACTAACTGCTGGTCCCGAGTGAACTTGAATTTCTTAGAGAGTTTGTAAAAATCCCAGTGCTGAGACTGTGTGTCCAACCCAGCAAATCCTAATAGATGGGTATAAAACACAGGTGTCTGAATTCTGTAAAGCTCTCAGGTGATTCCAGATGAAGAAGAATATTGAGGAACTACTGCAAACGCCATTAATTACTTTCTGTCAAAGCAAGAGAGTTAAAGTCCTTGTCAATCATCTCCCATTCTTAGGAAGATGCTAAAGAGATAATAAACAAGGAAAGAAAAGGCAGAAGGCATGATGCTTACTCTGACATTTTGTACCATTTATGGACAATGAAATGAATGGAATTTTAGAGTTGGATTCTAAGGAAGGAAAAGAATGGCTTTTGTTCCCAACGGTACCCATTTTGTTGACTGGGAAACATCTACCAGAAAATGCAGATAGTAACGGCAGATGGAATCAGTGGCCACCCAGGATAGCTGTCTGCACCTCCTCGCTGTTTGGGATAACATCTGCTTGGCAAACACAAGGTCACCTGTTGCAGGTATGCTCCCAGCTAGTCTTCAGTGAGTTTGGTGAGATTCAAGCAGTAATGGATCTTCAGTAAGCAGGGAATGTAAAAATCTGAGGGCCCCCTACTGCTAGAGAGAGAACTACGAGAGGGCAGGTGGCCTAAGGAGTTTATTGTTCTCCCCTGGCAGGTGGCCACTGCTGAGATCCTTCTGGAAAGAAATCAAAATCCTACTAGGAGTGGAAAATCACTGGAATCAAGAGCCTTTGGAAGTAGATTTTTATTTGTGTTTATCCTTGGGCTTTGTGTCTTCCTGCCGGGGCCCATTTCTCAGTGAGTGTTCTCTCACCTGAAGACTTGTACTTAAAATCGAAGCCTTTGTTGCATATTGGAGGGGCAAGTGAATCTGCCAATGAAGAACTTACTGAAACTATTTCCTATATACCACACTCCATTACCCTAACTTTCCCCCTTTAAGTTGTTCCTTCAGAGCTGTTGAGAAATCTTTTTGTTCAACGTAAAGGCTTTCATTCCTTACCTTTAAATCTTACTTCAGTTCAGAAAGCTATAGCCCTATACCTCCTCAGCTTCTTAATAAATCATAAGAGGATTTGCTATGTGTAGAATCAAGTATCAACATGTAGCCTGTATTTCTGAATTATTTGAGTCATACAAATGAAGCTGGCTTCTTCCTAAAGCTTTATAGGTTCCAGGTAAATTCCTGGCAACACAGTAGTGGTTGTCATACTTAAATTAAGTAATGGCGTAACGTTATTCTCCTCTCAGTGTCGACTTCCGGGACTATTCTGTTTCATCAAGTGAATACTCAGGAAAGTAAGTATGCTTTCACAGCCTTTCCCCGTGGCTGTAACCAGCAGTCAATGCAGAACAGTTGGGACTAACATATGTTGCTCTCTGAAATTAAGATCCCTGTATGCCTTTAACAAGATGACTCACATTCCTTTACCAACGTCAGAAAATGTAACCTGGTTACTTTTCTCCCATTTCATTTATGTTTTTAGGAAAAATCTAAGTGAATCACTAACCTGCCAGTTCAAAGTACTTGGGTACCTAAAAACTAAAGAAAGAAAATGCAGTGTGTTTATGAAGCCAATATTAAAAGCAAGGTTTAGGGTTTCCTTGGCAATTTTTAACATCTTTCTTTCTGACAAAGCAAATGTTGAAAGAGAGAAAAAGGGAGAAGTGAAGGGGAAGGGGGCAGAGAACGAGAGAGAGGGAGATCTTGTCTGAGAAAGCATAAGCAATGACAAACACTGTTAAAGCCATTACCCTAAGCCAGAGCACACTGGATAGACAGATGGCAAAATGGTGACAGAATAAGCTGCAGTTAAACCCCAAGACCTGGAGACCCTCAGATGCTACCAAATGAAACTGTAGTGCTTCCTGCACCATGTTCTTCTCCATTTTAGCACAGAAACTGTAAGCCATGCTGATCCCTAGAAAGTAAAAGTTTAGGTAGCCCATTCTCCACACGGCCCTTCCTTCAAAGGAGTGACATATTTGTACGCTAAACCACCGCGTTACACTGATCCTGCATATTCACACTTGCCAGAAGCATTTTGAAAGACCTCTTTGGCAGGACCAGCAGATGGCGAAATGGTTACACATAGTTGACTACGGTTTGAGGCTCAGACCCAGCGGCTTAAAACATGCCGGGCATGAGTGTGTGTGTGTCCAAAATTCCACGAGGAAAATGAAGGGATTGCGGCATGGCAGTCCCACCTGGGGGAGGGGGATTTCTTGTTTTCTGCCTCTCTGTCTCTCTTGTGAAAGCCTGTCCCCAAGAGCAAAACTATCTTCACACAAAAAAAAAATAATAATACCCTTATTGGGATCAAGATTTTTATTATTTTCTTATTGAAAAAGGCAACTTTCAATATAACAGTGAATCTATAATTTTTAATTTTTTTTTATTTTTAAATTCTAGAATCCTCACCACCATGGAGAATGGTTTTAGCAAAACAAATAGACTAACAAAAAAACTAATGTTTAAAATATTTCAGTCTTAAACTATCCTTCTGTGGGTTTTAAAATAGCTTCTACAAGTTCAAACTTCAGTTTGATAGCCAATTTGTTAGACTAAAGAGACTATTTATTAGATTATAATAAAATTTATCAAAATATAATTAATTGGAAAAACCATGTTTTTTACCTGAAAATTAATAAACCAGCTTTAGGTTTAACTTTCATTTATAAATTATCAGCTTATCTTCCAAAAGGAAGGGAAAATAAATGTCTGAAAACGTTGTCTGTTGTTTAGTCCCTGGGGTTGACTGACTCAATATTCTAGAGCCATAAATACGTTTTTACTGCACTTGCCTGACATAAATAATTACTTTCATAAAAATATGTAAAACAATCAATTCTGGCAAATAAAATTCTATTAAAACACTCAGTTTTATATTCTATCCCAATGGAGTTTTTGCAAGGTTTCCTCAGGTCATTAAAATAAATAACAACATTCAAGGAAGTTTGGAAGACAAATCCTCCTCTATCAAAAATGCCCTACCTCTGAGTTCCTTCAAATACAAGTCAATATTCGCTGCTGGAGGATAGAGGTCAATTCTAAGTGTCCTCCTCCTAAGGAAGAGGGAAGAAAGGACGCGGAGTTGGAGTTCAGTGGTGAGACCGAGCCTGGGCAACTCGAGTCTCCTTTACAGTGCTTTGCCTGTTCAGCTCCTTCGGAAATCTGGAGCTGGAAGGAAGGAAGGACTACACAAAGCTGGTCATCAACAATGAGTCATACCTTACTTTAAATCTCCATGTTAGCAATGGTGCCAATGTGAGCTCACGTACCGTAGAGACAGGAAGGGCAACTCTGCCAACTAAAAGTGCTGAGAGTTTAGAAAAATCAGGTGCAACTGGAGAGTCAACAAGCTGAGTGCTAGAAGGTCACAACTTCCAACTATACTTGCCTGTACCTGGAAGAAAGCAGCTGTCATATTTCTTAGGAAATTTTCTTGGGATCCACTTAACGAAATTTTCTTGGGGAGAAGTGAGGGTCCACTTAGGGCATGGGTGGGGAATTTAGCCTTATGACTGAAAAGACCCATCATCCCCTCCTGCTGCTCTGCACGAAATAGAAACTACTGTAAGAATTAAAGTCACTCTCCTCACTGGGCCTTTATCTGATGAGGTTCAATGAGCCCACCAGAAAGAATAAACAAAAGCAAAGGAACCAAAAGTAAAATCTCTTCAAAATTAATATTTCAAACACCCAATGCCAACTGTTAGAAGACATAAGTAATAAGATCCTTATTCATATCCATGAGGCACCAAGGAATAGCTCCCTACTAGTTTCTCAGGATTTCATGAGCACTGGCAGGGGGAGAAAGCAGCAGG
>NW_006204127.1:1108755-1113562 GCF_000334495.1 Tupaia belangeri chinensis
GGAATAAAATCAGATCTTGGGTTTTGCCCTTTGAAATACCAGTCGTGTCACTCGTGCGCTCCAGCACCCTCCTGCTGTGAGTTGGCACTCCCTGACTCACTTAACAGTGCAGTGCTACCACCTGCTCTTCGGGATGAGGATTTCACTCTGACACGGCCACCTGACCCTATGTGCCATGATGTCAAGACTCCTAAACACAGGGCAAACTGGAGGCTGACAGGATTACCACCGAATGTTCTTAAGGAAAAACAAGGTGGTGTGATGGATCGTATCCTAATTGACCAGTTTTGGTTTGTTTTTGTTCCTTGAGTAGTTTTTGAAACTGATGTGATGATGTTCAAGCTCTCATGAACTGGGAAATCTTCGTGTGTTGTTTTTGTTTATACACAATCTCTAGTGGAATAGAAGAAACCTACACCAGATATGTCCAAAATGCCCTCACTTTTGTTAAAGATCCATGCTAGATGTTGTTAAATTCCAGAGGTGTACAGACCATTACTAGAGAAACACTCATCAGGTAATAAATTGGGTCCTTCTGAATAGGTAGGTATTATTCCATGTTTAAAAAAAAGTTATACCAAAAAATTCAGAAATTCATATTCTACATAATCAAAAGGCCAACAAGAGTTGCCATAATTTTACAGATATAGAAAAAAATAAAAATTACAAATGATTGACCTTCATTCTGGTACAAGAAGAGAAGGATCCTTACCAATGAGGCTATACTCCACTCTTGAAATAACTATGTATTTTCATAAGTAAGGAGTAAGTCATAGTTTGCAGCATTTGTTATATCTCCACGGGACAGGTATAAAATGGTACATAAGACAGCTTTTTAAATGCTAAGTGAAGCAATCACTTTCTCTACTGTAGAATTAGAAACGTCGTGAAACTAGCCAGTACAGACAAAAAGGTGACACCATGAATGTATCCTATTGGTTATCATAACGCTCACAATAGTAAAGCTGAAATTCCTTAGTACTTTCTCCAATAAAAAAATAGAGGAAGAGTAAAGGAACAAGGGAACACAAGTAATTACAACCTTCACGGTTTTCTCTTGAAAAGCAATGAATAACTAGGTAAGTTCACAAAGTGATGTTTTAAAAATAATGTCCGGGTGACCAGAAGGTGGCATGGTGGTTAGGGAGCTAGACATCCATATGGCCGACTAAGGTTTAGTCCCAGACCTGACGGCTTGCTTTCTCATTTTCTCCTCGTCTCTCTCCCACTCTCTCTCCAGTGAGTGCACATGCCCTATAGAAAATTTTAAAGTAATAAGTAAAATTAAATAAATAATTCTTTAAAAAAAATAATAATTTCCTGGAGAGAGGAAGAGATATTTGTCTCTGAAGTACTACTTCCTAGGTAGATCTTCCTGAAAAGAAAATTTCTTCTTGGCATGTTTAAGTCACTACATTGAAATCCTTGTTAAAGCATGTCAGTATCTAAGATGGCCCTCTTTTGATAGTTCCATGAGCACCTATCATATAGCACTGTAAATACAGCCTAAACATTACAGAAAAGCTTTACATGATCATCCTGGATTCACGTTTTACTGTTCAGATGACAGGAGGCTACTTTGTGAGAATGCCATTTGTTTCTTTCTTAGAATATGACAGAAAGCTGGGACCATAGCTGACCACACTTCAAGGTCCAGACCTGGCAGCTTGCCAGGTTTCTCTCTCTGTCTCTGTCTCTTTCTCTGGTGAGTATATGTGCCTTATAGAAAATTAACAATAATAATAAAGAAAATTAAATAAGATAATTCTTAAAAAGAAAGAATACGATAGAAAAGCATCTCTTCGTGTTTTCACAATACATTCCTGCACAGAGCACTGCGGAATAATATGAAACCTGCATCCTGGAGCCCCAAGAATATAACTCATGACACAAACTTAGCTATGTAAAAATTGTAAATGCTAGCTTCATTCTGAGTTTTGACCAATGAAATGTGAACTTCTCAGATGATGGCATAAAGTAATTCTCAGTTTCGATTAGCTTTATGAAGAAAACAGTGATAATTTCCTCATGTGTACATTTTTGAAACAGGAAATATTTATAGGCATTAGCGTTTGCACCAACTCTACTTACAAAAGAAAACAAACCACATGAAAGTACAAATTCCATCGAAATTCCATAAACACAAGAACAAGAAAACTCAAATGTAAAAGAGCACAAAGAAAAGTACTTTGGAGATAACACACGAGATGATTCCGAGACGGCCCTGTGCTCTCTCCGGAGTGCTGTAAATTGTATTACTTTTTCACAATTTATTAAAGGCCAGAGTTGGGGAGGAGATAGACCTGACAATGTGCATTCACTTAAACACATGTTGCTCAAGTCCCAGGGGGAACAGGCAAACAACGCCTGAGATAAAAACCATTCGCTCCTGCCTTAGATAACCCAAAACTGACAAGCAGGTGTTTAAACATCATAAAATCAAAACCAAACAAAATTTGCCTGACAAAAAAGAAACATTTCATCTGCAGGAAACTAACCTTTTATACGTACTATGGAAAACATCATCTTCTTTTAGGAACCTGTATTGGCAATCAGGTGTTCTCCGTGTTCAGGTACTCACCTATACACACACACACACACACACACCACACACACACACACACACACACTCTGTATCCCTGGGGAATCTACAGGAGACTCAACCAACTCCCAGGGACCAACTGCCCTGTAGCCTGCCTTCAAAGAAATTTGCCTGGTCAGGGGACAGACAATCCAGTATTTCGAAAAGGTTAATTAAAAACTAGTGAATTTCTCTGTATGTAATAAACCATTTTTGATCAGATTAATAAATAAATAAGTTTGTTGAAACTAACAGATGACGTAATGGTTATGTTGCTGGACTCTCACGTAGTTGACTGTGGTTTGAGTTCTGGCCCAGCAGCTTAAAACCCACACTGGGTACGTGTGTGTATATGCCCAAAATCCCAAGAAGAGGAACCAGCAGTTGGTGTAATGGCTATGTTGCTGGACTCGCGCGGCTCGAGTCCCAGACCCGGTGGCTTAAACTCACGCCAGACGCATGTGTGTGCATGCCCAAGATCCCAAGAAGGGAATGCGGCATGGCCATCCCCTCTGGGGGGTGATTTCTCACTGTCTGTCTCTCTCTGTCTCTCTCTGCCTTTCTGGTGAATGCATGCGCCCTATAGCAAAAACCTCTCCAAAAAAAATAAAATCCTGAGAAGACAAGGAAGGAGAAGAGATTGAGGCATGGCCCAACCCCCTGGGGGGTGATTTCTCACTTTCTGTCTCTCTAAGCAGACGTGCCCTATAGCAAAAAATCATTCTTAAAATAACTAAATAAATAAGTAAATAAACAGATAGACAAATGTGTTTCTTATGAGGCAGAGGAAACAGAGCTCCTCAGCCTAAGAATGGAGAGACCATTTTGCTATGAGTTTAAAGGACAGGAATTAAGTCATCATAAATTTCATTACATTATAACATTCTTATGTCCACATAGACTAAAAGTGCTTATAACTTCTATTAAACGCACACACACACACACACACACACACACACACACAAGGATTAGCAGTGAGGCCTTAGCACGGAGCAATTCGAGCAGGATATCAGACGAGACTTTGAGACAACAGACACCGGGCAACATGGCGGCAGATCTGTGTGTGCCGCAGACACAGGCCAAGCTCACCTTAGACCCACTCTCCTCCACGGGATGAGCCTGCTGGACGAACCTTGAGTCACACTTGATTCAAGAATAAAAGAGGGTATTGCCTAAAAGAAACACTAAGAATTTGTTTCGAAGAAGGTCTTGCCAAAAAAGAAACACTAAGAATTTGTTTCGAAGAAGCACTAGGGGAAGACTCGCAATTACCAGCTGTTTATAAAAATGGCATCATCCTGCCCCTTATGGTTATGGGGCCTTCCAAAAATGCATCAGTGCAAATATTATTTCCCAAAGCATTGTACTACATAACAAAATGTGATCATTTCGGGACACGGGAAGTAAACATAGACAGGGACATATCAAGGACAGTGAAAACAATTGAAGTTCACTAAAATATACAAAACTATATTTTTCTTTTACAAACAAATAATGTTAAGTCATTCTCCCCAGATTATATTTTCTACAACCAGGACTTGAAATGCTCTTTTTGTTACTACCGATGAATTTAAATTTGACCCTCTATTTTATTTTCACAGTTAGCTGCCTCATCTCAGTTCAGTGTTCCCCGTGGGAGAAGAATGTCCCTCTCCTACTCTGTGCCATGGACATTCAGTCCCTCCAGCTAGTTGTGACTCTTGGAAGACTCTTCTGGGCAGCTGCTGTGAGGGGGTGCTCTTACACTGGCCACCATTCAAAAGTCCTAAGCGGTGAGTCTGGCTCTCCCCTGCCGACCTGAGGGTGGACACAGAAGACGGGTTGAGGAGGGGCTCCTAACTTCAGAAATTCTAGGGATTTCCAGCCTGGGGAGCTTGCAGTACTGGTTCACATCCTTATATAGGCAGAAACCAAACACACATCAAAACAACACTCCTGGCTATAGCCAAACTATAAAAAGCCAGTCAAGGATGAAGAGAGACGGAGGTCAAGGAAAATGGTGCAGCATCTACCTGTAACTCCCTCTGGCTGAAATGATGAGAAGTTCACACCACAGTATAGGAATTCACTAGCCTCCCACTTCATACCCCTAAAACAGACGGAGCAAAGCAGTCCTGGCTAGGTGGCCCCAGCGTGTGAGGAGCCAAGGCTCTCCCTGGGTCTGCAGGCACCCAGGAGGACAGTGGCACGTCCCTGCAGGAGCAATCCTTTCTCAAGCGCTCGTCA
>NW_006204127.1:1113781-1124981 GCF_000334495.1 Tupaia belangeri chinensis
TCCTTTCACGCTTCTGTCCCAGTGCCCTTGCTCAGGCATTCGGAGCTCCTTCTTGCTGTGCTGCCTTCAAATAAACCCCTCCTCTTTCTGGAATGTTCTCCCTGTCTCCTTCTTGGCTAGGTGCCC
Organism: Tupaia belangeri chinensis; assembly: GCF_000334495.1. NCBI lineage: Eukaryota > Metazoa > Chordata > Mammalia > Scandentia > Tupaiidae > Tupaia > Tupaia belangeri. The sequence continues at coordinate 1,113,908 of NW_006204127.1, forward strand.
TTCTTTTTCCACCTTAAAAGTCAATTTCTAGTGATGGTTTCTCTTGCCAGATCCCATCTCTGTCCCCTACCCCTTGAAACAGGTCAGAAGCTTTACTTCTTCTTCCTTTATTTCTCAGAAATGGACTTAGCTGCTATTTGTTAGTTATGGTTCAGATGTAGGTCTGCCCCTGTGAGCTCCATGGACACAGGGCAGGGACAGATGCTGTCACCTTTTGCTGTATTCCTAGGATGCAGGCCAGTATCTGGTACTCAACAAGTACTTCTTAAAAGAATGAATAATATTATAATATAAGGTACTATAATCTTCAGTCCTCCAACATACTTCAAGATTGTGATCATGTCCCTTGTTATGCAGGTGATAAGGAAAGAAAGTACCAGAAAAATTTTACTAAAGTTTGCAGAGCTACCAGGAAACGATATAATCCAGCCAAAGAACTTTCTAATTCCACAGTGAAAGCTCAAAGGTCAAATCAGTTCACCAAATTAGTGCACGGCCCACGGAGCATCATCCAGAGCTCTATGTCCTCAGCAGAACCTCACGATGGGGAGAACCAAGATGGAAACTATTGGTGTTTTCTTCCATACAGACTGATTTTATTTATACAAACTTCTTGCCATTGGGAAAATGAATAGCTTGAAGTGACTCATGAACATGGGTCGAATGGTTTAAGTGCCTTCTTGAACATAAACGAAAGAGAGATGAAGTAAAAAGACACTTACCATAATTCCAGTAAGCAAGCAGACTCCTTTCCCGCAGTATGTGTTAGGTACCATGTCACCATAACCAATGGAGAGAAAGGTTATTGATATCAACCACATTGCTCCAAGGAAGTTGCTAGTTACATCCTGTTGATCATGGTACCTGAAAAACAGCAAACAAAGCCAGTACTTTACAATTAATCTACAGCGTGGCAGCTAAGGACAGTTTGATTCAATTTGATATATTTGCTCCATCGTCTATAAACTTCTCTATTTCGAAGTTTGCAGAACTTGGGTTATATATAAAATTGAAGTTCCATCTAAGCCATGAAAGGCATCAGCAAGTACCTCAACTTTAAAAATATTCTAACAGAGAAACTGTAGAACATGAAGACCAGTGGTGTAAGACGATATACATGCACATTTATCCTTGCAGACCACCCTGGCCCCTGCTCCTGTCTTTCATTCTGCTTGACTAGCTGACGTGACGGACACAGCGAGACAGCACGTGTTGCCTGACCTCACTCCAGAGGCCGGCCATAGCCATCCTTCTTTGAAGACAGAAACTGTACGTCTGATCACATGGCCCCTGCCCAGAATCAGAGTTCGGTAAAAAAAGAGAGGGGTGTAATTTATCCTGATTATTCTTTGAGGTGTCGAGATTTGTTGGTAAGTTTTTTCTCCCTGACACAGATACCCCATCATGTTTCAGTTGAATTACCAGCACTAAACCATAGCCCTGTGCCGGAGATGCAGGCACTGCTACCTACCATGCATACACACAACAGCAGGCTCCATGAGACACCGCCCTGGAAAACGTGACTGGATGCATGTCCTACAGAGTAGGGCACAGTGGTCCCCACTGCCTCTTTGGCAGTGAGACTGCAAACACTGATCACTAGAGGAGTTCTTGCTCTGTGACTCTTTCTAAGGACCTCCCTTCTTACGCATCTCTCACACTCACTTTGAAAAGCTTTCCTTGCTTCTTTCTCTACGAAGCATGCTGACAGTCACCTGGCACTCACTGTCCCCTGGCTTCACTTTTTCGACCCTGCCTTTCTTTTTTTTTGGAGAGGTTTTTGCTATAGGGTGCGTGCGCTCACCAGACAGACAGAGAGAGACAGAGAGATAGAAAGCGAGAAATCACCCCCCAGGGGGGATGGCCACACCGCAGGCCCTTCTCCTCCATTCTCCTCTCGGGATCTTGGGCACGCACGCACACGCGCCCGGCGTGAGTTTTAAGCCACTGGGTCTGGGACGCGAACCAGTGGGGTCGACAACGTGAGAGTTCAGCGACATAGCCATTACGCTAACTGCTGGTCCCTCGACCCTGCCTTTCAATTCAACTCCCTGTCTGTGCCTCTGAGTCCCGGGTTGATCCCATATATGACCCTAACTGGCCTTCGGATTCTCTGGCACTTTCTTCCCCGGTCCCTCGTCTCAGGCCAAGGTCCCTGCTTCTCTGACCAAGAGAAGAAGATCCTGAAGGAGAAGCTTCCGTCTAGTACCAGTGGATCACACTGTCCTTGGATCCACAAAGAACTCATGCGTATCCCATCTGTGCCTTTGTCTTCTTCCGAAGAAGTACGGAGACCCTAAGAAAAGCTGTTTTCTGCTACTTTGGACTGAGGAAAGAGCAGCTTCTGACTGTAGTGAGTGGAACCCCAGAATAAGGGAGGGTGAGGACAATCAACTGCATTTCCTGAAAAAAAAAAAAGCATGTGAACAGGCAGCCAGCCCTTGCTGAGGTGCATCCGTAAGACTGTGGTGACAGAAGGGCAGAAACTTCCATTGTTCTAAGCCCAAGAAACGCCACCGTGACCTAGTTGTGAAGTCCTGCTTCCCGGAATTGCCAAAAGGGTGGCCAGGATGTGGTCCTACCATTGCAGGAGGGCGAGTGCCCTGAGAATCCTCGTTACGTGACACGCCCACAGGCATGGCTGAGACGACCGTGCTATGTCCGTTATGGCAGGAGCTTAAGCAGGACTGAGTGGCTGTTCTGACAGCCTGCTATACACATGCGATGAAGCTCCAATGGGGGAATCTAGCTTTCATTTCAAAGCTCTGGATTATAATTCATTCATGACCTGGGGCTCTATGGTCAGTATTCTTCATCAAGAAGTTGCCTAAAACAGAAAATACCTTACCCTGGCATGGGGTGGGTGTGGGCTGTAGGGGGGGAGGAGAGCATATCTACTGTTCTTTTTTCATGATAATGTGTGGCATAAGAGAGAGAGCATCCTTGACAGGGACCCATCACACGGTGATCCACTGCCCCAGACCCCATCTCTGAAGTGGGCCCTGAGCATGCACTGTGTCTTCAGGCCAGCCTGAGGGTCCAGATCCACAGACAGCCGTGCTGTGTGCCTTTCAGCACTGCAGTCCAGTAGGCTAGGGCGTGCCACCAAGGCTGGGTCCATTTCCATTTTAATTATGAGATAATTTCTTTGCCAGAGGGTGCAGTACTTCCAGAGAGAAAGAGGGGAGAGAACGCGGGAAAGCATCCTCCCAGAATGGGGCATGGTCACACTGAAATCCCTTCTCTGCCATCTCTCCTCCTTTTGGAGTTTTGTTGCCATGTGCCCATGTGCTGCTATGTTCACATGCCTGCTCGTTTCTCAAGCTGCTGGGTCTAGGACTCGAACCACACATTGGCCATGTGAGGCTGAGCTGCCTAACCACCTCGTCACCAGCTGGCCTGAGATGACTTCTTATTCACACACCATGATTTACACCCGATCTGTATGCTTCAGAAATACCAGCTCTGTGGGCTGGACGCGGAAGTGGGGTAAACGCCCGTTCTGGGAAGCTGCCCCTCCCATTCAGAGCCCTCCATGAAGGTGCAGGGCGTGTGCATGCGTGCTCGTCGGGGCTGGCTGAGGCTGGGTGGGCCACAATGTCAAGACCTTTCTAAGGGTGCTGTCTCTCTGCCTCTCACTCGCAGAAGAAATAAACAAACTTGGGAAAAAAAGAGCCCATGGGTCGAATTCCTTGACGCCTTAGTATGTATGTATGTATCATATTTACTGAGCACTCCTTAAGAGCTCAGCACTTGAACTGCACTTGTTTATGAAGAGGGAGCATTTTAATACGTGGACAATCTTTGACTGAAACTGTCTTCAGCCTCTTATCAGCAAACAGCCCTCAGACACGTAGTTTCCGGACACTTGGAAAATACATCTATCTCTGAGTAAAATATTCATTTTAAGGATTTTCACAGTCACTGTGAGTGACTAGGACACCACTATCTATTCCACATGTGGTTTTCCTTCGGTAAAGCAACTAACTACAAAGAGGAGTTTGAGATTTCCTACTACAGTGATCTGCAGGGCGCCTTCATGGCTGGTGCCAACAAAGGAATCGCATCTTCGACCTGGGTGTGGAAGTCTTTCTAATCTGTCCTGCCTGTAGCACTTTTCATTTCATCTTCAAAATGTGAAGCAGTAGTGACTAAAATTTCAATGGAAAGCATTTCCCAAACAACTTAGGCAAGCTAGCTCCACTGTAGTTGCTCACTGTTAACGAATATATTAGCCTCAAATATCCAAATAAAGTTCTCCCGCCTTCATGAGACTCCACCTGGCACTCCCCACAATGGTGCCATCACACGGCTCAGACCATGTGTATTGTGCATGTGCTGTGTGTGTTACACTGCTCTGGGCGAAGACAACATGAAGGGCCTCAATTAGGAACAAGCATCTTTCTAGGAGTTGGTATTTTTGGATTTGGAATCTGATGTTATGTTTTTTGTTTATGAAATAATAATCCTGCCTGAAAAAGAGCTCAGAATCGAAAAATAGCATGTCATCCTAATGTTCATGTTACATTCAGACATACTGAGTGGTGAATAGTCAAGAAGTAATTAAAGACCAAATTAGTTACTACTAGAATTAACACCTGATTTCTCTCTTGGCAACTCAGAAACAAATATTAGACTTACCAACGAGACTACATTTTCACTTAGAACACCCCCAGATTTTGAATCAATGCCAGATTCACACAATTGTGAATGATTATTACATACAATTTCAGGTTTAAATATTTTCAAAACAAAAGCATTTTTCATAGTCGAAACTCATTTCGTAGACAATTCTAACCTTTTCCTCCATGAGAAAGACAAGAAGGAATGACTTGCAGGGCAAATTTCAAGTTTTGATCAGTATGAATGTGGCTTAATAAAAAAACACATTAAATAAGATTCAAATTGCATAAGGAATGCCTTGTAAACTCAAAAGTTTGTTTTATTTTTGAGAGATCTTTGCTATAGGGCGTGTGCACTTGCTGAAAAGACAGAGACAGAAAGTGAGAAATCACCCCCCCCCCAGGGGGATGGTGATGCTGCAATACATGCCCTTCTCCTCCATTCTCTCGGGATCTTGGGCATGCACGCACACGTGCCCAGCATGAGTTTTGAGTTGCCAAGTCTGGGACTAGAACCGTGGGTCAACTACATGTAAATTCAATCATGTAACCATTATGCCATCTGCTGGTCCGTATCTCAAGTTTTTAGAGGGACTTTGGGTTTTGGCAGAGGACTTACCTGAACTGTTTTACATCACTGCATGCTTCATAGATCATAATAGTACATTTTAAGGTTTAAAGTTAAAAGAAGCGAAATGTTCATTAGTTTCCATTTTATATGTTTCTTCCTCCATTGCTGACTGTGGGTCTGCCATTTTCCCTGGGATTACAAGTATGTCAGCTTTCAACATTCATTCAAGTTTACGGAGGTCATCTTCCCTCAGGAGTCACTCGATTCCTCTGTGTGGCAGCCTGTGCCCAGACTCCTGCCCGGTCTCAGCACCCTCCAGGTAGGCTGGCGGCTGTGCTGCCTTCTTTTCTGCCCTCTTCCTTAGCAGGTGCTGTTCCTTCTGCCTGGAAGTCCCTTCTCCCTCCTTCCTTGCCTGATCTTTGGAGAATCTGTAGATTCTTTGTTCATGGGTCCCTTCATCCAGGCGGTATACAGTATGCCTCCAACAACTGTGGTTTTGTTAAAATATTAAATGCAAATTTCCATTAACAATTGATAAGTTTTAAACTGTGTGACAGTCGGAATTCCGTGATCAAATCTCATGCTGTCCTGCTCTGTCCTGCCTGAGCGTGAATCGCACTTCGGTCCAGCACATCCATGTTGTGTATACCATTCTCCAGTTAGTTCTTTAGCCACCCTGGTTACCAGATCAAAAACGCCATGGTTTCAGGCATCCACTTCCAGATAAAAGGGAGTACTCGATAGCTTTGGTTACTATGGTACTCCAGGCTGGACCTTCCTCTGTGTCTGAGGGGCATCCTGAAGACACTCTAGCACCACCCAACAAATAACCTGGGTCATAAGACATTGAATGTACAATTTGCTCATTGAACATGCACTCAGAATTAAAAGAATTAAGAAACTGAAGACAAAGACTATGCCTTAGTCATTATTATATTATCACACAGTGCTTAGAAAAACGGAGCAGGGAACTGACATAATTGAATTAATCAGGGTGACAAAGTTAAATGTCCTTAACTTCACTTGCCCCAGGCCACGTCGGGCTTTCAGGATCACACAGGTAGAAATATCAGTGGGGATATAAATGTTTTTCGCCATCAGTCAGCATGAATTAGATTTGTCATTCTAAGATCTGCGTGCAACTTCTAAGGTATTTTTATACCTGTAAAAAATAATTCAGTAGTGGAAGTTAACAGCTGACACGCTCTTTTCATTAATCCATCTCTATTAAACTTATTATTCATACTAGAAATGGCAAAATATCTCAGCTCGAATGTCAGCTCTGGTCTCAAATGTCAGTCTTTGAGTTACCCAGTAACAAGTATTATGGAGATTTAAATGAATGTGATCAATCCACCAACAATTCTCACTCCTGAATCTACTTCCCTATCCTGAAATACTGTTAAAATGAAAGTAAGAGAAAACAAACAAACGAAAGACTAGATTTAAAAACCCACAAGTATAAAGAGTAAGGAAAAGAGACATCAGAGAATGAGAAATAACACGTTCTTATATGAATAAAAGTGCATTTTGCTTTCAGCCAAGATGAAGCAACACGAGACTAGATTTATACTCTCGCCTAAAACAACAAGACAGATGAAATATTTGAAACAATGGTTACAAGATACTGGTCATCTAGAAACAAAGGACCGTGATTCCTGAGAGGCGGTGATCAATGACAGTAAGCCATACAATAGCTCCAATGTCATGCCTGAAGAAAGCCTCCAGGTTTTCCTTCAGTGAAGGAACTCAGACAGAGCCCAGAAGTTTCTCTATGCTGAAGGACAGACCTGGGAATCCAGGGAGGTCAATAATTCACAGGGTCAAAAACCAGAGAGGGAGATCTGTACAGAGAGAGAGATCCAGAGAGCTGCAGACAAGTCTCCTGGATAATTCGGCTGAATACTGATCAATTCCTCCATGTAGAACTACTCAAAGCTAGAGAAGTGAAATTACTGTATATGTAAGTGATATGTAAGTGATACAGTTTTACTCGGAGATAGCAGTATGAGGTGAAGAGAAGACTGTGGTAACTTAGATATAGAATACCTTCATATACAGTTATGCTACACACCCTAGAAAAACCACTGAACTCACACATCAAAGAATAATCAATGACCCAGTAAAGGACATAAAATAGAATAATAAAAAAAAATTAGGAATTCAAAAAGTTAGGAATTAAAAATTAGAAATTCAAAAGATAGAAGTGGGAAAATGGACAAAAAACAGATAGGACAAAGAAAAATCAGCAAGAACACAGATTTACCAGCATATGTGTAATCACATTAAATATAAATAGCCTAAGTACCATGCATCAAAAGGCACCGACTATTATTAAACCCATGGAAGTTTCACAAATTGAAGAAACCAGGTATCACAAGGAGTAGGTAAGGTCTAAAGGTAAAAATGGGGGGACTGATTAAGTCTAAGTCTCCCACCCAGTAATTCCAAATAACTAACAGGAGGTAAGAGGTTTAGTCTCTGAGACTAGACTGAACACTCGTGGACCCACAGCACAGCCAAAGGCAAAAGAAATGGCCGGGGCTGAAAACATGGGGATTAAATTCAAGTTTCTAAACTAAAAAATAGCATTTCTAGTATTCTTTTACTCCCTACCTCTGATCCCAACATTAGAATTCACTGATACAGAGAAAAAGTATTTTTCATGGAAAAACAGAATACTCTTGGCTATGAAAGAATAGCAAATGATCAGCAAACATTTCAAATATACTTTCATTTTTGTTTAGTTTTTGCTGTATGGTATTTGTGCTAGCCAGAGACCGGGGGGTGGGTGGGGGTGGTGGTGGTGTTAGAATCACCTCTCAGGGCAATAGAATTCACTGATACAGAGAAAAAGTATTTTTCATGGAAAAACAGAATACTCTTGGCTATGAAAGAATAGCAAATGATCAGCAAACATTTCAAATATACTTTCATTTTTGTTTAGTTTTTGCTGTATGGTATTTGTGCTAGCCAGAGACCGGGGGGTGGGTGGGGGTGGTGGTGGTGTTAGAATCACCTCTCAGGGAGAATGGCCACACCACAGTCCCTTCTCCAATCTTTGCCCAAGATTTTGGGCACATACGCCCTGCATGATTTTTAAGTTGCCAGGTTTAGGATTCAAACCAAAGAGTCAGCTATGTGGAATTCAGAGTCTTAACCTCCATGATACCTGCTGGCCCAAAATACGCGTTCTACAGAAAAGCTACAATCAAAGAGGAAAAAAAAAAGGAGGGAGGAAGGAAGGGAGGAAGGTAAGAATAAACAGAAGAAACTTGAGATAATTTAGAGTGACTGAAGGGGTGAAGAGGCACTTCTGAACTCTATAAATTGTATAAGATATACATGAAAACATTTCATTCATAGTACAAAATGAAGAAAAAAGTGGAATAAGACTCAAAATTACAGTGAAAAAATAACTATATGATTAGAATGCAAACTGGCAGAAATTGTCCAGAAAGTAGGGGGGTGGGGAAGAAAGTGAAGGGAAAAAGAACAAAAAAAGATACAGTCTCTGAGAATCAAGTCCGAAGGTCCAGCATCTACTTTTCCAGAGCGAGATACAGACAGTTGATAAGAAATGAAAATATTATTTTATTTCTTGGACAGGAAAACTCGAAGACAGGCATCTATCTCTAAAAGGAAGACTCTACCGAGAATCTGCCCACAGAACCAGAAAAGGCCGAAGTCAAAAATCACTGTCCATTTTAAAGTACTGGAGATAAAGAGAAGAGCAGTGAAGTTTCAAAGAAGGGTCGAGCAGACCAGTGGCGAGCATTAAAGTGGCTGCCTCTAACTTGGTTTCATCTACTATGTCTGTGTTTGGTGGAGAGTAATCTGCTTTTACTGGATCTGTAGAGGGGAGGGATGGAGATCTGGGAGGAGGAACTGAACAGGTTCCTCCGCTGGCCCTCGTAGCTGAGACGGAGCGACTACCCCAGAGTAGTCACCCACCTATGGATCATCAAAACATCGGGCTGCCTATCTGGCTATGGGTAAGGGGTGGTGTCACAATCTGACTGAAGTCAGTAATGAAGCTGTGGTATTTCCTTGTCCGCCAGTTACAGACCCAAAGGTAAGAGGAGTTTGAAAGATAATCTCCCAAACCACAATTACTGTGCATGTACTTTTGATTTAAAGTAAAAGCAGATAAAATATGTGACTTGATTAATTAAAACATTTAAGGTTAAAAGAAGTACAAAAAAAATGCTAGTTTGTTGGGAAAGTAATAAAATATTTTTCTGTTTTTTTTTAATGCAAAAATATATCTTGACTTTTCTGACAACCCAATATATCCAAAGGAGAAAAGTGCTAAGCACCAAATGGCTCCGAAAGGAGCAGAAACATGTATTTGTTATTTGCCACTCATCTATACCGAAGGCATGCACCTATACCTGCGTATTATGAGTCACCTGGAAAATAGAAAAACCAACCATGCAGAGCCCCACCCTTAAACAATTAAGTCAAGATCTCTGGCGGTGGGACCATGACACAGGGATTTTTCAAAACTCCCCAAGTGATTTTAATGTGCTATCTAGTTTGAGAACCATCAGTTAGCTTTATTTCAGGAGGAGTTTCTCATTTGGTAACATGTTGAATGTCTATATGCATAAAATAACTTTTGGAGGCAATGACAATATGTAGATAAAGAAAATAAAGCAAGCGTTCATGCGAGTTGGAAATCTAGTAAGAAGGAAAGCTGATTGCAAGATATAATAAGGTAATACGCAAGTTGTAATAAATGTGAACAGCATTTGTGAAGACAAATCAAGAAAAATATAGGGCCAAGCTGTGGTGCAGTGGTTATATAGCTGGACCCACATGGGAAGCACTCTCGGTTCGCATCCTGGGACCTCCCTGAGAGCTGACTGTGAACCCATGCCTGTGGCTCAGACTGAGTGAGACTGTGGGTGGACACAGTCTGAGGACCCTGTTGGGGGCTGTCTATTTCTGTGACTCTCTTTGGCATGGAATAAATGAATAAACAAACTTGAAAAATACATTTGTAACAATTTGAAAGCAATGACAGGAATTTCTAATAATATAACACTGATGCCTAAAATTATAGTTTTAAATTCAAATAAAATATAAAATCCAGTAAGTCTAAATAATTTACTAAAAATCTCTGAGTGAACACATTAAAGTGTAAAGGCTGTAACTGAATGTACAAAATTACTCTAGACGTAATTTACAGAGAGTTCCTTCAGACCAGAGAATGTGAACCGCCCCACCCACGTGACTGTCTCATAGCCCCCTCCATATATTCCTACACACTCCTTATGACTGAGTCATGAAGACAGAATCGAGGCTTCAGGATCGAAAAGTATCTGAATACAGACTTCCTTTAGTACCAATCAATAACCAAGGAAAGGCAGCAGAGACGGGCAATACAATGCTACCTCTAAAGCCCAGTTTAATGTAGGCATGAGCCAGTTTGAATTTTTGTAGATTATGTAATTATTTTAACTCTAAAACAGCAAAGTGAGTTGAGTTGATTCTGTCTTTTTTTTTTTTTTGAGAGGATTTTGCTATAGGGTGCATGCGCTTACCAGAAAGAGAGAGACAGAGAGACAGAAAGCGAGAAATCACCACCACCACCACCCCAGGGGGATGGCCACACAATTGCTTCTCTATTCTCTTCTCAAGATTTTGGGCATGAATGCACATGCACATACTTTGTGTGAGTTTCAAGCTGCCAGGTCCAAGACTCGAACTACAGTTGACTATGTGGGACTTCAGTGCCTTAACCACTACACTACCTGCTGGCCCCACATTTAAACTATTTTCTTTTAAGAGAGATTTTTGCAGTAGGATGCATGTACTCACCAGAGAGGCAGACAGAGACAGAGAGACAGAAAGTGAGAAATCACCCCTCAGCAGG